>NW_022146501.1:8982570-9512179 GCF_002938485.1 Sitophilus oryzae
CATCGCAACAATATTAATCAGCGCTAATTAACTTTGAATAAGGAAAATCGAGCCAATTCAAAGATTCAAATAAATAATATCCAGGTCAGCAATTTAAAGATATTATTTTTAACTTTTTTTATTGTGAATTTGGAATCTGTGTCCGATCTAATAATATTCATAATATTAATCGAAGTTATTATAAATAAATCGACTTCTATAAACTAGTTTCTCATGCTCTACATGTTCGGAAGGGTTACCACCGTCCCTAATGCACAATTTTATTTTTTCTTCAATCTAATTTATAGCTCTTTGAACATAACTTGTTATAGTTCTGAATGCATTTTGTACCCTTTATTGTAAATGTTGAAATGTATTGATTTCACTTTTACAAATGACGCCAAGTAATGCCCCTTTAGTTATTGCATTTGATTTTCCGTATTCAATGTTTTACCCCACTTCATTGTTAAGTTTGAAAGCTTATCAATATTGTAACATTCTTAATCTAAGATAGTAATGATGAATAGACTAAATCTTTAAAAAAACAGAGCCGGACTTGATATTAGTTTAAATAAATTATGTTTAAATGTCCGAAACAAAAAAAAATATTAAGTGTGGCTTATCATTATACTCAGGAGACCGAGTTCTTTCAAAATCTGAAATAAAAAATGCAGGTCCGTATTTAACAAAATTAAGTTGGCCACTGTATCTCACAAATTATCGTCTAATTTGAAAATCTAAACATACTATCAGGTAGCCCTAATAAAGTGGCAATGAGAACGTGCAATTAGTTTTTTGATTTCCTAAAAAGTAACGCCAGAAAAAAATAAAAATGTTTTTCAAAAAAATCCGTTTTTTCCAAATAACTGAGCAATCCTTGAAATTTAAAAAAAAATTAATGGCATCTTGATGAACATCCTAAAGCGCAACTTTGCCCCAATTTAATCATGTTCGTATCTATTACGGTTACCGAGATACCAATGCTCGTACCTCGAATTTGTAGCACCCTGTATATATATTTTTTTCTAAACCCAACCTTTAGTATTTCAACAACAAAATTATACTTCCTCTCCAATCTTTCCTCATGGCTGAAGGTCGTGAATTCTAAGAGAATAATTTTCGGTTGATAAGTTCTTTCCAGGCTAATCTGTCTTTAGCTCGATGGAGAGCTGAGTACAGGGGTAGCCCTGTTGTTTGTCTAATTGGATCGATCTATCTTGATGGGGATCGATCTTTACATCTTTTCCCTTGGACATCACCAGTTATAAGGATACTCTCCATGCTGTTGGTAGGTCTTCGAGTTAAGTGTCCAAAGTACTCGAGGATGCATTTCAGACAGATCGAAGACAGTCGGGTGCTTATATTAAGTTCATGAATGATTTACATATTAGTTCTTCTAGCTCTCCAAGTTATTCTCGGCATACGCCTATAGTACCACATTTCAAAACTGTCTATCATGCGCCTTTCTGCTGATTTGATAGTCCAGGATTCCACCCCATGAAGAAATATTGAGAAGACAATAGTTGTATGCAGCACATTCTTTTTTATGTGGGCTCTTATTACTCTGCCCTGTCATATTTTTGTAATACGAATTGTAGCAGTTTTGCTAACTGTCTTCTGCGTCTAATATCTATTTTACAATTGCCTTCGTCGTTTACGTTTGACCCGAGATAAACAAAAGTATAAACCACTCCGATATCATTAAGCTGAAAAGATATTGGCAGTGCTTTCCTCTGTCGATGAACATTACAAATAAAATAAGTAGTTACTAATATTTTTAATGGCGATATTTCTAGAAAAATACAAACAATTAAGCAAAATTTAATTCATTTATCTCAATTTCATGGTTTGTAGAAAAATTATTCCTATCTCAAACCGAAATCTAAAACATTTCGGATTAATAAATTCTACAAAGAAACAAATACACCAATAACAGCATCCAGACCGAAGCAATAATCTTATTTTCCGATAATTAAGATTAACTTTGGGGGAGTTTTTCCAGATAACGAATTATTTCCTAAAAAGAAAAGAAAAAGATAATGAAAAAGGCAAATCCCTAAACTACGACGACCGCAAAAAGACGCTGCAGGCACAAATATTTCTCAATCACGAAGCAATATTCGTCTTAATAATGTTAATCGTAAAATAATGAACACAATTCTGCGGCAGTCTTTCTAATGAGACCCTTAGAATGCCCGGAGCGGCTAGAGAACTGACGTCTAACGATCGCAGACGCCTCATTTCCAGAGACATTTATTTTGGTTCTGAATGGGAATGTTATGGGGGTGCCGACGACGACCGCTACGTACAAGAATTTATCCGCTATTTTTATTGGACGGGTGCTTTCGTAAATATAAATTGGGCTTAAATACCCTTATTACACGATGTAATTACGTAAAAAGACAATAAAAATAGGAAAAAATCTTTTAAGTATATACAAGGTGAGTTTACTACGATGTTCTCTATGGGTATCTCGGAAACTGCTGGAGATAGATAGTCGGTTAAATGGGGAAAGAATTGCAGTTTTGTGGAGTCATAAATATGCGCCTTTCAGATTTTTGAAAAGGTTCATGGCTTACTAGATATTTCGAAAAAAACAAATTTTGGCAATTTTAAAAATTGTCCCCTAATTCCATTATAATCTAATTTTGACAAAAAGTTTTCAGATAAAAGTTGTAGATAATCACATCCCTAATGAGTATATATATATATATATATATATATATATATATATATATATATATATATATATATATATATATATATATATATATATATATATATATATATATATATATATATATATATATATATATATATATATATATATATATATATATATATATATTATAAAAAGACAGAATAATTTATTAAATGGTTCTTTACAATTTACATTACACAAACTAAAACTTAAAAAACTAACATTACTACATATACGTTAAGTTACTTTAGCAGATGTTCAAAAAAAACACCATTGTTTTGAATACATAAAATGCATCTTTTTAAAACTGAATTATAAGCCTTTCCCACAGAACGGTGAACTACGGCCGGTCGACTTTAATAAACTTCTCCCGTACCGCCTCTTCAAGTGCATCTCTTAATTCATAAGTTCTTTTGTAAACCTTGTTGTTAACCATACCGCCTAAAAAATCTAAAATGGAAGGTCAGGTGATCAAGGATGCCCATGCAATTGGTTCAGCTCTTTCTATCCCTGAGTTTGCATAATTATGATATAAATAATTTTTAACATTTCATTCATTATGAGGGGGAATGTCATAATGACAGTCATGTTGGAACCACTATTGAAGCGCGAGTATCTAAATTTAACTTTTCTAAAAAACGTAAGTACGTAAGTAACGTTCACCGGTCAACGTCTCCTCGAAAATGTATGGCTAAGAAAAGTTGAACCAATAATCCTACACGCTTTTCTTCATTTGAAAAATTCATATTTACAATTTTTGTTTATTTTAATTTACAGAGTTTGGATGTGACAGTTTCACATTTACATTTCTGAGAGCAACGATAATTGAACTTGTTCGCATGGTGAAATTGTTTAAAAATTATAAGAATTGGATATAACTCAAAAAAACATATTATAGCTTATATCGCTAAAAATCTCAAAAATTGCCCTTTTTATGAAATCATGGCCAACTATGGTTTCCATTTAAAAAAACATAGGTTTGTGTCATATGTCAAAAATGACAGGATTTAGAAAAAAACGGAGAACACAATCACATTAAGGATATGATTATCTGAAATTTATTTGTCTAAAATAGATTATAATGGAATTAGGGACAATTTTTAAAATAGCGGAAATTTGTTTTTTTCAAAATATCTAGTAAACCATGAACCTTTTCAAAAATCTGAAAGGCGCAAGTTTATGACCCCACTTCCTTTATAATTTTATCCATAGAAAAAAGATATATATTCCTACTTTTTGTTCTAAGATCCCGTACGAACCCACTAGGGTTCAGAACCGGGAAATCCCGGTACCGAAAGAACCGGGAATTCCCTGTTCTTTTGAGACATCAAAGAACCGGAATCGAAATTATTAAATTCCCGTTCTTTCGGTACTCGGACTCGGAATAATCTTAATAAACATATTTTTTGTTACGTGCGAAAGACTTGTGAAACTTTCTAGAGGTCGAAATCAAACTCTCCTAAATAAGTATTGATGCTATCTCTTGCTGTTCTTACTTCTGAGTTATTTTGAAGGTTCTATAACGTTTATTAGCAATAATTGAAGTTTAACTATTTGGCCTATGTACACGGCATCACAATCCACCCTATATACACCCGACTTATTTTTGACATTAGTTTTGTCTTTATTATTTAATAAAATTTGACATAAATTTCTTTTATTTACACTAATCGTTTTAAATCCTATTTTATTGAGATTATTTGATATTTTGTTAGTTAAATTAGGAATGTAGTTTAAAAGTCGATAATTGCTATTGTCTTTAGAATTAGCGGAATAAAAATTTTTCATTAATATTTTCTTTTGTTTTCATCTAAAAAAATACTAATATTTTAAAATTTGCGGATCATCATCATCATCATCATCATTTAGCTTATTCCGTCCCTTAACTCTAGCCATTTCTTTCAGGAAGGTCTGATACCTTTGATATCCCATTTATGAAAATTTGCGGATATATTATTTCAAATGATTGTCAGTGGTACTAATGAATTAAAAAAAAATCAATCTATAAATTTTGTTTACCAAATCAGAATCGCTTTATTTGGACTGCTTGGTTGTTGAAGGCCCTTATTGCCTACCCTCCCACGTATTCGTATGTATTTATTAAAAAATTAAAACTTGTGTTAAAATACAGAGTAAATTTCTATAACTTTTCATAACTTTATAGAAAATCAAATAAACCCGTCCAATAAAACAATTAAATAAGTCAAAATCCCACCGGGATTAAAAACTGCGGAAAGTTTAATAAAGTCCGAGCTTTCTATCTCTTTTTGTCCGCGTTTCCAGAAAGAGGTGGATCGTTTTCGAATTTCATCGCGAAATTATAAATATGCAAAGCCGGCCTGCGCCGCCGACAGTCGAAAACGTATTTTATGAATCTCTTTCGTTCCTCTATCTTCCATTTTCTATTTTCGTTTGGTTTTCGTACGTTTATTTTCAGATGTTTCTCTCGTTCGGTCGTTGTTTTATTAGTCTGGGCCAAAAATATCCATTTTTAGAAACATCAATATATATCACAGTATCAATAAGCTTAAAAATTTCTTAAACTGTTATAAGTATTTCGACACCATACACGATAATTCAAGTTGATAATAGGTTACTATCATTACTCAGAATTCCAAAATGGTATTTTTCCAAAATGTCTTAAGACGACAATAATCATTCCTCTGCACAAAGGAGGAGACAAACATGAAGCTTCTAACTATCGCCCAATTGCACTCCTTCCAACGCCATCTAAGATCATAGAAAGATTGGTTTAAAAAAGGCTGGTATGTTTTCTGTTTAAGTATAAAATACTTACTGAACACCAATTTGGATTTCTAAGCAACAAGTCCACAAATGACGCTATGTTTTCCCTCCTTAATAAAGTTTACTCCAACCTAAATAACTATCATTCGACAGCAACAATTTTATGTGATTTTTCTAAGGCATTCGACTGTGTAAATCATGAGATCATAATTAATAAACTGCAGCACTATGGGTTCAGAGGAACATCTCTAGAATGGTTTAAGTCGTATCTGAGCAACAGAAGTCAACTTGTGAGGGTGGACACCACGTTGTCTTCTAGCAAGCCAATAGAATGTGGAGTACCTCAAGGCTCAGTACTAGGCCCTATTTTGTTTCTTCTTTTTATTAACGACATTGCTAACATAAACATCAGTGGTAAAATATTTCTTTTTGCGGACGGCACTAGCTTCACTTGGAGCAACAAGGACGTCACGGCACTTCATAAGATTATATCAAATGACTTATTCACGATTAAATCTTGGTGCGATTCGAACCTCTTAAGTCTCAACATTTCTAAAACTAAAGCTTTGTCGTATAAAAACTCGCTGCAGCCTTTTGTACATAACAATACTACCAAACCAAACCAAACGTCATTTTCTTCATTTCACAAAGCATTGAAATCTTATTTACTAGACTACCTACCAACAGGTATGGTAGGCTATGAAGATCGGCAAACTTTTTTTTTAATTTCACTCAAAATGTGTTATTTGGGTCATAAATGACCTAAATACAAAATATTTTCATGGTGTCTGTCTGTGCGTTTGTTGGTAACACGATAACTCAAAAACCGCTAAACCGATTTTAACCAAATTTGGCACAAGAATACTGTGGCAATCCATCGTAACTCTAAATTTACAGTAGCTAGCGAAACGCGGTTTTCAATTTAAGATTAGAAATAATATTTGCAACAAAATTTGTAATAAGATCAAAATCAGTCAAAGTCGCATTTTTTGAGATAATTGAAACTAAAAGAACTGCCTACCAACTTTTTATTAACATATTTTAGTATGGGCGGCTTATCAAAATAAAATGTCAAAAGTTGACATATGATATGTCATCCGATTCAGAGTGTCATTTTCAATCGAATAAAGTAAAAAAATACCGAGGGTGTCATTTAAAAATCAAAAGTTGTAGTCATTTCCGGTGAAACTGAAAGTGACAGAAATCAATTGAATATGTCAATCAATCCCAATTTATGTCATATACTAACGTACCAAATCTGTTTTTTTTTTCTGAAAAAATAAAAAAGTTATAGGGGTGAGCCACTGTTGAGACGCACCCGGTAGATAGAGAACTATATATCTCAACTAGTCCAACTCACAAAAAGGCATAAATAAAAAACGATGTTCTAGAATATTTTCCACTGCCATATTCCATATCCGGGCAATGAACGAACTTAACTCAGAAATTCCCACAATTAAATGAACGAATTGCACACTGCGCTCCACATCAAAAATAAACGATTTAACTAGGAAATTTTATCTGATAATTATAAACTTTCAATAACCAAAACAAAGGATAAATAAATCCAAAAACATCTGATTTGATCTGACAGTGACAAGTGACGGACAGGTGATGATCAAAGATAAAGAGACAAAAATCCTACTGCTGGTGGCCGCATCCAGTGACAATATTGTGGAGCTGTAGCTGTATAATATCGCGGTGTATATCGGGTTGCATAATCGTAAAATTTAAATAAAATAATATTTGACAATAAAATTATAGTAAACATGATGCAAAAATAATAGTTTTTTGCTATAATTCATGAGCTGAAGAAGTAGCGAGGAAATTTGATTGTTACAGATTACTGCAATACTTCAAACGTTGCTGGTGTATTCAGAAAAAGAAATAACGTTCGATATTAACCATTTCGATGTTTTTTTTACCGAAAATCAACAAATATGAAGTGTTAAAATCAATAAAATCGTTTTTTATTTGGCATATAACTAAACGGTGTTTAGAGTATAAAAACTTTCTTTCGCGCTACGAATCCATTAAACCCATATCTGTCGATCCTAATTAATCAGCACCGATCGTTTATGGCAACGTTTCGCCAGCTATTTAGACGGTCATCATTAGGTAATAATCGAGCGAGGGCTCATTTTGGATCCATCCATTTTAGACCGCCTGCAAATGTGCACAAAGGATTGTTATTAATGTCTATTTATTTCCATGGGGTTTACATTGGGGTGGAAGTTGGGGGTAGAGGGGGGTGGTTGGAACTCCGCAAAACCGTCAAAATTAATATTGCGACGGTTTCGGGGCATAAATTTCGGTTAGTACCATTTACAGACCGGCGCGCCCTCTTTGAACAGAATTAGGGTTAATTTATGAAGTTGATTTTTGGTTTGGTAAAAATGAGACAAATTTTGGTTAATCGAATATGCATTTTGGTAAATTGACTGATAATTTGAATTTATGCTAGGAAGATATATTTTTTGTAATACCTAAATTTTTGAAGAAACACATGAACATTTTTTGTAATTAGAGTATTTTAAAGTTTTTAAAGGTTTCGCAGATACTCGCGGTATTATTTCTTATGGCTCTTTCAACGGTAAAATACGAGAGAAAAACCATTGGGTGGCTTTGATAAAAATTTAGTGTGGAAAATGCCATATTATGAAATATAAAACTGCGGAATATCTGCGGAACCGTTAAAAATTTTAAAATACTCTAAATACAAGAAATGTTAATTTTTTAATTCTCCATCTATAAAACAAATGATATACAGAGTGTCCCGCTTAAAAAAATGAAGAAAAATTATTTTATACTTTAGACTTAACTCACACTTTTCTGGGTCACCCTGTAGAAGTTAAAATATTTTCCTGAAATACATCCTAGTATATATTTTAGGTTTGCATTTAAACAAAATTCTCAAGGTTTTATTCTAGGAGCTACAGATACTCACAAAAATATGTACCATATGTACCATACAAAATATGTGCAAGTATAGAAGAAAGAAAATCTAAAATAAATATATAAAATATTATTTCAGCTAAATATATATAAACTAATAAAAATTATTACAGGTTAAAATCAGAAAAAATAATTGCTCTGCATATTTTTTAAAATTAATGATTTTCCTTAAACTAGCTTTCAGAGCAAGATGTCTTTCTCGGAGAAAAAAAACTGAAAGAGGCTGGCAAAATGCAGAACAGCCACAACTACGAATAATAAATTATATTTTTTGTCGGTCGATTCCGAGTTCCTTTAAGTGTTTTGAACATTTGCTGGTTTATTGCAGTTGAAAATAAAAGAACGCGAGTCATCACTAATGAGACTTCCTAACCGCCCCATTAAAGAAAACTGGTTTTCATTTCCTTGCGATTTTTTCGAAAGACCGTATTTTTAAATTTTAGTTCCTTCCTAGTATTATACAAAAGAAAACTTCTGATAAAATAAAATTTTGCTCACCATGTTAGTATTATCAACCGGTGTTTTATGTCATCTATTCTATACTAATAATATACAGGGTGGTCCGAACTGCATTCCGGAAACTTCAGCAGCATATTCTGCACATAAAAATAAGTAAAAAAGTTCGTATAAATGTATGTCCGAAAATGCTTAGTTTCGGAGATACAGGGTGTAGAAGTTTCATTTTTATTTCGATTTTTTCCAAATATTTTTTGAAGTAACGTCAATATTTGGATGAACTTTCACAAAATTGGTGAAATAAGAAATTTGATTTTGATACCAATATGACTCCTATGTATATTCTCTATGAAAAGTTGCAAAAAGTACATTGTAAACATACGAGAATCTTTTAAAAATCAAATATATTTCGTAGATAAGTAAACACACTGCTTCAAAAAAGAAAATTTATGTATTAAACACTAAACAATTCACTAAATTAAGTATCTTATAACATGGAGAAAATGGAGAATATTGACCTACGTTCTTCATCCCTTGTCCAATAATTCTTGGTGTTAATATTTAAATCACTTGAAATATTATGTTTCTTCAAATTTGCCAAGCAATGGTACGATGCTTTTTGACTATTTCTCCAAGTAGTCTGGTACTTACTTAGTTTTCATTTTCATTTGTTATTTCTCCATCATCCTCATTAATATTAATCTCCTTTTGACATTTACAGTTTTTCATTCGAACAGAACTATTCGTGTTCGAGTTCTTCTCTTACATTTTTATAATCTTCAATATCTGGTCTGGCATATTTGTAAAATGTACAGAAAATCAATCCTTTACAGCTTATACACTTTCCTCCGTAATACTACTAAAATATTTTTTTCTTTAGTTGGGTGTTGTGTTATTCATATTATACAAACACAGACAAAAGTGATTTCTTTTAAAATTATTTTTGGCAATAATAAAGTCAATATGACATTGAAAAATTGAATATGGAGATGGCATGTTTGATATTCTAACCAGAACCGTATTATATTTTTGATTAATTTAGTATTTTTGTATTTCTCATAACTCAAGAACGAATTCGTATAAATAATTCAAAATGAACAATTTGCTTGAGTTTTTTAAAAAGTTTCAAATAAATTTTTCTGTAAAATAAAATGGGGAAAACTTATTCATCTTGTTTAAAATGTTGTAGCGTTTTTTATAAAAACATTACCACTGCGAACGGCAGCTTTTCATCGGAGAGCAGTCGTGGATAAGATATTTCACTGGAAAGAAAACTAATCAATAACAATAAACAAAAAAATATAGATATTGGGCGCCAGGCATGAACAGAGAAAGAAAACACAGTTGTTTATTGCTTAAAACTAATGGCTATATTTATTCATGATGAATTCTGATGGTAAATAGCATTGTACAATTTTAATGAAAAAATACAATGCGTGAAGTTATAGAAAATATATGAAATGTAGCATTACTTTATTTAAATACGATAGTACAGACTTTACGAAGTTTTTCTTTTTTAAGACTGAAAATATAGAAAATCTAAAACATAAAAACTAGAACGTAAATCTACACTTAGCTGTTTGTTCTTAAGGCAATCCTCCTTCAAACAGTACAGCGTGAGGTGGGCTTGCATCTCTGTACTGTTTCTGGGCTATCCTGTTGGCCAATACAACAAAAGAGGCCAGGATGACACCATGAACCAATACAGCCGTAACTATCGACTAGGCTTAAAAACAGTAACAAAGCAGCATGGGGCCTATGCCACATCCACGCTGGGGCACTCTGTACATAGGATAAACTATCTGTACAGTGGACACTCGTCCATCGGACACCTGTCCATAGGAAAACTATACATGGGAATAATACCCGTACCTTGGATACTACTAGGAGCTTGGATAATGCCCGTACCTTGTAAATAGTCCGTACCTTGGACCATACTATATATATATATATAGGTCACCTGCCCATACCTTGGACACAGTCCGTCCATAAGACCCTAAAAATACGAAACTCTTGTTTAAAACCAAACAAGGTCTAATAAACAAAACAAACCTACCTCGAAATACTTCCGAGTGCTCAATAATAAACCAAGAAACTGTCCTTTCTTCCATGTAACATTCTGGAGGACAAAAGCAAAAGAACACCAACGTGCCAGCAAAATACAAATACGAGTTAAGGTGGGTCAATCCAAAACTCTAAAAATATTCAATAATAATATCGAATCTATAAAAGATAATAACTCATCTTTACCTGTAGCTTCGAAATGGCAGCTGATTCAGATTTTGCAGCAAGATTTAAATTGCCATTTCTAAAAGCAGGATTTGCAACCGTGCCGCAAACCGGCCAAAAACAAAGTGAGGTTAAAACGCAGAGAGGCGCCTTGAAAGGATCTTGACAGCGCGCGCCTCCACAGAACAGTGAAACGATAACAGGGTTGGCGACTAGGGAACGTAAAAATTACACCAAGCGTGCCAAATAAATTATCAGGAATCCGATGACGATACGCCAGACATCATATAAATCATATAAAAAAAATACATGTAACGAACTAAAAACGTTACAACGTACATGGGATTTACTATGTCCAGGTCGGCAACGCAACAGACTGAACATTTATAATTAATTTATTTTTGTTTCCTAAAACATTTTGATTAAAAGAAAATATATAAAAATGAGCAACGCTGTGCCGGTCAAGCTGAATCACATGACCGCACGTGACTAAAAGTTTATTTGGAATGAACTGTATATCTTATTATGTTTGCAACTTAATAATATAATATAATAAAATAGTTTTAGAATTTTTTTTTTTAGAATTTAGAATGAGTGGGAGGGGGGTTAATCACTGCGACCTTACAGATCCATTGTGTCCCCCTTTCTTGAGTCATAACTCATCATACAGTCCCAGGGCTTTGACAAAAGCCAGTATCTGGGACGGTTTTATAGAGGGTAGTTCTCCATCTCCAATATCAGTCGTACCAAAATTCATGGCACGAATCGTTGTCGTCTCGGTGCACTCAGTGATGAGGTGTACTGGTGTTTCCCCATCTTCCCCACAGAATCTGCATTCGCCGTTTCTTCTTAGTTTCAATCTACTGAGGTGTTCATTGAGGAGACAGTGTCCTGTTGACACCCCGTGACAATCCGAAGATTGTTCTTACTTAAACCCAGGAAGATCTGTGATTTTTCTTGATCATAAGCCCTCAGAAACTTCTTCGAGTGTCTTAGACCGTTGCAAGATTTCCATTCCAGGTTGCGGATGGAATCTTCCAAGTTCTTGAGTTCCGCCTTGAGTTGGTTACCACTTGGAAAGCAGAACGGTTCTGGTCCAGTTAGTGGAGTGTTAGCTCCTTTCCTAGCTAGATTATTTGCTTTTTCATTGCCTTCTATCCCTTGGTGAGCAGGCACCCAGATAGGAGGACTTTGTTTTCTTTGCCTAATTTATTCAGCTTCTCTATGCATTCTTTGACCAATTTCGAATGGATTGATACTGAGTTGATCGCTTTTAACGCTGCTTGACTATCAGACAAGGTGGCTATTTCTTGTTTCCGATAGTTCCTATCTAAGATAAGTTGTATGCATCTTTCGATAGCGTAGATTTCTGCCTGTAGGATACTAGGGTAAGTGCCGATTGGTTCGGAGTATTTAGCTCTCGGTCCAAACACTCCGATCCCTGTTCCCGTATTGGTTTTGGAAGCATCAGTATACCAAGTTATGGTATGGTCTTTTAACTGCTGGGCAAGCGTTTCGCTCTTCCAACCCTTTTTATTGCTCAATACTACATTGAGATATTTCTCAAAGTTGTACGTTCTTGGCATATCGTCCACTGGGATTTGCAGGAGTGGTATTTCCTTTTTGAGGGTGTTCCAAGCCCCTGATCTGACAATTCTCCCAGTACTAATTCCGTTAGTGACCATTCTAATCATTGTCGCATTGGCATATCTACCAATGACAATGTGCAGTGGTGTTAGATCTAGAATGACCTCCATTGCTGCTGTTGGTAATAAAATAGTTACAAATACGTTAAGACAATTACAAGAAATGTTGAACACATATATCTGGGCATACGAGGCTTTGGGCCTTCAGCTGAACATCGATAAAACCAAAATCATGTGCATTCCCCCGGAAGATCACAACAATGCTATAAAAATCTGAGAAGAACTATTGGAACATGTCGCAGAATTCAATTACCTCGGCATTTTGATTTCGAAAAAGGCCAATATCGACTCTGAAATTCAGCACCGGATTAGCAGCGCCCCAAGTGCATTCTGGAAATTGAAAGACAAGGTTTGCTACAATCATGACTTGAGTACAAAAACGAAACTTGCAGTGTACCGAGCAATTATAATTTCCTCCATGTTATATGGGAGCGAAACTTGGGTGCCGTACCGCCGACACATGAATGCATTAAACAAGTTGCAACAGAGACACCTTAGACAATTCTTAAGAATCCGGTGGTTCCATCATG
This sequence comes from Sitophilus oryzae, assembly GCF_002938485.1. Lineage (NCBI taxonomy): Eukaryota > Metazoa > Arthropoda > Insecta > Coleoptera > Curculionidae > Sitophilus > Sitophilus oryzae. The sequence goes on from NW_022146501.1 coordinate 8,995,872, forward strand.
TCTCAAACGTATCCGTCCTCAAAAAAGCTAATTACGGGAGTATTGAAGTCATTGTTACAAAATCCCGCTAAAGATTCCTGAAGTCATTGTTACAAAATCCCGCTAGGCTGGTCACATATGCAGAATGCAAGAAAACGGTGAGCTTGTAGACGGTAAGAGGAGGCCGGGTGGATAACTCAAAAGGTACAAGGATATTTTCCACGAAAACTTAAAGGGGATTAATATGCAGAATGAGTGGGAAGAAGCAGCTCACAATAGAACTCAAAGGAGAATAATTGTAAACTCAGTTAAAAAAAACAACAAAACAACGCTTTATTGTACAAAAAGCCAAAACAGCTTCATCGACAAAGCAAAACAAAAAAAGCACAAAAACAAATATACAAATAATACAAAAAATTTCATACAATACAAATCATTTCAAAAAAAAAAATTACGTCATAAAATTACTAATAAAACATATATGGACATTGCAGAACACAGGCTAACAGTGAGAACCAAAAAGTAAAGAGGCAACAAAGCAATGAGATTTTTACATGTCCGGAGTGCGGTAGACAGATAACATCACGTATCGGGCTTTTCAATCACAGAAAAGCTCATGAAAGAAAACGCCTTGCGTGACCATCATCTGATGCGTGTCGAATACTCGTCAGCGTGTAATGGCAGTATGTATGTATGTATATTTTATTATAATAAAAATTAAACCCCATACAGAGTATATCAAAATTACACGACAAAATATCCAAACCAATCCAAAATATCGCTTACGATATTACCAAACTGCCCTCCACTCACTCCAAAGTACATCGTCTCCCGAGATCCTGCACACGTACGCAAAAAAAGACGCCTGTGAAACAACGAGCGGCGAATATGAAGGGCAGACGCGTTGTATATGAGTGGAATTCCTCACAACTGCATAGCGCCGTACAAAGTAAGGTATATAACATGACGGGAGGAGAGACCGCCGCACGATCTGAAGCATGTGTATGTGTAGGAGAGAGAGAGAGGCGTAGAGGCAAGGGATTGAGCCTTTTAAAGGGCATAAAGGGTAACCGAGAACACCCTTTTCGCGAGGGCTAGACAAGTCGCAATCGATAATAAACGGGGTGAAGGGGAGGTGGAGGAGGAAGACCGCCGTACGTGTCACTGGCTTGATTTTTGAATCGACGAGTTCGTAGAGATGGATTTGTAGATTGTATAACCTATCAAATTGATGTGTATTTTTTTTAAGTTTTACTTTTGAACTTTCAACTTTAATTGTAACTTTGCAACTTTATAAAATATATTTAAGAATAAAGGAAGTGCATCAGACTGCGGAAATTTCACTATTGGCTATCGGAGGAAAAATTCTTGCAAAAATTATGTCAAACCGCCTGCACCCACATATAGAGAAAATCCTTCCAGAATCGCAAACGGGTTTTCGCACCAACCGCGGCACCGTCGATTCCATATTTTCCATTCTCCAACTACAGGAAAAAGTAAAAGAGCACCAGTCTAAACTTTATCTTGCAACAAAAGCCTTCGACTCTGTTAACAGAGATGCACTTTGGGCAATTATGAAAAAGTTCGGAGTACCCAACAAATTCCTTACAGCGTGTAAAAGCCTCCATAACAAGAACGAGTCAAGAGTGTCACCATCATGGATCACTGAGCGATCCCTTCCTAACAAATACAGGAGTCAGGCAGGGATGTGTCTTAGCGCCTCTCCTATTCAACATATTCATGGCAGCGCTCTCCATTATAGTGGATAGTAAACTGCAGGAGAGAGGAATGGGTATTACATATAGATACGACGGCGGTCTGTTCAACATAAAAAGACTCAGGGTAAAAACACGTACAAAATTCATCACAGAACCACAAATTAACTACAACAGACGCGAAAGAACACCGAATTACGCGTTCAGGTTTCTGTGACCTTCAGAAAGAGTTCATAGACAATCCGCATCAATGTATAGTTTGGGTTATTATTTGTTTGGGTGAAAATAATCTGCACCAATATGTTATCGAGGCATATAATCTCCCAGTAATTTAATAGATTGCTCGTCATATTATATCAGTTCGTAGGAGATTAGGAAAAAAAAGATATTTATTAGTATAAAAAATTAATTTATTTAACAAAATTTAATTAAAGATGTGACAAAATAGTTACTTTTCTATTGGTTATATCGGACTTTTTTTCGACTATATAAATCTTTATTTTTTGTAAACTTTAATGCATAAAATATTTTCAATCTAATAAATAATTTAATGATGTAAATAAGAGGAAATTTCTCACATGGGTGGTCAAATTCTATAGTTTTCATTATATCAAACAGGCTCTGAATGTTTTCTTCAGTGCAAAACTCATCAAAATTTAATATAAATAATTTTTCCATTTCCAGTAAATAAAATGAACAAATTTTTCCACTTTCATGATCAAAGGCTTTTAAATGGGTAAATAATTTCGAGTTATCCAGAGATTCGGATTCTTTTGCAAATAGTGACCCTTTTAATTGATGTAGTTAAACATAATTAAAGGCATTTTGAGTTGAAAACATTTCTCAGAGGCTGTTTGATATAATGAAAACTATAGAATTTGACCACCCATGTGAGAAATTTCCTCTTATTTACATCATTAAATGATTTATTAGATTGAAAATATTTGATGTATTAAAGTTTACAAATAAAGATTTATATAGTCGAAAAAAGTCCGATAGAATCAATAGAAAGGTACTATTTGGTCACATTTTTAATTAAATTTTGTTAAATAAATTAATTTTTTATACTATAAATATCTTTTTTTTCCTTATAAATAAACACATTTGTATCCCATTTTAAATAAGATATACAAATTACCAAAACTTAGAAATAACAGTTCAAAAGTTCAACAAAAATCCTACATCCGTTTTTAAAAAGAAACATATAACCACGCACTATGTCATTCCAGCAAGCGAATACGACACAGCATAGGTTTCCGGACTAAACGACTGGTGTATTTACACCGCCCAATAGGCGTGTGGGGTTTGCCGAGCGGTTTCCGATGCAGTCGCTTTCTTTCGCATCTGTTATAGGTAATTTGTGACAGAACTTCAATACGCTGATGACTGCGCTCTAGTTGCAAAAACGTTACAGCAATTACAAGAACTGCTGAACACATATACCTGGGTATATGAGGCTTTGGGCCTTAAGGAAACATCGACAAAACCAAAATCATGTGCACGCCCCCGGAAGATCACAACAACGCTATAAAAATCGGAGAAGAACTATTGGAATATGTAGCGGAATTTAATTATCTCGGCAGTGTAATTTCGGAAAAGGCCAATATCGACTCTGAAATTCAGCACAGGATTAGCAGCGCCTCAAGAGCATTCTGGAAATTAAAAGACAGGGTTTTCTGCAATCATGACTTGGGTACAAAAACGAAACTTGCAGTGTATCGAGCAATTATAATCCCCACCATGTTATATGGGAGCGAAACCTGGGTGCCGTACCGCCGACACATGAACGCATTAAACAAGTTGCAACAGAGACACACCTTAGACAACTCTTAAGAATCCGATGGTTACATCGTGTCTCAAACGTATCGGTCCTTGAAAAAGCTAACTGCGAGAGTATTGAAGTCATGATTACAAAATCCCGCTTAAGATGGGCTGGTCACGTATGCAAAATGCAAGAAACCGCATACCAAAACCTCTGCTTTACGGTGAGCTTGTAGACGGCAAGAGGAGGCCGGGTGGACAACTCAAAAGGTACAAGGACATTTTCCACGAAAACTTAAAGGGGATTAATATGCAGAATGAGTGGGAAGACGCAGCTCACAATAGAACTCGATGGAGAAGAATTGTGAACTCAGTGAACAGCGACAACTCACAGAAAAGCTCATGAAAGAAAACGCCTTGTGTGACCATCTTCTGATGCGTGTCAAATACTCGTTAGCGAGTAATGGCAGTAGTAATAGTATGCAACTTTCATGAAATCAATGACGTTCGATAGAGTACTGGAAGTGACCTTCGCGGATTACGATGTTCACTCGAACTGAGGATGGTTATAACATTCTCTGAGCGTTTTGAGATTTGTTAGGTGCGCTGAAGGTAGCGTTTTTGAGAAACTCAACAATTTTTTTTGGATTCTATTTTCTGGTAACAGAAAATTTTATAGAACCTATGTATAGAACCTTTGCAGTACCCTATCGACCGTCATTGATTTCATGGTTGCATACACATTCTGGGAATTAATACAATATATCTCGTAAAACGGGGTAAAAAAAGTTACACATCAATTTGATAGGTTTTTTATGGTCTTTACTTTTAAAAACTTTGCGACAGTAAAGAAATAGTTTCACCCGGAAAAATGAAAAAAAACTGCCTTTGAATGATTTTGGCGCCCTCGAACTTTGTACCCGTAGGTTTCAAATGTTTCTTACTTCAAAATGAAATTTCGAAGTAACAAACACTTTTTTGTTTCATAAAATTTTCTGTGGGGCCTACAGTTCAGCCAGAAAATCGGATCCAAAATTTTATTGAGTTTCTCAAAAAACGGTGGGGTGCAGGGATACGAATTTTCGATTTTAAGCTTTTCCAGTGGACCAGTTAGGACTGGCAAAGTATGAGAGCGGGGGTAATTTAATGAGAGTCTAGACCTTTTTTGATGCCAGATTGACTGGTTGGTTGAGTAGGCGTTCCAATTCAATTAATAGTCTATTCAAAGATTTCTTCTAAGTTTCTTAATTTTTGATTGCTCTTATCTCTTCTTAGCAGGGTTGGAAAAAATCAAAAAAATGATTTTTTTTTATTTAAATCAGATTTCTTTGATTTAAATCAGATTTTTTTGATTTTTTGATTTTAATAAAAAACATTATTTAAATCGAATTTCCAAATAATTAGGACTTAATTCCAATTAAATTCCTATCCTAAATGGCTAAATCTTCAAAACTCGGCCCGCAATACTGACAACGCATGTCATTTTCCCAGACATCGGTCACCAATATATTCTGCAAAAAAAGTCGCTCGCGTCAGATCATAAGAATTTTTTTTGAAATGCTACAAGTGTATTATTTTTGTAATTTCAACGCCTAGACATAAAAGCACAAAAGTACAAAAAATATATTATTAAACTGATATTAAGCGTCAATTTCAACGAGTGTACAAATTGTTACTCGATTACTTACAAGGCCATTACTTTTTATATTATTTGCAACGTTTGGAATTGATTAAAAAATTATTTGTAATGTTTAAATTATGTTTTAATTTGTAAAAATATAGTATATTATACGGAGTAAAAATGTACTTTTGTGCCTCCCTGTTTACGCTAGTCCGTCAAACGTACAACCTCGTCAAAAAAAGTATAATTTTTATTCCTTACACAATACACTATTGTTCGGAAATAGTCTCGAGAATGAAATTAGTATTATCTATTGTCAAAGTGTAAAATAAAAAGATAAAAAAAACAGCATATTTTCTGACAACGCTTTGAAGATATAGCATCAAAAGAACCGTTTTCTGCACTAGAGGTTGCGAATGAAATGTATACGAACATCATTTTACTTGTCACTTGTACATAAATTTCAAAATAAATCTAGTAGTTAGGTATAATATGTGTTATACATATCATTTTTTATATAGTTTTATAACATTTACAATTTTTTTTCGATTTATTAAACGTATTTAAATGTTACAATAGCAAGTGTAACATTTTATTTAACGAATAGATATAGGGTATATATATAGAAATATTTTGTATAGTTTTCTAGGACCCATTTTTATAACTTTTACAGTTATTTTTCGATTTATTGTAAAGTTTTAAAAAAGTTGATTTTTTTATTTAAATCACATGATTAAAATTTAAAAAATCACTTGATTTAAATCACGATTTAAATCATGATTTAAATCATTTGATTTAAATCATGCCAACCCTGCTTCTTAGGGAGACGATTGTAAAACTTCACACACATATATACTGGATTTCTTTCAAACAAGATCATCTTGTTTGGTATTCATGAGACTTTCCCATTTCAAATAATTATGTTTGAAAATGAACATTAAACACTCATAGATACAAAGAGCGTGAAGCGTTATAATTTCGAAAGATTTAAAGTGTCCTCGGCACTTTTCTTTGTACTGAAGTTTCTTTATAAGTCCTATAATTCCTTTCTGTATCACAGACATTTTGGCAGTTTCTGAATTTGATTCCCAGAGAATAATCTTGATCCTCAGAGTATAAGTTGGTTTCCACTTGGAAAGCAGAACGATCTAGTCCAGTAAGTGGAGTGTTCCCCTAGTGGTCCCCTAGTTTCTCTGAGTTGATCGTTCTTAAAGCTACTTGACTATTTACTATAACTTGTCTCAAATATAGCGTAGATTCCTGCCTGAAGGATGCTGGGGTAGGTGCCCATTGTTTCGGAATAGTTACCGTACTCATATAGGTTTGTTCGAACGCTCAACAAATTTTAAACGACCCTCTACCTCTTTGACCTCGTTTGGCGAATATGCCAACGAGACCGAAAGGACCCAATCCCAACTAGAAAGGGGGCACTTTCTCGCAGTAAAACCCATTATTTTGATCTACGGGACAATAATTAGTAGGAAAGAGGGCTGTTTTGAATATTTGGACATCTTGTAATGTTTAACCCGAAAGGAATTAGGGCGGCGAAAATTGGGGTGATAATTTTGGTTTCGAGATGACTTGAACACATGTCCCATTTTGTAATTTTTTTTTCACTTTTTTCAAGATTTAAAGAACAAATTTGCAGTAAAAATTGTTTTGTTGAATCAAGGTTTCATAAAAAATCATACTTACATTAAACTGAGTTAGAGCACTTGTTCATTCTTACCTGAAACAAATAAGATTAATATTAATTATTTACATATTATTAGATACACATATTGACATATTAGACATATTTAATAGATAAATACAATGTAAAGTGATTTTTTTCATGGTGCTAAATATAAAATTAAGTACATGAAAATACAGTGTAATAAAAAAATATTCAAAAATTGTAAATACTCAAATTTACAATTTTTGTTTATTTATTTACAAAGTTTTGGTGTGACAGTTTCACATTACTGAGAGCAACGACGATTGAACTTGTTCGTTCCCATGGCTAACTAAGCGATTTTTTTTAAAAATGATAAGAATTGGCCATGACTCAGTAATTTTTTGAAAGAAACAATATCATCTCATTATCAATCATCCCAGCGATATAAGCTATATCAATCATTATAGCTTATATCGCTGAAAAGCTTAAAAAATGGAGCTTTTTATGTAGTTATGGCTAAGTAGGGTTTCCATTTAAAAAAAAAAACATATGTTTGTGTCATATGTCAAAAATGACAGGCTTTAGAAAAAAAACGGAGGACACAATCTCATTAAAGATGTGATTATCTACAACTTTTATCTGAAAACTTTTTGTCTCAAATAGATTATAATGGAATTAGGGACAATTTTTGAAATAGCCGAAATTTGTTTTTTTTTCTAAATATCTAGTAAGCCATGAACTTTTTCAAAAATCTGAAAAGCGCATGTTTATGGCTCCACAAAACTGCAATTCTTTCCCCATTTAACCGACTCTCTATCTCCGGTACGAATAGGAATCCTATCTGTATAGGAATATAATAAATATTCTCAATATCAAATAAATAGAAACTGAACAATTTTCTATCCCATTTAAAATTCATCTTCAATCAATCTGTCAAACTAAAAGAATAAAAAAAATCAACAACATCATCAAATAACGCTATCCGACGTCTAGTTTCTCAACATGTGCATACATATTTTAGTAGGTCGATATTAAAATTTAAATTGCCGCTCTTCGGCAAAGGAGTTCGGGGTAGTTTATTGAAATTTTCTCTCCCCGGCATATTTTTCTAATCCGGAATACCAAATAGGGTTAGGAAATGACGAAAGAGGGATGTAAGTTACCGAAGGTAGATAGAACATATTCGATATTGTTTTTAATATTATGCTAATAGAGGGAAAACATACGCTAAACACACTAACATATTTAATCTAGAATACTAATATATAAAATCCTTAAGTGACTGACTCACTGATTAATCACGATCCTGCTCAAACCACTCAACGTAAAGGAGGGTCCACATTTAGTAACATGTTGTATAACATTGCTATTTAACAAGCTACATGTAACATGTTAAAAAACCGGGAGCCGTCCACATTATAGTTTTCGTAGTCATGAATCGTTTTGGCGAGAAAGAGGTTCAGCTCGCAGCAGCGGCGTGCGTAATTATTTTTGAACAAAGGGAAAGAAAGTCGAGAAAGCGGTTTTGAGTCCGCCATAGCCTACCAGCAAGATCTAGATACAGTTGAACTCAATTAGCTTATCTTTTCAATGCTTGCCTTGGCTGTTTCTCATGGTGTGTTTCTGTCTTTTAAAAACATTAATAACTTAAAAGCAAAAGCAAACCATTTTGAATTATCCACTTCATCTAAACCATGCAGTACCTGATTTGCATTTCTTTTGTTCCCGCTGGAACTGACCTATTAGATAACGCATTTTTTTCTCAACTTTTTCTGTTTCCAAATACATACTATGAAATTAAAATCGCTGTCATTTTATATGGAAAATTATATGGGGAATGTCATCGATCGTCATCGTCGAGGCCGACGGGACGCAGTTTTTTTTTCGATCATACGGTATTATTGACAAGTAAATAAACAAACCCAATATCAGCTCACCATACTAAGATTCTGTCGCGCACGTCCCTGAAAATATGAGCGGCTAAACTAGAAATTTAGCAAGTGTGGACGCGTTGTTTCATGTTACAATAGCAATGTTGCACAACATCTTTTGATCTTTACCGACTACAAATGGATAACATCTAGCAAGTTATATAGCATCGAAATTTGCTAAATATAGCTAAAAAATATGTAACATGTTATATAACTTTGCTATATAGCAGTGTTATATAGCAAGTGTGGACCGTCTTTAAGAAGCTCAATTTTGGCATACAGGTTGATTCTAGGGTGTAGAGGTTCGATAAGAAGGGATTTTTCGAAATTCCAGTTCCAAGGGGGTGAAACCACCCCTCACATATTACAATATTTTTTATTTAAAAAACGGTTAAGTTGTATACGGGGTCAGAAAGTCAAAAATGTATACAGGGTGTTTCGAAAAATCTGGTCATTGATTAATCACGATCCTGCTTAAAGCACTTGATGTAAAAAAATGATTTTTGGAAAACCGATTAACTTTAGGGTGTAGAGGTTCGATAAGAAGGAATTTTTCGAAACTCGAATTCTAAGGGGTTTTAACCACCCCTCAAATATTAGAATATTTTTTATTTAAAAACCAGTGAGTTTTTCGGAAAAACTCTTAAACACGTATATTTTTTTTGTTGTTTTACATATTTTAAGATTCTTTAAAAATTTATACAGGGTGTTTCATAAAATATGACGATTGAGTAATCACGATTCTGCTTAAACTGCTTGACGTTTAAAGCTGATTTTTGGTAAACGGATTGACTGTGGGGTGTAGAGGTTCGATAAGGAGAGATTTCCCGAATCTCAAATTCCAAGAGTAATTGTCTAGTTGATTAACCACGATTCTGCTTAAACTGCTTGACGTAAAAAGCTTATTTTTGGCAAACGGATTTTTCGAAAGTCAAATTCCAACGAGATGAAACTACCCCTCAAATATTACCAAGTTATATAATAATATCGATATATTGTTTTTTCTCATGCTCACATAAATGTGAGAAATTTTTATCCAGTTTGTATGTTAATGGAAATTCCTGCTTTGCTTTATCATCACCATTACAAATGATTAATTCGACGCGAACGAAGTCGCGGGTACACGCTAGTACATAATAAAAACTGTAATATTGATTCTAATTCATGTTTCATTCTTTATCAACAGGCCAATCTGACTTTCCCTTAACATACACAGCAAAATCACACAATAACAAGAAGTACCTTATAACTTGCAATTGATACCTATCTTACCATTAGAATTATGTTGTGACTATCGAATTACCTCTACCTTACAGCAAAGCTGACAGTCTTATGCTATATATATAAAATTTGACTTTTAATATCCCAACACCCTATATACTATTACATGTTTAGTTTCTACGATTAAAATAATGGTAAATTTGATTAAGATTTATTATACTTAAACCTTACCGTTTTTGAAATATTTTCAATTTTGTGAAATTGCAGTAAAAATTTTAAAGCTTCATTTCTCCAAGGGTATCAATGTTTTTAATACTAAATATTTAATGAAGTTTATTTATTGATCAGTTATTGTGTTGCAATAATATAAATAATACTACCTTATACAGAGTGTCAAAATTTATTTTAAATAATTATTAGCTTCAAACGGCAATAACTTCTTTAATTTAAATGGAATGCCCTGTATATTTTAGGAGAATCAGATGCACAATTAAATTGTCTATCAAATTGTATTATACCATTTTTTACCTATCCCTTCAAGTTTTCGTATAAAATGCATTTTCTTATAATTTAGACCTCATTTATCAATATATCAATGGAATATTGACATTTTAGATTGTTTTTAAAGCAACAAATGTACAAAATGTACAGACTAGTAATATTATCGTTTTTAGCAAAACGATAATATTACTAGCCCATTTGTATGCAAAAAGAAAACTATTTAAATCTTTATAAAAGAGTATACCATTAATTAAATATAACACCATTATTTGCGCCCATATACTAATTAATTACATACTTAATTGTGTTCGTTATTAAATTATTATAAATAAATGTGGATTTGAGTCAGAAATCAATATAATAATAAGTTATCAAATTAATCTCTGTTGTTATAAATAAGCATTTATTAAAAAATGAAATATCATTTTTAAGGTGTTACTTTTTATCACACTGTCTAATGCCCATACAAAATTCAGTTTTTTAGTATTTGGAGCAATTATTATTAATCAACGCAAATAGTCAGTTAATGTAGTTTGAATACTGGAATCATAATAATTGATCCTCTTTAACAAATATTTAAACAGTTTTTTTTATTTTTTAATGAAATAAACGAATTATATCGACAATATTAGTATCTGTACTCTTTAGAAATTTGGTACATATTTAAAAATAATCTAAAATGTCAATAGTCAATGGATATATTGATAAATAAGTTCTAAATTACAAGAAAATGCATTTTCTACGGAAACTTAAAGAGATAGGTAAAAAATGGTATAATATATTTTGATAGACAATTAAATTGTGCATCTGATTCTCGTAAAATATACAGGGTGTTCCATTTAAATTAAACAAGTTATTGCCGTTTGAAGCTAATAATTATTTAAAATAAATTTTAGACACTCTGTATAAGGTAGTATTATTTTTATTATTGCAACACAATAATTGATCAGTAAATAAACTTCAGTAAATATTTAGTATTAAAACTTTGATACCCTTGGAGAAATGAAGCCTTACAATTTTACTGCAATTTCACAAATTTGAAAATATTTCAAAAACGGTAAGGTTTAAGTATAATAAACCTTAATCAAATTTACCTTTATTTTAATCGTAGAAACTAAAAATGTAATAATATACAGGGTGTTCCATTTAAAAAAATACAACTTTGATATTTTTTACTTATTTGGGACACTCTGTATCTCGTAAAATTATTTTTAAATTGTACCTCTATTAGTCCTTCATCGAACCCAAAACTTACAATTTGTAAAAATCTCATCGTTTAGCTACAATACCCCGTGTCGTATGTGGTGAACAACCCTGTATTATGTCCCTCTTTCTTGAGTTATAGCTCAAAAAACAAGATAGATATTTCAACCCAACCCTTCTTTGTCAAATTCACTTTGGGTTAAAATTCTGTACTGTATAAATAATAATTTTCTGTTTTCTATCACACTGAATAATTCAACTTTATCCCACAGGAACTAATACCTTCATCCCCCCGATGCACTGATATTACTCCCGCTGATCCGCCATTTTAAATTTAGCCCCCTCATCCGGTCGAAAATACACCGAGTCGTCTATCAAAATGGCGCTAAATAAATTAGGCTGGCTCCGGCCAAGATTTATAGGGACCTCCTATTTTATTACCCGGGCCCGTAAATAAGTCCGTAATTTAGTTTTACAGTCTGAGAGCGGATAGTGAAAACTCGCCCCGTAATTTGGATATATTAAGAGTGCGGCGGCTTATGAACTATTTATTAGCGGCTTTCTTACAACTCGGAGACTGTACTTTAATAAAGATGTAACGCAAGTCCACAAAAATGCCTTTGTTTCATTGTTTTTTTTTCACTTTAATCTCTAATAATTATAAAGTTTACATTGTACAGGGTGAGTTTCCTACGATGTTCTCTATGGGTATCTCGGAAACTATACCAGGTGCGTCTCAAAAGTGGCTCACCCCCTATAACTTTTTTATTTTTTCAGATAAAAAAATAGGATTTGGTATGTTAGTATATGACATAACTTAGGATTGATTGGTGTGTTCAATTGTTTTTGGTCACTTCCTGTTTCACCGGAAATAACTACAACTTTTGATTTTTAAATAGCACCCTCGGTATTTTTTTACTTTATTCGATAGAAAATGACATTCTGAATATAATGACATATCATATGTCAACTTTTGACATTCTCGCTTAAAAGAAATTGTAATTTAAAATTCAATCTAGAGTGCCATGGCTATGTTAAAAACACTAATTCTTCATCAAGGAGCCTTGGAAAAATAGATTTGATCGTCTAATGTTTTTAGTGTCTTGTCCTGGCCAGTTAGAAATTACTCAAATCGTATTTTTAATCATATCTCAATTTTTTCAATTGGAACGAGGGTGGCTCATTAGCATATTTGGAAAAAGCATTTTTTTACGGATAATTTGATACCACACACTTGGTATTTCGAGTCAAATTTTCGTTACGAACCGCAAGTTATAATTTCAAATAAACCCTATGCGAAAATGTCAAAAGTTGACATATTGAATGTCATTCTATTCAGAATGACATTTTCTATCGAATAAAGAAAAAAAAATACCGGGGGTGTTATTTAAAAATCAAAAGTTGTAGTCATTTCCGGTGAAACCGGAAGTGACCCAAAACAATTGAAGACGTCAATCAAGCCTAATTTATATCATATACTAACATACCAAATCTCGTTTTTTTAACAAAAAAAAATAAAAAAGTTATAAGGGGAGCTACTTTTGAGACTCACCCGGTATACTGGAGATAGAGAGTCGGTAGGGAAAGGATTGCAGTTTTGTGGGGTCATAAATATTATATTTCAGATTTTTGAGAAAGTTCATGGCTTGCAGATATTTCAAAAAAACCAAATTTTGGCTATTTTAAAAATTGTCCCTGATTCCATTATAATCTATTTTAGACAAAAAGTTTTCAGATAAAAGTTGTAGATAATTACATCTCTAATGAGCTTGTGTTCTCCGATTTTTTCTGAAGCTTGTAATTTTTGCCATAATATGACACAAACATATGTTTTTTTAAACGGAAACCATAGTTGGCCATGGCTTCATAAAAAACGCCATTTTTTAAGCTTTTCAGCGATATAAGCTATCTTTTTTTCGCAAAATTACTCAGTTCTAGCCAATTCTTTTCTTTCTTGGCTAATTTCACTTAGTTATCCAAACTTTGTAAATTAAAATAAACAAAAATTGTAAATATGAATTTTTCAAATGCAGAAATGCGTGTAGGATTATCGATTCAACTTTTCTTACCCATACAGTTTCGAGGATACGTTGACCGGTGAACGTTACTTACGTTTTTTAGAGAACGGTTTTCAAGACATGTTAGAAAAGTTAAATTTAGATACCTGCGCATCAATAGAGTGGTTCCAACATGACTTGCATTATGACACACCATACCACAATGAAAGAAATGTTAAAAATTATTTATATCATAATTATGTAGACTCAGGGATAGAAAGAGGTGAACCAATTGCATGGGCCTCCTCGATCACCTGACCTATCCATTTTAGATTTTTTTATGCTGTATGGTTAACAACAAGGTTACAATGTTATACATTACATTTACATTCAAAATAAGTTGTTCGTATACCATCTATTACAATCATAGGTTTAAAAATAACCGAGTAATTAGGAAATAACTTAAAAAATTAACTTTAAATTCGTTTGGATTTCGATGGAATAAGATTTGGATTCTACACATTTAACAAAAAAAAACATTTTTAGATTTATGTTTCAGTTCATGACAAAATACCCTCAATTTTTTTTTATAAAAGTAATAAAAACCTATTTTATTTCATTCATATTTCATTTTAGAATAGAGTTTATTAAAATTGAAATATAACCATCATGCCTGCTGCAAGAGATACCAAACTTCATTTCCACTGTATACTTTTCGCTCGAGAAAACATTTTAATACGGTCCTGACCTCGCTCCGCCTTTATTATTTACGATCTTAATTTTAATGTCGGCCAGCGCCTGTCTTTCTTTATATAAACCGTTTCCAGTATGCAAATTAGCGAAATACCAGACTTATCGAAATAAGTCCTAAGTCGCCTTTAATGCGTTCTAGTAGTATCGCGATTCGGTGCCCCGTAATTACCGCCCATTGAAACGGGGAAAAAACGATCGAAAGTTACATTTTACTTATTGAGAAAATGAACTTGAAAGCTTTTTTTATTGGAGGAAAGAATAAGTGAAAGATAGCAGTGAGGAGGAAATAAATATGAAGAGTGGGCGTTTGTATTCTGTATATGCCGTAAATATATTTAGCAATCATTTCTTTTTTGATTATCCATTCTAAGTTGAACTACTCACATTCTCTTTGAAAGGGAATTATCTTTATACAATAATAATAATAAATCTAAGTTATGACTCAAGCACTAAGCAATAGAATCTATAATCACTTAAACAAAAATAATATACTCCCACCTGAGCAAAAAGAATGCAGAAAACGATCAAGAGGATACAAAGACCAACTCCTTCTTAGCAAGATCGTGATGGACTCAGCAAAGAAACAGAAGAAGAATCTATGCATGTTGTGTATTCACTATAAAAAAGCTTTTGACATTCTACCACACACCTGGATAATCGAAATTCTGCAAACATATAAAATAAGTCCAGAAAGCATAGCATTTATAAAGTCATCTATGGGAAAATGGAAAACAAATATAAAACTTTATCACTCTGGAGGAGAACTCGATGTTAATAACATTGCAATCAAAAGGGACATTTTTCAGGGAGACTCCCTATCACCTTTATTATTCTGCGTAGCTTTCATACCCCATACTTACTGAAAAGGAAAAACCTTGGGTATCAAATGGATAGCAATGTTAAGATAAACCACCTAGATAAGAAAAGGAAACGGAACAAATGTTCAAAATTGTCAAAATATTCAGCCAAGACATCAATATGTAGTTTGGTTTAGACAAGTGCGCCACAGTTACATTCATGAAAGGAAAGTTGACAAAAAGTAAGAACATAAAAGTAGAATCGAACATAGAAATTGAAATAAGAAATTTGGATCCAGAAGAAACTTACAAATACTTAGGCCTAGAAGAAGGAGACGGAATCGACCACAAGAGTATGAAGAATAAATTAAAGAAAGAATATTGTAGGAGAATCAGAAAAGTGCTTGCCACAGAATTATGTGCAAAAAAGAAAATAAAATCTAAACACAATAGCAATTTCAGCAATGACTTACAGTTTTGGTTTAGTGGACTGGCCAAAGGAAGAAGAGATAAAGAAAATTAACATAAAGACTAGAAAACTACTTACCTCAGGGAAAATTCACCACCCAAAAAACAATGTTGATAGGATCTATATGAGAAGACTAGGAAGAGGTTTGCTAGAACTTGAGGAAGCATTTGAAACTGCAATCATGGGACTGAGTGAGTGCGTAAAAGAGCAAAAAGATTAATTAGTTAAGATTATTAAGAAACAAGACGATGCAAGAGCAAAATACTCAATCACAAAGGAAGCAGCACGAATCAGAATGAAATATGACACAAATGAAGAAACAGCCAGGAACATGAAACTGAAAATAAGAGAAGAAATAGAAAAGCGAAGAATAGAAAGATTAAAAGAAAAACCACTATTCGGACAATTATGAAACATTTAGATAAGAAATTCGTCAATAAAAAGAGTAGCATACAATTGTTAAATGGTGCAGGATTGAAAAGAGAGACAGAAAGCCTAATAATGGCTGCACAAAATCAAGCCCTATATAAACATAGTAAACACTGTAAAAACTCTTCACTAAAGATTGAGGACAAGTATAAATAAAAATGCGGATTCGTGACACCGGCCTTTATTCAGTTAACCACTAATAATTGAAGTGACACCGCTAATAATCACCCAGATGCTTATCCGCACCAATGAATAATCTTCTGTCAATACGACCAACTAAAGAAGTCACGAAAATCGAAAATAACTCATCGCCTTGTTGCACATTTCTTCATTTTAATCATAATTGGTAGGGATGTGCTAAAATATCGATAAATCAGAATATCGATGTATTTATATTTATTAATAGTCTGAATTTTTTATATTAATTTTAACACCCCGTAACTTCGAAACGGTAACAGATATCGATGTGCGGTTTTCACCATCATGTTTTTGATAAAAATTGGTCCCCAGACATCGATATTAGTTTTCGTCTATCTCCTATAGAAAAGGGTGGTTCCCTTCACTGAAAAAAATATTGTTCATAATATTAATGAACATTGATTATTAACTGTTGTTTCATTGGGACAATGATTTTTTTCATTAATATAATGATTTGTTAATCATAGATCGATGTCCGATTTATTAATACTATGGATCTAATTTCATCAATATAATGAAAATCTGGTTATTAAATTAATGTAAGATTTTCATTAATATAATGAACGCGTTCATTGTCCCAATGAACGCGTTCTTTATTTAGTGCTGAAACTTTGTGACAATGAACAATGTTATTAATACAACGAACACGCTACATTATATTAATGTACGCGGTTATTAATATCATGAATAAAATATTAGGGCTTAAATGTCCGCCATGTTGATCGGTTACTTTGGCACTTTAATAACGTCTGTGTGGTTGAGTTATTCAGTGAGGCTTTAGTTTCATTCGAGCGGTAAGTGTTCTCTTCAATATTTTAAATAAAAGTCCTATCGTATTGTAGTTAATTTGTTGTGTTGTCAAATCAAATTCCGCTGTGTGAGATCTCTGGTGTGGGTATTCATTAAAACAGCGGTTTCCAAATATGTTTCAGATGATAAAAAACAAAAAGAAGAAAAACATAGTAACAAGTCGAGGCATGGAACTGATTATGGTAAATTCGAATGTTCTTTTAATATTTGGCATTTTAATTATTTTGATATACGTCTTTTAGAACCGGAAGAAGATGTTGAGACCTGCCATCAAGCCCCCAAATTCGACAATTTAACATCGGACCCACTTGATGCGATTTGGAAAGCCTGTTGCAAATTCATCTAGACGTTATCAAGTCTAAGGATTAAGGATACAGCTAATATAATGAAGAAATGGTCTTTTATAGAAATCCCTCAGGATATCGACTGGTAAATTAATTTTCTTATTATAATTTATCCTAAAATTAATAATAACATTACTATTCTCTTCGTCGATTCGAATTTTTTAATTTTTAATTTGTATATGCTATATCGAATTTAATAAATTATTATTAGTTTATTGCACTTGTTTTTTATTAATAATCCCTAATGGAAAAATTTACTGTGCTCGTAAGTAAGGGCTTGTTCAAATGGAAATCTATTTATAGTAAAATTATTTCAGGTAGTTGGCTGGGAAATGACTATCAATGACATTTCATATCAATGACAGCGATCTTCATCATCGATTATACCATGGTACAAAGAATACAAGGTATGATATTGCGCAGGTTGTGATATGTTGATTTGCATTGAATAATTGCCTACCATTAAAGGAAATTTGAGCTATATAATCCTTGATGGGCATATTCTGGGTATGCAAATACTTCCTCTAAATTTTGGGTTTCGTTCAACCGATTTATTCTGAAAACCTGAAACATCTACATATAAAAAGAAGCACAGGTCACTAATTATAATAAACTTCACCCTTGGAATTACTTCCACTAATTATAATAAACTTCACCCTTGGAATTACTTCTATCACAATTACAATACATTCATCTGCATTGGCATTTTCTACTTTTCGATGGGAAACAATAAAATTCCCAACATTTTTTTAAATGATGTAACAATTCCTCTTGTGGTTACTTTTCCATATATATCCTCATCTCTGTCCTCATGTGAAATCAGAGGCAATGAACATGAAAATTATTTACCATAAACATCGCAAACTAAAACCTAATAAACAATTTTATAGGTACCGAATATAGAAATAAATTTAGTATTCTTACCTATTATGGTCCAAAGCCCAAATCCATGTTAATAGATAATTATTATTTTTAAATATATTTTTTTGAAACTGCTGGCTTTAGTAATTATTAAATTAAACGAACTAAAAAGTCTTAAAAATAAACAATTCTTAACCATAACCCCAAAAAATGCAGATCTCCTGTCAACTTTCTTTATTTTTTATTTATTCCTCATTTTCCTAGTGACGTCACAGGTGGTATGCGCGAACTGAACGAAATTGGAGCCGCTATCGATCATACCTTGTATTCTTTGTACCATGGATTATACGGTGTAACAAGAATTACTAATAGTGTCGACTTTTAAATGTATAACTAAATAGGTTATGAATTTATTTCATTGTATTAATGATAACGGTTCATTAATACAATGAAATAAATTTCACGGTTATTTACGGTTATACGGTTCATTAATATAAGGATTTAGGTACATTATATTAATGAAATCTGTTCATTGTACCAATGAATGTGTTCTTTAAATTATTGAACACTGTTCATTGATTTAATGAACTTAAAGTTCATAGAGTTTGTTGGGTTTTTGAAAGCCGTACGACGTACGATGCGTACAAGGCCTTAGCGCAGGACCTTGATCGCCGCCGGCGGGGAGCGCGTCGCTGGCAGAAGGCAGAAGTCACGTAGGCCCACAGCGCAGCCGAAAAGCTTACAAAAACTTAGTATTGCCTGGTGTTTAAGGGGGAGTGCATCGCACTACCATTTTTCTGTTGTCGTGTTATTCAGTAAATTAGAAATAAAGACCATATTGACAAAGACACTCGATTTATTGTTTGTAGCTGTATATAAAAGGTAAACATCATTGAAAAAGACGCTCCAGAGTTAATGAATTACTTTCGTTCATCGGCTCAAAATTAATGATTTAATTCATTATATTAATGAACTTTTTTATTATATTTATGTCGACTTTTGTACATTCTTGATATGTCATGCACTGGGAGTTGGAGGAGTGAATTTTCCTTTTGAGAGTGTTCCAAAGCACTGAGCTGAAAATTCTCCCAGTACTGTTTCTGTCAATGACCATTCCAATCACAATATCATTCTAAGAAGATTCTTTATTTAAAAAACATTGTTCTTAAAGAGATAACATGGTAGATCTATAATTTTTTGTAGTATATATTCTTATCGATTCCTTTTCAGAAAACAGCCATCATTATAATCTGCTGTCAAGACGCACGGCTAAGGAAGTCACGAAAATCGAAAATAACTCATCGCCTCGTCGCACATTTCTCCGTTTTAATCATAATCGGTCCAGTTTCCACGCTTGTCACTTGCACGGTTTCCCACCGAGCGGTCAGAGCGGCCGCTTTTTCTCGGCCGAACAACAACTGTCGGTTAAAATTCATAAGCTCGGCCAATTACCGCTCGCGCTGATGGTGCAAAAGCCGCAAAGTCTTGGTTTGCTTGAGCATAAGAAGATGTGTTATAATATGAAAAAGGATGGGTCTTGTTAGATTTATAATATAATACATAATTTGCTTAAACTTGTAAAGAACGTTTCATTACATGAAGAAAAAAATATATTGATATGACCAGACGTGATCTGTGATCCCTGTTATTGAAGTGTCTCGCTTGTAGAATGTAGAATGTTTAGGAGGGGAGTTAATCACCGCGACCTTACAGATCTATTGTGTTCCCCTTTCACAGTCAGGCTTTTACAGTCTCAGGGCTTTAAAAAAAGCCAGTATCTGAGACGGCTCCACAGAGGCCAGCTCTCCATCCTCGACATCGCCGTACCAAAGTCCATGGCACGAACGGTCGTCGTCTCGGCACACTCATGATAAGGTGTTCTGGTGTTTCCCCATTTTCTCCACAGAATCTGCATTCGCCATTGTTTCTCAGCTTCAGCCTAGTGAGGTGTTTGTTGAGGAGACTGTCCTGTTCGAAATCCCGTGAAGATTGTTTTTACTTAATTCAAGGAAAATCTTAGATTTTTCTTTTGTCTTCTCAAAACATCTATCAAATTTGTTACACCTATCTCCTGATCAAAACAACTCGGATTCATCTTTGTTTCACCTTAACGTTGTTAAAATGAAAATACTGTTAGTTTTAGTGATAGTTCCCACACGTGGCGTTTTCCGATAATTTTATGTGATATTTTTTTATATAACTACTTCATCTGGACATGGATGTTATATATTTCTGAAATATATTATATGTTTCTGAAAAAATATTTAAACCACTTTTATTTTCTGTACAATGATATAACGTTTTTAGTTCGTTACATGTTTTTTTATATATGATGTCTGGCGTATCGTCATCGGATTCCGTATCGTTCAGGCCTGATAATTTATTTGGCACGCTTGGCGTAATTTTTACGTTCCCTAGGCGCCAACCCTGTTATCGTTTCACTGTTCTGGGGAGGCGCGCGCTGTCAAGATCCTTTCAAAGCAACTTTCTGCGTTTTAACCTCACTTGGTTTTTGGCCGGTTAGCGGCACGGTTGCAAATCCTGCTTTTAGAAATGGCAATTTAAATCTTGCTGCGAAATCTGAATCAGCTGCCATTTCGAAGCTACAGGTAAAGATGAGTTATTATCTTTTATAGATTCGATATTAATTATTGAATATTTTTAGGGTAGAGTTTTGGATTGACCCACCTTAACTCGTATTTGTATTTTGCTGACACGTTGGTGTACTTTTGCTGTTGTCCTCCAGAATGTTAAATGGAAGAAAGGACAGTTCTTTTGTTTATTATTGAGCACTCGAAAGTGTTTCGAGGTAGGTTTAGTAGACCTTGTTTGGTTTTAAACAAGAGTTTCTTATTTTTAGGGTCTTATGGACGGACTGTGTCCAAGGTTATGGTCCAAGGTTATGGTCCAAAGTACGGACTGTTTACAAGGTACGGGCATTATCCAAGGTCCTAGTAGTATCCAAGGTACGGACTATTTCCAAGGTTATAGTCCTGGGTTATGGTCCAAGGTACGGGTAGTGTTCCCTTGTACCATTATCCTATGTGCGGATGTCCTGTGGACGAGTGTCCCCAGTAGGAATGATTTTTCTTACATATAAAGTGCCCCAGCGTGGATGTAGCTTGAGCCCCATGCTGCTTCGTTCCCATCTATAAGCTAGTTAGTAGTTACGGCTGTTCAATTCATGGTGTCCTCATTCTGGCCCCTTTTGTTGTATTGGATGGCCGAGTACAGAGATGCGAGCCCACCTCACGCTGTTACTGTTTGAAGCAAGATTACATAAAGAACAGCTAAGTGTAGATTTAAGTTCTAGTTTTACATTTAACATCTAAAACATTTTCAGTCTTAAACAATAACGTACATCTTAAGTAATATCGTACAGACTATGTTTGGTGGTTAGATTGTTAAGAACATTCATGTCGTTTTAATATTTAAAACATAATTTAGATCTTAGGTTTCATTGCATTACGTCTTGTAATGGTATTACTTTTATAGATATTATTATTTCACTGTTTTAACAGATAAATAACCAAACATAGATTCTAGAATCTACGGGTTGCAACATCTTCGATTTAACATCATATAAAATATATCAAATTAATTAAAGTAATACTACATTTCATATATTCTCTTAAACTTTACATGTCTTGTATTTTATCATAGTTGTTTTCATAGATATTTAGTACAACTCTTAACACCACTTTCTTTGACATATAACCACTATATATTTATTAGAACTCTACAATCTCATGTACCAGCAAAGAACATCATGAATAAATATAGTCATTAGTTTTAAGTAATAAAGAACTGTGTTTTCTTTCTCTGTACATGCCTGGCGCCCAATATCTATATTTTTTTGCTTATTGTTATTGAGTAGTTTTCTCTCTAGTGAAATACCTTATCCACGACTGCCCTCCGATGAAAAGCTGCCGTTCGCAGTGGTAATGTTTTATAAAAAACGCTACAATGATGAGTAATGATAACGATTTGTGGCACTCCCCCAGAACAGAAGCAGTAAATATTGCCTCATTGGATTTGTTGCTGAAAAAATCCAGAGAAAAATATAACTATGCAAACAATAGTTGGCTAGTAAATTCTAGTGCTTGCTCACAAAATTCTGTAATTGCATATTTTTTGAAGTTAGGTTCGAAGATGTGTTCTCAACGCTCAATGGAACGAAATATGCTGGGAATACCCAGAAAAAACTGTAAAAGAACAGAGTGGATACGACAAAATACCCAGGTAATAGATGTCGTCCACAGAATAAAATCCCTAAAGTGGCAATAGGCAGGATACCTGGCAAGAAAGACGGACAACAGGTGGACCACAATAATTACAGCATGGTACCCATGAGAAATTAAGAGACCTAGAAGAAGACCAAACCTGAGATGGGACCATGCTATAAGAAAATTAGCAGGGATAACTTGGGCCTGCATAGCCAACAATAAACAACAATGGGCTCAAGTATAAGGAGAGTATCTAAATATGTGACGGAGGCTATACCATAATTGGAAATGGTTGAATAAGCTCAGAATCATGATGATAATTTAGATTAGTCAAGATATCAATATTTCTGGACGATTCTCGGAAAATATTATTGCAATAAAAAGTTAATTTTGATATATTTAATTATCTGCCATATGACTCCGCTTTTTTTGTCATGATCATGACCATATATCAACATTATTTTTTATTGTATTGTGTTTACTGACTGTAATTAAACGTTTTTGGAGAACACAGTATTAAAAAATTTCAATTCCAATCCATATTTGCTGCAATTTTTTTTTATTAAAATCACTGTATAAAAATAATATAAAGAAATTAGTATTTTAAACAATCAAATAGCTATTTATTGTTGTTAAACTAAAGTAAAAACCGTAAAATATGCGATTTTGTAATTCCGTAAACGAAACGTGCGCCTTTAAAATCCCAGACTAATGCGAAACGCAAAAGTCAATGGCATACCTAGCGACCATATTTTATAGTGAGTCATCGGAGACAGGTTTTAATGGAGTTTGCACTGAAATTGCTACGTTTTTAACCGATGTATCACCGGACGAATACAAATTAAAACAGGGAGTGATTACCGCTTACATCAATTAACCATTACACTAACATTATGGCGAAATTCATACAGTGTTACAGAAAAAGTCCGTATCATAAAGTATTTTTTATTTTTTTTTATAAGCTTACGTGAAAATTTACTTCAGCGATTATTTTTGATTTGAATCGGATTAAAAACGACATAAAGAAATTGTTCTTGTCACAGGAATAATAGTCCTCATCATATGGATAACTTAAGGATCAGAATAGGACCACAATAAAGTTAAAAAGGTCCCGGAGGATCAGGCCGATAACCACGTGGAAGAATCTTATCATATGGAATGGATATTATCTAATTATGTGAAAAAATGTGAAATTTGACTTTGGTATTAGTTTTTGCTTTATGCTTTTTATATTATAAATTACAAAAAAATTTAATCGTTTACTCTCGGGATCTATTAAATTTCACATTCAAAGAAATAAATGACTCAAAAATTATTTTTTTCTGACCAAATTTTCAAAAATTTTATTAAGTTATATATTTTCAATAAATTAATATTTTTAATTAAAAGTTAAATTTTGTAGTAGTAAAATAGCTTGGGTAACTTCAGCTTTATAGCTGAAGAATTTATAATTTTATAAGACTTTATGCTCTACCATTTACTTATGTCCAAGGAAACCAATTAAATTTAAATTCGCTATACAAATAAGTGGTAGTGGAACCAAACCGCAGAGATAAGAGTTAACAAAAATTTATCCACAGACACCTTCAATGTCTGTCAAGGAGTCCGCCAGGGCTGTATACTGTCACCAATACTTTTTAATATATACGTCGAAAAAATATTTCAAATGGCCCTGGAAGGAGAAAGTGGAGGAATTAAGATTAACGGACTTCCAATTAACAATATAAGATATGCAGATGATACGGCAATACTAGCACGAACTTTAGAGGATCTCCAGCAAATAATAAATAAGATAGGGGACATGGGAAATCGTTTCGGTCTTAAAATCAATGCTGCCAAGACCAAACTTATGGTAATAGGACGCCAGCCTACAATCAACACCGCATTGACCGTGGATGGAAATATTATAGAGCGAGTTAAATATCTGGGTGCCATGATCAATGAACGATGGGAGTGCGATGAGGAAGTTAAACTTAGAACGAATTATGCAAAGTCGACATTTTTTAAACTTAAAAACTTCCTATTAGCACGCAGTCTCCCGCTAACACTTAGACTACGGGTAGTGAAATGCTACATATGGCCCATCTTACTATACGGCGCAGAAACCTGGTCACTCAAGGCTAGAACCCTGAACCGCATCGAGGCTTTCGAAATGTGAACTCTCCGGAGACTCTTACGTGTGCCATGGACCGCACATGCAACCAACGAAGAAGTTTTAAGAACTGCAGGCTATGAACGAGAAATGCTTAATATAGTTAAAGAAAGGAAAGTCTCATACCTCGGCCATATCCTTAGAGGAGACAAATATTGCATTCCTAAGCTGATTCTACAAGAAAAAATAGAGGGACCGCGAGGCCCAGGAAGAAAACAACCTTCCTGGCTAAGAAACATATGGGATTGGTGTAACATCAGCGACGCAGCCACCATATTTCGAAGAGCCGAAAACGGCACTCTACACATTGTATGAAGAGTACAGACAATCGCCAACGTGCGGCTAAGCACAAGGCACAGGAAGAAGAAGATACAAATAAGGCTTTTCATAAGCAAAGCACTTTTCAAGAAAAAAATACTTCCTAAGAACGATTCAGCGGTATAGGCTATATATCATCATCATCATCATCATTTTCAGCTTATTCAACCATTTTCATTTATAATGCAGCCTCCCTCACATATTTGGATATTCTCTTTGTAGTTGGGCCCATTGTTGCCTATTGTTGGCTATACGGGCCCAACTTATCCCTACTAATTCCCTAATAACATGGTTCCATCTCAGGTTCGGTCTTCTTCTAAAAAACCAAAGAAGCGATTACCATACATTACTAACATCTACAGATGCATGAGCAATACAATAATTAATTTTTAATACCATAGATTGTATTAAAAAGCCTCTTTTATTTTTTTTAGAGGCTATCCTATAATTATAATTTTTGCGTTGTTAAAATGTGCTCTATGTCCTGTGTCCCATGAATGCTGACAAATCTTAGATTTGTAACAAATGCCCCTTTCTTAAACTTTATGTTCTTTAATTTTTTAAATATTCGAATTTGACTGAAACTCTTGACTGTTAAAAATTCAAAGAATGGGACACGTGACATTTTCAAATTGCTTCTTCTGTATTGTATTAATCAAAAAAGGTCGGCCATGCGTGTGGTCCCGTACGAAAGCCGCCTGCAACGCCCTCTCGCAGCGAAATTTAATTATTTCGCTCGCGAACTCCGTAAACCCACGGACTTAGTTCGACTTGATTTATATATTCCCGCTTAATGCGCAGGTATTCCTGCGACATCTTGCGGTAATGAGATCAGAAAGAACACAGAAAACAACTAAAGTTTTGATTATTTTACTTATGTGTTTCCCACAGAGGCGTGCGGTGAAATTTTTGGAAGGGGCAGCGATTCGATGAAGATAATAAAAAAATCCAGTTAACCACTCATACTTTTCATAAAACACCACGTGAAAATGTCTATATTTGATATCAATTAAACTTTTGTAGAATGTACAGGGTGGGTCAAATTCGACGCTTTTAAATGGAAACACCCTTTTCTAAAGGAGATAGACGAAAACTAATATCGGTGTCTGGAGCTCAATTTTCATCAAAAACATGATGGTGAAAACCGCACATCAATATCTGTTACCGTTTGGGAGTTACGGGGTGTTTTTCAAAAATGTCTATTTTTAACAAATCGCTGTAACTTTTTTGCTATGGAAAATTTTGTATTTCTATGAAAACATTTCCAAAGCACCTTTTTACGTAGTATTTTATGGTTTAAGTATAATTTTTTAAAAATTAATAATTTAAGAGTTATCAACAGAAAAATTGATTTTTTATTTAGAACACCCTCTATATTTTTAATTAACTTAAAAGAATTTAAAATTACCTTTCCAAAAATATAGCACACTTGATATTTTGTTATAATCGCCTTCGAAATACAGAGTATTTAAAAGTTTGCCACTTTTAACTAGTAGGCTTTGGACCCCTCATTGATGATATGCCCTTAATGGAACTCGAAAACATATTTTTCCAGCAAGACGACGCACCATCTCTGAACGCTGAAGATATCAGCAAATTTTTGCAGCCAATTTCAAGAATAATTAAATAGTTAATCAAGATCCCAGCCGTTGGCCGTCGAGGCCGCCTGACTTAGTGCCCATGGATCTAATCCTATGGATATATTTGCGGAAGAATAACGGTTCCTTATTCTTCCGTGTAATCTAGACAAGAATTAGAAATACTTAGCAGTTATGAGAGGGTATCTTTCACCCCCACTGAGTTAATGAATTCCGCGAGAAATGTTCAAAAACTGCACCGTCTGTCCATAACAAAAGACGGTCAATATGTCGAACACCTGTAGCAAAATCTCATGTCTTGGTTTGCTATTCATTTTTATTGTTATGAGATCTAGTTTATACGTGTTGATGTTGGTTAAATATATTTTAAATTATTATAAAATTCTGCATCTCTATATATAGGAAATACTATTTTCGTTTTAATTGATGCTCACAGCTAGAATTTTTTTGCATTACAGCCGGTGCCGTGCAAAGCCTACTTATTTAAAGCGGGCGAATTTTTATATACTCTATATCTCGAAGAGGAATCGAGCAAAATATCAAGTGTGTTATATTTTTGGAAAGGTAATTTTAAATTCTTTTCAATAAATTAAAAATATACAGGGTGTTTCATATAAAAAATCATATTTTCTGTTGATAATTCTTAAATTATTAATTTAAAAAAAATTATACTTATACCATTAAATTCTACGTAAAAAGGTGCTTTGGAAATGTTTTCATAGAAATACAAAATTTTCCATAGCAAAAAAGTTACAGCGATTTGTTAAAAATACACATTTTTGAAAAACACCCCGTAACTTCGAAACGGTAACAGATATTGATGTGGGGTTTTCACCATCATGTTTTTGATGAAAATTGAGCTCCAGACACCGATATTAGTTTTCGTCTATCTGCTATAGAAAAGGGTGTTTCCATTTAAAAGCGTCGAATTTGACCCACCCTGTACAATGAGTAAGAGGGGAGGGGGGGTTAAATCACTGCGACCTTAAAGAACTATTGTGTGCCCCCCTTCCTTGAGTCATCACACACTCTATAACCCATCAGACCCCTGTTGTAGAGGGGACAGGGTATTTCCCATCCTGCTCTGACAACAGTTCTTCCTCCGAGGGTACACACCCTTCCTCGGTTGGAGTTTGGCCCTCAGTGCCGCTCTTCACAGTCGAGGAGCTTGCCTCCGGCTGAGGAACCCGTGAGGTGGAGGCTGGAGGATCTGTCTCCATTTTCTCCGCCTCTTTAACATGGTCTCTCCTGAGACCTGATACCGGTGTCGTCCCGTATCTATAATAGAGGATAATATATACCCTTTCTCTATTGCCTCCTTGGATTTGAGGTCATTTCCTGTTGATGACCTGTGTATTTCCGAATTAAACTTTTAGTTACCTTTTAGTTACAGGAATTAAACTTTTAGTTACGTAATCGATTTTTAAATTCGTTGTTGTCATCCATGGACATATACGGCGCAGAGTGCTTCGAACATATGGCTCTAGAGGACAAAAATGCAAAACTTCTCTTTTATTGTAGGCAATTTATTCAAACTAGGTTTATTTGACACAAATGATGAGTACTCTCATTGTACTAAGTGATGTTCTTAGTCCCACGCTTATAAAAAAGAAAAATATATATACTCGTATCTTATAAATAATAAAAATGTTGGAGCTGTGTTCCATCTAAGGAAATAATAATTTATAGTATGAAAACGGTGTAAGTATTAAATAAATCCCTGTGATAAAAAAAAATTGAAATAACATTAGAACATGATTCCTACAATATAAGCCTAATATAAGATAAAAATATTTTTCTTTAATGAAAAAGGAACATTAATGTTATATTTAATTAAAAAAAACTTAAGATACTATAAGGACAACTTTACTTTAGGACAACAAAATGCATAGATCGTAACGACTCTGATTCAGAAGAATCACTGCTGATATAATCTTCCTAATTTATAGTATCCAAATCACAGGTAGATGAAGTATCCTCACATATAAGATATTTCTGTACATCATTTTCTAATATGTTACTTTTTCGCATTGTTACTGTTCTTTTTGTTGGTTCGAGAGGTTCGGATGTTAATAGTTACCTCTTTAATAGGCCATATCTATATATTATTTTTTTCTTTTCTTGGGTATGAGGTTTTATAATAAGTTGAAAGATGGAAACTTTTTTATGCGACGTTTCGCTCCAACATAGTGGGCTTTTTCAGGCACAAGTGGTGTCTCATTTGACTGGAAGGTTCATCAATATCTAATAAAGAACACATTTTTTGAAATACAAATAATTTTGAGTTCTTGTCCAGTATTAAGTTAACCAGCATTGAACTATATGAACATCTTTTAAAATTGTAATTATGTACCTTTAAAAAATTTCGTTTTAAGCCAAATAGCCCTAGTCATGCCTCACTAGCAATACCGGTGATTAAAAAACTCTGCTCGATACCGTAGTTGATCAAGCCAAGTATTAACCAGATCGGCATTGCTTATCAATTTTACTCCATCTGAAAAGTATTATAAAATAAAGTTCGTCGCAAGCAGACGCAGGTCAACTATACAAAAATTAAAAGTGTATGAATATGACAACAAAAATATTCAATAAATACGATATGTTTTGATATGTTTTTTAATGCCTTTTTGAAGTTTGAAAACGTAAAATTTTTATACCCATTTAAGAATCATCTTAAAAAATAAATAAAAACTAAACAATCACGAACTTCTTTAGAAATTAATTTAAAGTACATACCTTGTTTAACAATATCCATAGTGACTTTCAATTAAGTACGTACCGTTTAACTCCATAATATACAGATCTACTATGAATGTTATTCTTTTCACTGATAAGATAATGATCGCAAAATTTATTTTTAGTGAAAATATTTGCTAACAAAAAACGCTCTTTATGAAAAATAATATACAGGATGGTTGAACATTACTATAAGTATAAAATTACATATTCAGATATTAGTAAATTTTAACTTTGTTTTCGATTTTTGTCCATAGGACGAAGCACTGTGCGGCGCCGGGTTGACTAACCAGAATTTAAATTTAGCGCTGGGGATTTAGGTGGTAGCTCTGCTGTAAAAAACGTCAAGCTGACACATTTATTTATATATTTCCTGACATTGTCATTCGTTTTGACACTTTAGTTTTGTATTACGATTTTTTGGTTTAAATGAATTGTGTTGTCATACTTTAAGCTTAAAAACTTTACTAGCAGACCTTGCAATCCAACATTGTTCTTTTTAGAACCGCTTTTAGTGCGAAGTGTTACAATATAGCTTTACTTAATAGCGATAGCGGTTGGAAAACACTCATCGCAACCTTATTAGAATATTTTGAACGGGAAAGTGTTAGTAATGGTCCATTATGTCCCTTAAGTGTTGTTAAGGAGATGAGTTCTGTGGATGTAACTAATAATAGTTTATACAGGGTGTTTCAAAAAACATGTGCCATCTCTCGTGGAGAGATTCCTCACGTAAAAACAAGATTTACTTTTCATATCAATATAGGTCCGATTCTGGTTTGTTTCATAGCTACAGGGTGTTAGGGTCTTAATATTTTTTCGATTTATTATAATTGTCTTCCAAGTACTTTTAGCGTTTCGAATGAAATTTTGAGGGTAAAAGTTATTATAAATGTGACATATTTTAAAGCTAAAAAAGTGTCGACATATTCACCAGGGACGTGCATATGGGTTATCATTGGAATATTTTTCTAAAAAAAGCATGTACGCCACTGACTTTTTTTCTCTTATTAGCGAAATAGTGTAAGCCTCGGTGTAAGCAGTTCAGTGCCGATAATATCATTAACCTGTGATAGTTTTAAATAAGTACACATTGATTCCTCATCAAAAAATATGAAAAAAGCTCCTATAAATATGGATATGGAAATGCATAGTTTTAGAGTTACAGGATATTAAAACTTTTTAAAATTAGGTTTTTTGTATTTATCTTAAATACCATTATATTTTTATTTGGAGTTGCTGTATGTTGGACTAATATTAATAATAACTAATAGTAACAATATTTAATAATAAATTAGGTAAAATATATAATTTATTAATTTTATTTATATTTTAATTTTATTAATTGTGATTAATAAAATTGCGTTTATCTCATCAAGGAGGCGGCAATCGACAAAATATCAAGAGACAATATTTAATCAGCATTGAACTATATGAACATCTTTTAAAATTATAATTATGTAGGTACCTTTAAAAAATTTCGTTTTAGCCCAAATAGCCCTAGTCATGCCTCACTAGCAATACCGGTGATTAAAAAACTCTGCTCGATACCGTAGTTGAACTCATCTAAAAAGTTTTTTAATTGGAATATTAAATTATAATACAAGTTAGACCTTCTGATCAAAATATTTACTTTTTTATTTTTCTTTTTAGAATTTTCACAAATTATACTTCCTGACACTTTTAGAATAATTAAATAGTAAATTTTTCGTATACTCGCTATTATTTAAACCTGTGTATTTGTATATGTCGTTTGCAGGGGCGGCTCGTAGCACTGAAAGATGGTGAGGCACATTAGAAGAGAATTTTTATTAATATGTATATAGGGTGGCCATTAGTACGAGGAAGTTCTATATAAAAAAAGTACATATTCTAAAAAAATATTTTCTTTAAAATTGCAATCGCATTACCATTTTTCTGTACAGAATTGGGTTCAGCATAAAATTCAGCATACATCACACTATTGATTTATTTGAAGCACTATATACCTATGCGGGATTTCCATGATAATTCATATTTGAAAAATTTCATCTTTTAAAAAGTGGTAAAAACCTGGAGTGAATTTAACTTATTGATATATTATTGCTTAAGTAAGTATAATATAGTTACATACTACATACCTCGCTATCGGATAAAAGAAGAAATCCAAGAAAAATTCACATTCACATGGAATTTTTTTATGGCGCGGCGAACATTGCAATATTATAATGCTATATCTGTTTTTTTTTAAATGCAATACACACTGTATATTATTTTTATTCGTATTTTAGATACCTACAGACTTAAAAAGCGCACATTTTTGTATTTAAAATATTTCTAAATTTTTAGCAGTTGCGGAAATAGCATTATGTAATATAATTCGCAGTATTATACCGTATGATCGAAAAAAAAAAGGCGTCCAGTTGGCTGGGAAATGACGATCGATGACATTTCCCATATAAATTTACATATAAAATGACAGCGATCTTCATTTCATAGCCAACGCTGACGCCGTTTTTTCTCGATCATACGGTACCTATTACATAAGGCTATTGCAACAGTAAATTTTTATCAAAACGACCTCAGGATATTTTCTCGTATATTTTACTCTGTATGGTAAAATTTAGTTTTTCTACCCATCCTATAAAAATAAAACAAAACGAAATCTGTAACAGGTCGCTTTACTTTTTGACTATAAACAATTTATCTAGAAATGATTCGAAAAACTTTACCTGGGGAAGTCCTCTGATGACGCATAGTCCCTCTAAATCATCTTATCAACAATTAAGTTACTGCCCACTTTTTAGGTATTTACTTTATATGTACAATAATCAGTAAAAAGAGTAATTAAACATGCAATTCACATTAAAAAACGTAGACAAAACAGTGTAATAACCGGCAGAATTAATTAAAACTCTGATTCAAACTAAGCCAAATTCCCAAATAATGCAATTCTGCATTTTCAGCTTGTCGCCTAAAATCTCTCGGGCTGATCGGGAACTGATCGGGAAGTGATACATATTTTTAACGAACAGCTTTTAAGGTTCAAATTTACATTTGAGGCCCGCCTCAATACGGTCTTCTTACGCGCTACTACTCCATACATTTTATCTCTCTTCAACTAAAGGTTTTGCCTATGCTTTTTCTTTTCATTCTATAGAGTTAAGATTCCAGTGAATGCTGTCGCTCCGTTAGTGCGATATACCACAATACGCTAGACAAGGAAAGGCGAGAGGCAAACCTCTGCACATATACTTCTTAAAGGACAAATGAGATGGATATACATTGTCGAGTTTGTCGCATATGGGAAAGGAAGGGCCTTTAAAGGAATCCCATCGACGTAATTTATTGTAGAATGACGGTTGAAAAATACAATTATTATTGATGC
The DNA here is from genome assembly GCF_002938485.1 of Sitophilus oryzae. Classification (NCBI taxonomy): domain Eukaryota; kingdom Metazoa; phylum Arthropoda; class Insecta; order Coleoptera; family Curculionidae; genus Sitophilus; species Sitophilus oryzae. Next base: position 9,028,516 of record NW_022146501.1, read on the forward strand.
AAATAGGGAAAAAATATAAAATTGTGATTAAAGATGTATCGATTAATAAGTGTAATTTTTCAAATGTATTGGTGAGGCACTGCCTCATCTGCCTCATAGGTCAAGCCGCCCCTGGTCATTTGTTTACGATATTCTCCGATGGTGGCAGCACTCGGCGGAGAATGCACCAAGCTTATAAAGAAAAAATATTTGTAAAATGATTGTAGGAAGAACCTCAAAAATAAATCTCAGCTTTTTGGAAACACTGCATAACCTGTATATAAACTGTTTTTATTAATGTACCTTAATGTATCCCTTGACATTATTTGCACGGTACATGATGGATGTGGATGCCGCGTGTGCAAGACCTCAACATATGGAATTTGACGACATCACATGGCATCGGGCGTTTCTAAATAAAAACACCTCCGTTCGGCAGGAAAACCGTGGGATTACGGCTTGGCCGCGATCTCTGCATTATAAATTCTCGTTAACGGGCTGCAACATGCCACCAGGGACTTAACTCGCAAATGAAAATATCTTAAACTTGAAGTTAACCGCCATATATTTATACATAACAAAAATAAATTAAGTTTCTGTGAGGTTGAAAATTGATTTTCAAAGAAAATCTAATATTGGATTAAAAAAAATCGGATAAGGAGATCGATAAGATATCTCGTGTGTAAGAGTTGATTTACACTCGTCAAGTCGGTCGGCCATTGACAATGATATGGGCGAGGACCGCGGTTCGGATTCCACGAAAACAAAGTAGGCCCCGTCCAAATATGATGATATGCTGCTAAGAAGATGGCAGATGGTAAGGCTAAGCAGCAAAATAGAGACGTTAACTTATAATATTTTAAGAAATGTCTATACCTATGTGGCGGATTCATCTATCCAAAAAAATCCTTTATGGGTATTTCGCCACTGCACTGCAAAAAAAATCTACAAAATAAAATAGTTATTTTTTGTAAACACTTCTGCGTTAAACCTAAACGGACGCTGCTTGTCAGAAGTTGTGTTTAGAGTAATAAAAATTTGCCTAACAAAGAAAAAAATGCTTAACGTTTCGGAAAGTTTTCTCTTTCCGTCGTCGGAAGCTAAAAAATATAAAGAATCAAGAAAAAAACTATTTAAAATATTTAAATTGAACTATTCGAGAACACTTTACTTTTTAAAAACAGATACGTGTACAAGAAATCGTTGACGTTCTGTTAAAATGACATTATATTTAGTTAAACTTCAAAATTAACAATTACTACCTGACAACAATTACTTAATAAGGTAAAACCAAAAAGCCCAAACTTTCTGTATGATTATTTTTAAATTTTACGTATGTTATGTTTATTTATGTTATGTTCTTTAAAATCAAAAAAGCGATTGCCATACATTACTAACATCTACAGATGCATGAACCATGAATGCTGCCAAATCTTAGATTTGTGAGAATCTCCCTTCCTTAAATATAATCTTTATGTTCTTTAATTCTAACATTTATGGGTCTAGATGTTTCACCAATATAAAATTTATCGCATTCACAGGTTATTTGGTATATTACATTTTTTGTTTGTTGTTTTGTATTTATTGGTTTAGTATGTGATAAAATGGATATAAGTGTATTTTGTGTTTTGAAAGATGTTCGTATGTTATATTGTTTTCCTATCCTTCTTATTTTTTCCGAAACGCCTCGTATGTATGGAATTGTAAGTTGTATATATTGTGTATTGTTATCATTGTGTCTATGATTTGGGGTTTGTATTTCGCTTAATGTTTTGTCAATAAAATATGGTGGATAGTCGTTTTTTATTAATGTATTTTTTATGTGCTTTATATCTCTGTTTAGTGAAATGTCGTCTGTAATTCCAAAATACTATCTATGTTTAATTTTGTTCTATCTATTAAATGTGTATCTTGTTCTAATCTATCCCTAACTATTTTAAGTGATTTATCTACCGGCACATTAGTGAAAAGACTAACAACGTCAAAACTAACCATTAAACTGTTAGGTGTTATATTAATTTTTGAATTTTTTTTTATAAAGTGTGGTGTGTTTTTAATGTATGAATCGGTGTTATTCGCAATCGGATTTAATATGTCTAGTAAAAATGTTGCTAACGGATGGCATGGAGAATTTATACTACTGACTATAGGTCTAAAAGGTATACCCTGTTTGTGTATTTTCGGTAAACCGTATAAACCAGTGGTTTTCTGTAATGGGGTGTTAATAATGTTCGTTGTAAGTCTGTTAAGATATGTTTGTATTTGTATAAAGTTCTGTATATTTTTCTTTCAATAGTTAGTGTTGGGCCTTTTGAAAGTTTTGTGTAACTACCGTTATTTATAAGATCTGTAATTTTGTTATTATATTCATCTAAATCTATAACTACTGTAGCATTACCTTTGTCTGCTTGTAATATTTTAATTGTTTTGTCTGTTTTTAAATTTTTAATAGCTAACCTTTCTTCTCTATTAATATTAGGTTTAAATTTAATAGGTCTTTCTAGAATAATTTTTGACCTAACACGATATTCATCCGCGTGTTCTAAAGGTAATTGTTGTGCTATATTTTCAATAGCAGAAACCAAATCTAATTTTGACACGTTTTTATCAGTTACGCGAAAATTTAAACCTTTTGATAAAACTGATTTTTCAGAATTAGATAAAACTCTTTTAGAAAGGTTAACTACGGTTTTGTTAATAAATTCGTGTTTATTTGTAATGTTTTGATTTATATTTCTTTCATTAATCATGTGTGTAAATTTAGTAATATGTTTTTGTTTTTGTATATTAGAATGATACATATAGCTATTGTGTACGCTATTTAGAATGTGTGTAAAATCTATGTTTGAAACTATCATCTGTATATCGTTAGAAATAAAATTTATTTCATTTTTAATTTGAAAAATGAGATATCTATGATATTGAATTCTTTCTCTTAAAAGTGCTGAACTAGCCCTATTTAATATGTTTATACTTCTCTGTGAAGTGTAAGGTATATGTAGTCTTAGGCCTTTTGGCATTACCCCACTATCCCTACATTTACAAAGAAAAAATAAACTGTTCTCAGAATGTTGTAATTTTATAAATTTACGTTCTAAATTTCTAAATAATAGACATATATGAGGCCCATACCTGAATTGTAAAAAATGTCTATACCTATGTGGCGGATTCATCTATCTAATTAAAATATTTTACTTTAATATTATTATAATATTTTACTTTTGCTAGTTATTTATTTGATAACGTAGAGTAATAGAAAATGAAGATAATTAAAGTTCCACATAGCATTTTTTTTTGAAGTGAAACTTCTTTACGCGCATTGAGAGTAAAAATTCAAGGCCGTGACACTCGGCCGCGAGATCGTGATAATCTACCCCGATGAAAAGTAAGCATGTGGCAACACTGGGTAACGATCTGTGCCATACGCAGCTAAGAAAATCACTATAATAAACTTGATATTGTACCAACTTTGTGTGCTAGGAAGTAAATTTTCAAGCATATTTTCATCAATAAGTTTGTAACCTCTGAACGATCTAGATAAAGCATTTAGCTCATTGGCCAGTTCAGACTTAGAATTTAGAGTTAGTAACTCGCCTTTTAATTGGAGAGCACTGTCATAATTATTTCAAACCAATAATCAACGAGAATATTCGTATAATTTAATAAAAATTACTGTAAATCACTATAAATAATGAATTGTTTGTAATCGAGCTGCAATTTCTGTATTATTATTCCGGCAAATGATGGAGATAAACAATTGTGATTGATTAAAATTTTATTTTAAGATGAAACCTTTGTTAACATCATTCTGAGAATTCGAATAATGAATTGAATAATGACAAGACAAGTCACATCTGTTTAAATCTGAGTTTGGTTATGTAACAATTTAGAGTTGGTTATTTTTTGGTTATGTAAAATTTAGAGTGATTTGGTTATATACAACAATTTGGTTATGTAAAATTTAGAGTGACAATTTTGATTATGCAACATATTCTATTAGTTTACTGGTTGCCTAACGGTTAACATTAAATTAAAAGTAAATTCCCAACATGAAGAATGAATAAAACATTTAAACAAAAACAGACCATGCACACAAAACAAAATTGTTGGTGAGTAGCAGTTAGTAGTAGTCAGAGATATAGAGATATAGATGTTTAATAAACCAACTAATGGTTTAATAAACCAACAATTGGTTTAACAGCTGCCAGGGCTATCCGGCCGGGTGGTAGAATTATATTTTTTTTAATAAAAATTAAAAAACATAAAATTATAAAGCTAAAATAGTATTATGGTTTTATATTAACTCTATTTTTTTAAAGTTTATAAAAAGCATCCATAAAAAATATATCTTTCAAATCCTTCAATTTAATAGCTGTTAGTAAGGAGTTTTACTTCAAATATGCGCACATAGTGCATACACAATTTTCTTATAATCTTGTCGAAAGGCTTATTATAACTAACAATTCTAAAATAACTCCCTTTAATATTACATCATAATTAAAAAATGCATATGGTGATTGCTCAATGACACAATCAGCTTTAAATATTCATCTTTTAGTTGCTTACGAATCGTTCGACTGAGGCTTTAACAGTGTCCCGTATGTTTTCGTTTTCTATATACACAGAAGCTAATAAATCCACTAATTCTACTGACAAGAACATTCAGGAATGACAGACAGAAGTTTTTCTTTTTCTCAGTCTCAATCTGATCTGAGTTACTTTGTGAGTTGAAGTGATTGAGAAAGGAATCCAACTATATCGTCAACATATAAAATACATTACGTTCAAAAATAATGAATAACTTTCTCATTCTTAATTATCTACAACTCGTGGATACATTCTGTAACTTAGGATGTTATGATTACCAGTATTTATTTCGTAATAGTAGCTTCCGTTCAAACAAAATATGTTCTACCTCCTTCAGAGCAACTACACTAATCGAAATTTTAGAAACGTTATCACAAAATTACCATTCCTAAACTCACACTTTTGAACAACGTTTAAAAACAAATTAATCCTGCGTTACCTCCATCAGTAATTAATCCAAATCCTCCAACATTTCCTCCACCATCCCTACACATTATACCGATTCGTACGAAGTTTTGCCGGTATCTCCCGCTGCCACATTCTCTACAATTCAAATTAATGCCGCGTTATCTTCCTCCTCACCGATAGGTATTAATTCGGCAGGTACTAAAACACTAATTATCGACCTATCGAAAGCCCCTTACGTCACATACACACGTGCATAGATAGAGGAGCGAGCGCCACACCCGTTGCCACTAATTATAATTAAAATCTTCCATTGAGCGATAATAGTTTTGGGGATTGGCGGTCTAGGTTCGAATCCCTTCGTTTGCCAGGTGACTGGAGTGTGAGTGGGAGGTATTTATCCCTAGAAATGTTCGGCTAAGACTGTATTCTAAAATGCGATATGGTACTTAAAAGAACTATGTTTCTGTTAAAAATGGAAGTACCTATTTTTCTTTTAGAAAAATGTTTGGTTTATATTCCAATTTACCAATAAATCGTTTTTGTCTTGCTCCATACTCTGTTTTTTACTCAGGTAAAATTTCGACAAATGATGACCGAAAAAAGGCATTTGACTTCAATACCTATCCATTTATTTCACTAAAAAAGTTTCTATCTTTTTAAGTTAAGTATGGATCGGTTTATACAGGGTTGTTCACCACATACGACACGGAGTATTGTAGCTAAACGATGAGATTTCTACAAATTGTAAGTTTTGGGTTCGATGAAGGACTATTAGAGGTACAATTTAAAAATAATTTTACAAGATACAGAGTGTCCCAAATAAGTAAAAAATATCAAAGTTGTATTTTTTTAAACGGAACACCCTGTATATTATTACATTTTTAGTTTCTACGATTAAAATAAAGGTAAATTTGATTAAGATTTATTATACTTAAACCTTACCGTTTTTGAAATATTTTCAATTTTATGAAATTGCAGTAAAAATTTTAAGGCTTCATTTCTCCAAGGGTATTAAAGTTTTTAATACTAAATATTTACTGAAGTTTATTTATTGATCAGTTTTTGTGTTGCAATAATAAAAATTATACTACCTTATACAGAGTGTCTAAAATTTTATTTTAAATAATTACTAGCTTTAAACGGCAATAACTTGTTTAATTTAAATAGAACGCCCTGTATATTTTAGGAGAATCAGATGCATAATTTAATTGTCTATCAAATTGTATTATACCACTTTTTACCTATCCCTTCAAGTTTTCGTAGAAAATGCATTTTCTTATAATTTAGATCTCATTTATCAATATCCCCATGGAATATTGACATTTTAGATTGTTTTTAAAGCAACAAATGTACAAAATGTACAGGCTAGTAATATTATTGTTTTTAACAAAATGATAATATTACTAGCCCATTTGTATGCAAAAAGAAAACTATTTAAATCTTCATAAAAGAGTATACCATTAATTAAATATACCACCATTATTTCCGCCCAAATACTAATTAATTACATACTTAATTATGTTCGTGAATAAATTATTCAAAATAAATGTGGATTTGAATCAGAAATCAATATAATAATAAGTTATAAAAATGAATGTCTCTGTTGTTACAAATAAGCATTTGTTAAAAAATGAAATATCATTTTTAAGGTGTTACTTTTTATCACACTGTCTAATACACATAAAAAATTCAGTTTTTTAGTTTTTGGAGCAATTATTATTAATCAACGCAAACAGTCAATTAATGTAGTTTGAATACTGGAATCATTTTAATTGGTCCTTTTTAACAAGTATTTAAACATTTTTTTATTTTTTAATGAAATAAACAAAGTATATCGAGAATATTAGTATCTGTACTCTTTAAAAATTTGGTACATCTTTAAAAATAATCTAAAATGTCAGTCTTCCATGGATATATTGTTAAATGAATTTAAAATTACAAGAAAATGCATTTTCTACGGAAATTTGAAGCTATAGGTAGAAAATGGTATAATACAATTTGATAGACAATTAAATTGTGCATCTGATTCTCATAAAATATACAGGGTGTTCCATTTAAATTAAACAAGTTATTGCCGTTTAAAGCTAGTAATTATGTAAAATAAAATTTTAGACACTCTGTATAAGGTACTATAATTTTTATTATTGCAACACAATAACTGATCGATAAATAAACTTCAGTAAATATTTAGTATTAAAAACTTTGATACCCTTGGAGAAATGAAGCCTTAAAATTTTGACTACAATTTCACAAAATTGAAAATATTTCAAAAACGGTAAGGTTTAAGTGTAATAAACTTTTATCAAATTTACCTTTATTTTAATCGTAGAAACTAAAAATGTAATAATATACAGGGTGTTCCATTTAAAAAAATACAAGTTTGATATTTTTTATTTATTTGGGACACTCTGTATCTTGTAAAAATATTTTTAAATTGTAGCTCTAATAGTCCTTCAATGAACCCAAAACTTACAATTTGTAAAAATCTAATCGTTTAGCTACAATACTCCGTGTCGTATGTGGTGAACAACCCTGTATATTAGTAGGTATAGACTTCAGAAATCTGCCTAAAGCTTAGCCCGATTCTGTCGTGTTAAGCCACACTGCGTTACGATATTAAGATTTTTTTACATTTTTTGTTTTCGATGGGATATAAAAATGGTCAGCGAATTATTGTAATACAAGAACGCAGTCACTACATAAACTTACTAGTCTCAGCCCTTCTCTCCCTTATAGAACCCCGTAATTTCGTCACCTATTATCTGTCACTTAGTTGCAAATGGGATAGCTAGGGTGCGTACAGGCGTAAGACGGGGTATTTGCCGCTCAAGCTGCGGAGGACGCACCAGTTGCCAATTATGGCCGTCTTAATTGGCAAATCTCAACTCGTTTTGCCCCGGAAAATTACCTGTGAGCAATCCAAAGGATACCTCGGTTTTAATGTACAGGGTGTGATTAAATTAGTTCTTCGAACTAAATGCTCTATAATCGATGATTCTATAATAATTTTCTATGACTCTGATGACAATAATACATTATTTTTATTATTGGTGGGATCTCATTTCACTTGTAAGTTATTTTATATTATTAAAATAATATCAGTAGATATACTGGTTGTGTCTCAATAATGAGTAATATGCCACCCTCGTTCCATTTGAAAAAATGGAGATATGATTAAAAATACGATTTGAGCATCTTTTAACCGGCCAAGACAAGACACTGAAAACATTAGACGATCAAATCTATTTTTCCAAGGCTCCTTGATTAAAAATTAGTTTTTTTCACACCAGCCACCGCACTCTTGATTGAAATATAAAATACAATTTTGTTTTAAGCGAAAATGTAAAAAAGATGTTGACATATGATATGTCATTCTATTCAGAGTTTCATTTTATATCGAATAAAGTCTGACTTCAGATGCTTCTGCGAAAACATCACTTCAACTACTTATGCAGCTAGGCTACAGAAAGCTATGGCCAAGAGTGGGCCCATCCCCAACATGGCACTTAAAACTGCCCTTCTAAAGAAGGGTCAGGAAATAGCTGCACACCATCTATTAAACATTACAAGAAGCAGCTTAGCGATGGGATATATACCAACCATCTGGAGAAGAGCTAAAGTCATCTTCATACCCAAAATAGGCAAAACTGACTGGGCTAACCCCAAATCATTTAGGCCTATTAGTCTCACATCGTTCATATTAAAAACGATGGAGAAAGTAGTGGACAACCATATTAGAGTAAATCATCTACAGGTTAAGCCACTGCACGATAGTCAGCATGCATATAGAGCGGGCAGATCCACAGAAACTGCTCTGTACCAGTTAACTGAGCTAATACAGGCAAGCCTGGATAGCAAAGAAACAGCACTTTGTGCCTTCTTGGACATTGCAGGGGCGTTTGACAATATACCTCACAAGGTGGTCAAGCGATCTCTTGAAACAAGAGGGGCGAACAGTACGATAATTCGCTGGTTTTGGGAAATGCTTCAACACGAACAGCAGAGGCTGAGATAGGTACCAAAACTGTAGTTGTTAAAACAACGCAAGGAACTCCACAAGGTGGAGTGACCTCCCCCCTACTGTGGAGCTTGGTAGTGGATGAACTACTGGAAGAATTAACTCTAGCGGGAATACACTGCATAGGGTACGCAGATGACATAGTCATCATTGCACAGGGGAAACATGAAGGCACCCTGTGTGATATTATCCAAAGAGGATTCCGCATCGCTGAGAGATGGTGCAGGACTGTCGGGCTGAGTATTAACTCAGATAAAACCGCAGTAGTGCCATTCACCAGAAAGCGAAGTTTGAAAAACTTGAAAAGAATCCATCTAGATGGAAAGGAAATACTGCCATCACAGGAAGTGAAATATCTGGGAATAACCCTGGATAGTAAACTTCTCTGGAACAGGCATATTAAGAACATTACCAGCAAAGCCACAAAGGCTCTCATGATATGCAGAAGACTGGCGGGAAATAGGTGGGGCTGCGCCCCTAACATTTTGCGCTGGATGTATACCATGATAGTAAGACCCATGATTACTTATGGAGCAGTTGCTTGGTATACAAAACTAGAGCAACGTACAGCAAGGCAAACCCTGTGCAAAGTACAGAGACTGGCATGTATCTGCATCACAGGTGCCATGAGAACATGTCCAACAGCAGCAATGGAGGTCATTCTAGACCTAACACCACTGCATATTGTCGTCGGTAGTTATGCCAATGCGACAATGATTAGAATGGTCATTGACGGAAACAGTACTGGGAGAATTTTCAGGTCAGGGGCTTGGAACACCCTCAAAAAGAAAATTCCACTTCTCCAACTCCCAGTGGATGACATACCAAGAATTTACAACTTTGAGAAACACCTCACTGTAGTATTGAGTAATAAAAAGGATTGGAAGAAAGAAACGCTTACTCAGCATATAAAAGACCATACCATCACGTGGTATACTGATGCTTCCAAAACCAAAGCAGGGACAGGGATAGGAGTATTTGGGCCGAAAACTGAATACTCCGAACCAATGGGCACCTACCCCAGTATCCTTCAGGCAGAAATTTGCGCTATCGAAAGATGCGTACAATTTATCTTGGATAGGAACTATCGAAAACAGGAAATTGCCATCCTATCCGATAGTCAAGCAGCACTTAACGCGATCAACTCAGTAACCATCAATTCGAAGTTGGTCAAAGAATGCCTAGAGAAGCTCAACAAATTAGGCAAAGAAAATAAAGTCCTCCTACTCTGGGTGCCTGCTCACCAAGGGATAGAAGGCAATGAAAAAGCAAATGATCTAGCTAGGAAAGGAGCGAACACTCCACTAACTGGACCAGAACCGTTCTGTTTTCCAAACGGGATTACAGTTGAGGGTTGGAACCTTTGGTGTTACACAGCAAAATAAAAACACTAAATCACCACAATACACCAAAACACTTTTACTTTTACACTGGACGTACGTTTATAATCATCTGCTGATGATGCTAACATGGTTAGCGAAACGCACGTCCAGTGTAAAAGTAAAAGTGTTTTGGTGTATTGTGGTGATTTAGTGTTTTTATTTTGTTCCAAACGGGAACCAACTGAAAGCGGAACTGAAGAATCTGGAAGACTCCATCCGTAACTTGGAATGGGTGTCCTCCAACGGTCTAAGACACTCGAAAAAGTTCCTTAGAACTTATGACCGAGAAAAATCAAAGGTTTTCCTTGATTTAAGTAAAAACAATCTTCGGATTGTCACGGGGTTTCTAACAGGACACTGTCTCCTCAACGAACACCTCAGTAGGCTGAAACTGAGAAACAACGGCGAATGCAGATTTTGTGGGGAAAATGGGGAAACACCAGAACACCTTATCACTGAGTGCGCCGAGACGACGACCATTCGTGCCATGAACCTTGGCACGTCTGATGTCGAGGATGGAGAGCTGGCCTCTGTGCAGCCGTCTCAGATACTGGCTTTTCTTAAAGCCCTGAGACTGTATGATGAGTTATAACTCGTTATAACTCAAGAAAGGGGAACACACAATAGATCTATAAGGTCGCGGTGATTAACTCCCCTTCTAAACATTCTACATTCTACATCGAATAAAGTAATAAAATTGTAGTAATTTCCGGTGAAACAGGAAGTGACCGAAAATAATTGAAACGCTAAAAGTACTTGGACGAAAATTATAATAAATCGAAAGATTATTAAGACTTTAACACCCTGTAGCTACGAAACAAAGCAGAATCGGACCTTTGTTGATATAAAAAATCGGTAAAAAAACTTTTAAGTTAAACGGTTTTATCTTATGTGCACTGAAAACTAGAAAATAATAATAACAATTAGGTATTTTGAACTTCTAGTTCAGAAATATTTTAGTACTAGGCAGAATAGTTTTTAGGCATATTAGACTAAAATAAAAACGTGGGGCCCCTCTGAAATCTACTATCTATATACTATATCTACCTATGGCAAAGTATATTTTTATACTTTGGTAGATCACGAGCTCGGCGTTCGCTGATGAAGCCGCCACGGCTGGTTATTGATTGTCAAAATCTCCAGTTACGATTATAGTAAGTCGATGCAATCCACACTTAGTATAGAAGAAAGTATTACAGCAATAGTTAATGGGCCCCACGTTTTTATTTTAGTCTAATATGCCTAAAAGCTATTCTGCCTAGTACTAAAATATTTCTGAACTAGAAGTTCAAGATACCTAATTGTTATTATTATTTTCTAGTTTTCAGTGCACATAAGATAAAACCGTTTAACTTAAAAGTTTTTTTACCGATTTTTTATTTTCTAGTTTTTAGTATTTAACGGAAATGCCTACCGTATATTCCTCATTCTATTTAATTCATTTAGTGCATCGTTATTACATGGTTTTTTACCTGATAATTTATTACAATCTAATTCCTCAATACATAGCCCTTCCAGAAACTTGACTCGACTTAGAGCCACGTATGCTTGCCCTTCCTCAAACAATTTTGTGCCCAAATACACTACTGCATGGTCGACTGTGCTGCCCTGCATTTTATGGACGGTGGATGCCCATGACAAAATTAAGGGTAACATCCTTCTTTCAGCCGTACCATAATTGAATTTTGCTGGAAACTGTATGGCTTTCGGGTGTATAACGTGTATGCCGTCTCTGCCAAAGTCAATCCAAACTGATGGTATAGTATTTTTAATACCTATTTAGAGGTACCAGCCGTTTTAGTAACTTAACGTATGCGGCTTCTTGAACCATCTGAACCCGCATGAAAAACTGGAACTTTTAGTGCTTTGGACGCTTTTTGAATTGCCTTAAATCGAGATCCTAAATCGTTTTGAAAATAATTTACTACATTAAGTATAAGTATTTTGGATTCATCAGAATATCGCATTTTTATTATTTTTATATTTTATTTTGCATTATGTCATTAACATGAAATCAAAATTTGACGTAACTTTAAAAACGTGACATCTAACAAATTAGTTATCGACGTTCCTTTTTGTTGGTAATTTTTTGTTTCAACTGATTTATTAATAATAAATAAGGATGGTGTTATTCTAAATGGGTATTAAAAATACTATACATCTGTTTTGTACATTTGGGTTCGATGGAACTGAGGCCAAACAATTTCTGTAATGTGGCCTATAGCACAATTTACCAATCCTTTTGTAACGTCAATGTTGCACCACAACATTACTTTTGCTCCTACAAATATTTCAAGTACTGATGGTAAGCCTCCAGTTTTATTTATATCTGTTGGTATTATATTTGCTAAATTTAAATTATCTGTGTTTCGTGTGGCGTCAATTAGTTGGTCCTGTGCTTTAATGGTATAAATTCGAGATCCCTTATTCCGGAACAGATTTAAAACAGCAGCGTTGTGATTGTTTACTTGCTGATTAGTGGGGTATACCCTCAACGCTTTATCTGTTGCAAACTCATCACTTGGGTTTTGAAGTTCCCACGAGTAATGGACATTTTACCGGTCGACCACCCCAGATGTCCAGTAGAGGGGCAAGGCTATAATATACAACAAGAGGCGCCCAATCTTGAGGGGAAAACGCTTGCGACATTACATTTTTAGCCACCCTAATGTCATACAGTCCTGAGCACGTTTTAACCTATTACCTTAACTTGGGTGGTAAAGCTACCGCTAACTACGTAGGTACATCTAATCACCTATTTTTTTTATCTGTCCTTCTAACGTCACACAATCTTTCTGTTCACAACTGTTCTGGACACGACTACTCATGCCCTCACCTAATACGCCATTTTGTAACGACGTCCATCTTGGATTTTAAATTTTGTCATAATCACAGTATTCTACTAGTGTAGCCCTTTCATTTGATACCCATATTGAGGGGGTTGTGGAAAAATATGAAATCCGCCATTTTGTACCGGCGGCCATCTTAGATTTACAATGTTATTGATATTACTATATTGTATTGTCATCGGAACTAAAGGTGTGTACCAAATTTCAGATCAATCTGACAACAGGAAGGTACTTAAATTTCAATTTCTAATTTTGACCCAAATAAACAAACAACTACCGTACGGGTCGAGCTAAATAAAACCGTTTAAAGATAAATCTAATTTTTACGTGAGGAATCTCCCCACGGGAAATGGCACATGTTTTTTGAAACACCCTGTATTTCCGGTGAAACAAGAAGTAACCGAAAGAAATTGAATACGTCAGTAAATCCCGATTTATGTCATACACTGACAAACCAAATTGTTTTTTTTTATCTTGAAAAATAAAAAAATAAAAACCATTTTTGAAAAACACCCGATATTACAGCATTAAGATAGATTGTACCTCTAGAGAAATAATTTAGAAAAATCGTACTTTAAACAATATAACGTAGACAACTAATAAAGTCAGTTATTCGAAAATTCGGAAAACAAATAATATTCCATAACAAAAACTGATTTCATCAATGTCTGAACGTACATCGACCCATATCACCAAAAATTTTATTTCAACGCCGATCGAAAAACTTTTATTATTAGCTTATCGAGTGGTTCGATGATATGGCTCTGCGTTTGACAGAAGATGCGTGTTCGAGATAAACACCAATACGCCGCACATACGTGGATTGCGTGCCGGGATACTATAGAGAGCCACTTGACGCTCTTCTATCTGCGGAAAATCTCTCGCCAAGTCGGAAAATTGAAAAGCTGCTCGGGATCGAGCGATTTTGAATTTCGAAAATGTTTTAACAGCCTCGATTGCTTTTCAAACTTTTTTTTTAATAATCGCAGATGGGATAGATGGATAGTATTATTTCGTTTAATGAATTCTCGATTATTGGGTGAGATATTTTTCAGATAGATTTTATCGAGAATTTTATTATTTTTATAGATTATATTATACAGGAAATTGTAAATGTGAGTGTGAAATTGAGTCGTTTGATCTAACTGTAATCGCTGGTAATTTTGATTTTTTTCTGTTAGTGAATTTGACATATGAACATTAAATTTTTAGGTATAATTTTAAATAAAAATTGACTAGGAAGTTCCATATTCCATATTATACAGGGTGGCCCATCGAAAACGTTCCGGAAGGTATAACGGCCAGGGTAATTTTTTTTCAGAAAATCCAAAAACACGTCAATTTTGTTTGTGAGGGGGGCAACTTTTGCCCCAAAAATGTTTGCAAAATCTTCAACCCTCTAAGCGGGGGTGTCATCCTCCAACTTTTTTCAAATGGGAAGGGGGGTCAAGTGGCGCCGCAGTGAAAAGAGCTTTTTATTCTCTATATTTTTCCCGCTTCGTTTTTGAAAATCGGTAGTGTCATTGAGAAAATATGAAGGATATATTTATAAGATATATTTATAAGAAAGATATATTTATAAGAAACAAGCAAAAAAAGGCACCTAAATACGTTTCTTTATTGTAAACATTAATTATAATATCAGTACAATTGGTTAAATTAATTCCAGACGATTATAGGTGAGTTGAATTTTTAGAAAGTAAATTTATTTCCTGAGTGCTTGAACTTGTTGAAGACCCATCATTGCCAGAAATGTTACCCAAAATATTACATGACACTTTTTTCTTATTTTCTTTGGAATTTTCTATATAGCTCTCTGCCACTGTGTTAGAGCGCCAACCACCATGTCTTTTAACAGTTAATAAATCCACTCCTGAATCTGCAAGTAACAACGCAGACGATCTACGGAAACAATGTCCAGTGTATTGTTGTGGATTGGGAAGACTTATGAACAATGCTATTTTATACGGCATTTTCCCTAAAGTATTAATGCCAACGGGTTGCTTAATACATTTTCCATTTCTGTACCTCACAAAAAATCGAGTATGCTCTGTGTTGCTTGGCCGCATAGCTATATATCTTCGAACCATTTCCACAATATTTATTCCTTCAACATTCCCTTTCGTTATAAAAAAAATCTCGTGATATCTTTGTTTTTATAAATGGAATAATGACATGAATGCATTGTCCTTCATCTTTAACATTTTGCAGCTGCAGATTTGTCAACTCGATACGCCGGCAGACTCCCGCAAGTCCCACTATCAATGAAGCTTTTGTCAGGAAATAAGTTTTATCATCGGCTTCCAACAAAAAACGAGTTATGTCTTCTGTTCTTAAAATTCTCGATTATTTTGACCGAAATCCTTCCGATTTTCTTTTTAGAAATGCAATTAAATGGACGTACTTACTAATATCTGTATTTTTCTTCACTGATATAACTGAACGTAGCATGGAATAATATACCCAAAGTGATGAAGCCTTCCTATGTTTTGAAAGATGTTCAAAATATGCTAGGAGAACCTTTTCGTTACTACTATTCTTGATTCCTTCCCCTTTACACCAATCTTCAAGTTTTACATAGGCTTGCTCGTACGTTTCTCTTGATTTTTTGGGAAGTAGGGAATCGACAACGTTTTGCGCAATGCCTTCAATATCCGAAGGGACACTTTCAGAATCAGAATCACCCATATTAATATTATTTTTTGCTTTTTGCTAAAACTGAATGTTTAACACAAAGTTGAACATCAATAATTGAGTTGTCAAAGTCAAAATGGAAACAATCAACAAGCACGGTTACCACGGCGCACAGTGGAACGAGCTTATGGGAGCGGTTGGACATGAGGTTTTCTTCTCAACACTTTTAATCCAAAGGACGAAAAAATGATTTTTATATACCGTAATAATGTATAAACAGAACAATTTTAAATTTTAATGAAAGATAGTGGTTGACTCATTACAAACCATCTACAGGGTGACCTAAAAATACAGTATGTTTTGGAAAAATCTTTGGAAAAGAATTTTTAAAAGCTAATAAACTTTGCCAAACTGTCGTGAAATGTTTTAGTTTTGATTCTTTTAAAAAGAAATATCTTTAGATTTTACCACTGAAATCTAGGACTACTGATACCGTATTATAAAAATATGACGCATATATTTATGTGTATATTTATGTGTATATGGTACACTGCTTATATTTTCCTATTTAATATAATTTTGCTAATATCTTCGGTTTGAAAGAAGATATTAAGATGCGGTTTTCACTGATTTTTTAAGCTTTCGTTACTCTTTACTGTCAGCTAAAATTACATATACCATCGCATTTAATTTTTTTGAAAAAACGCGCAATGTTTGTTAAATTGTAAGACAGCGCCCCCTAGCGTCTACGTTCAAAAGCTTACTATTATTGTTTATATGGTATAATATAGAGTAAGAAACGCTCTTTTAAACGAGCCCCCGTTAGTTGGATTCTGTCCATTCAGTCCGGAGTTATTAATATTTAAATAAAAACAGATCTAACCTTCCCCCACCACTTTATTTTGGTAGGTAGGGGAAAATGGTTCTAACAAATAATATTCAGAATTTACTGAAGATTATGAAGCTATTATTTATAGTACCACTTATCTAGGCAAAATTGTGTAAAAACTCCATTTTCTTATTTTTCTATAGCAGTTGCACCCTCTAGCGGCCATTCTACAAACTTGAAAATAATTTCCAGCAATTTCTCATAGCCTCTTTAGTTATGAATATTTTTTTCCGCAGGCCTCACGGCTAATACTTTCCGAGATATAGCCGAGAGCTATTCTTAGTGGGACACCCTGTACACTAACTTTATTATAAGCAAAGAATATAACAGTAAATCTACGCACTAGAATATTTTTAACACAAACAAAAAAGCTCAACGCTGCACTTTAACCCTTTTTCTTTTTCCAATAGTTTATAAGTTTTCCATATATTTGTAGCACCCTGTATCTGTTTTTGATTTAAGCGTCATTTTGTATTTATCCAATTAATAATTAAATATTAATAAATTTATAAGAAAATAAAGATAATTTGACTCTTGATAAAGATAATTTGATTTATTGGAATTGAAAAGGTTTTTGATTTTAGTATAGCATGTATTAGTAATATATTAAATGGAAATTTTTAGAGGGGGGCAAGCTGGGGCAAGATATTAAATTAGTTTCGTTATTAGAAAGGCTTAATCTACCTTGTGACATATATAAAGTATTGGCCAACTTTGGCCATTTTTTTTGTTTTTCTACATACATATTTTTTTGCTACTAAATCTAGTATTTAGTAGCAAAAAAATGTTTATGTGTCTCTTATATACAATAATTGTTCTCCCAAACTTTTGTGACTATATATATCTTTTATTTTAAAGTGAAAACAATCGTTTGCACTAATATATGTATGGTTAAAAAAATTATTAATGTCTTTGCCACTTTTTATAAAACTAGGTTGTTTCACAAGAAATGACTACCATAATTAAGTCAGTGTAATATCTTCATTTTAAACTTTTCAAACAGACATATAATTAAAAATATTTTTTTGAGTTGGATAAAATATAACGGTCTGGACTTTAAGTAATTAAAATCTTCTACCAAAAGTATTTAATTTAAAATTTTATTTTTAAGTCAATGTCCAACATTTTATATTGTGTCTTTCCACCGTGCGGCGTCGACTAATATGGGCACCTGATAATTTTGAATTGTAATTTTTATGAGGATATCTCTGATATTTTAAGTTAAATCAAATCTCTTTGGATCGTCCCTCATGTCACGTCGTAGATTAAATTTTGAATTATACACTTTCGATACCAACTTTTTAATAAAACTTCTGTAACTAAGCCACTTAACGTTACACGCGTTTCATTATGATGTTCGTATCGAACTTGTATCATTAATAACTATAAAATTACGCACAATACTATATAATATTTCTATCTCGAAAACGATTCCATCAGAGATACAAAAATACTCGAAATTTCTCGAGCATCGAGAACCATTCAGCCTTCCTCAATTCGTCGGTTCACTTGCCGTTTTTTACACCGCTAACCCACTGGTAAAAAGTTGTCCGCGTTTACCGATGGCATACCGAAGATGGCCAATCAACTCTACGTCCATCTCTCTCTGACTCCTTCGCTCCTGTTTCTTCTGTTTCGTCTCGGTCTTCTTCTTCCTTCTGCTTACCGTTGCTTCGTCGCATGACAATTGCGCAAGCGGTCTGCAAGGTTGCGAAGAAAAAAATACCGGCGTTGCCGTATTTAACTAGTTTTCTGTAGGTTAACGACTATATGGGGGACAGCAATGCCCCAACCAAGTCGAGCAATAAACAATAATAATAAGACTTTCCAATGACAGTACCGAGGGGTGTCTCACTATTGGAATTACATGTACATTTTCTTGGCAGTCGCTGGCAGTCATCGGCAGTCTTATGGCAGTCGCCTATAATAATTACATGGCAGTCATAGGCAGTCGTCTTCGTAGTCATTGGCAGTCACTTGGCAGTGGAAGGATAGTTTAGCAGTACGTGTACATTTTTTACCCGAGTGAGACACCCCTCGGACAGTACCTTACAAAATGTGTCTAGAAGACTTCTGGTAGTACCGTAGAATTTTGATGGTAGGTGAAAGAGTCACTGTCGAAATTAAAGACTTTGACTGGCGATAAATTATAAACGTGTAAAAAAGGTGTAGTTATTAAAGATATTGGCAAAATTAAATTGGCAATATTGCCAGTTATTAATGTTGCACAAGAGTCTTGAAAAAGTCTTGCAAGACCAAGACTCTCGCAAGAAATTCAAGACAAGACTTTCAAAATTTCTTGTCTTGAATTTCAAGACAAGACAAGACTTTAATATGCGAGAAATTTCAAGAGTCTTGCAAGATTTCTTGAATTCAAGATTTCTTGAAAGTTAGAAATGATACATGTTTTTAAGTGATAATTAGGTCTTTGCGCAAGTTATGCCGGGTTTATACAACATTTACATAGTCTTAATCACAATCATAGTTATAATCATAAAAGTTAAACTATCCACTTCTTATAAACCTGTTGACATCTACCATGAACTTAGCCTTTAATTAATTATGTTACCCAACTTCACTGATATACAAATTATGATTATGAAAATGTTCTATAAACGCACATTAAAATTGAGTTGTGATTATGACGATGATTCAGACTGTGATTATGATTACGATTTATGCAAATATTGTATAAACCCGGCATTAATATTGACCCGTGTTCATTTTTTTTCTATTAGCCAGTGTTTTAGAGTTGAGAATGAAATAAAATAAAGTCGAGGCAACAAACCGTATATTGGTAATTGGTATTATACACAAAATTATATTGGTATAATGGTATTATAAAAAACTAACGGTAGTTGAAACTAATGGTGGGTTCGTGGAGCACGCTATTTGTGCTATTTAGTACTACTTTTCATGCACGAAATTGCTCCGCGAACAAAAAGTAGTATCAAATAGCCCAAATAGTACACTCTAGCATGACCTTTCCGTGCACCCTGTGTCCAAACTTAAATCCTCACATTCATTGTCAGTGTTTATGTTACATTCATTGTCAGTGTTAGCTCACTATTACTAACCGCGAATTCACTTCCACATGCATTAATCTTACTTATTCTTATTCAGCTTTTATTTGGTAATGGCTCCTGTTTCGTCAAACGGGCGAGTTGACGTAGTTCGTTTGCGATCCGTTAAGATTTTTTTTGCTAAAATTAGCATCGTTGTTGTTCATTTTTCCGTATTACATTTTGTATACGACGCTTTCTAAGAAATAAAATATAGAAATATTATAACCTTTTTGTTGTAATGTAAAATTTTTCAAAACAAGAAATGTCAAGAGTCTTGCAAGACAAGACAAGACTTTGCCATTCAAGAAATCTGCAAGACAAGACTTTGAAAATTTCTTGACTTGAATTTCAAGAAAAGACAAGAAATTGATTTTCAAGACAAAAATTCTTGTCTTGTGCAACACTACCAGTTATTGTCTATCCACCTGGTCACTAAAAATTAAGATTTTGCTTTATCCACAACAAAGTTACAAGAGAATCAAAAGTTCCGTCATTTGCTTTGAAAAAATGCTGTCTAGGGGGGCTAGGGGGGCTAGAGGGGGGATAATAGATTTACACGAAATTACTTCAAAAATCGGTCCAATATTTTAATAATTGATGAATAGATATTATAGCATTCACAACATTTCGATAAGTACAGTAAAACGGGGTAACTTCGACATACATGTATATTATAATGTTTTTTAGGTTTTTGTTGTTTTTCAGATGTTTTTGTTGTTTTTCAGGTTATCCAAAGTTTTTTCTACTGTTTTTGTTTTCTTTAATACATTTTTTGTATTATAATTTTGTTTTTTTTATTTACTTTTATTTTTTTTAGTTTGCTTTAGTTTTTCTCTTTGTTGTAGGTTAGTTAATTTTTATTGAAGATGCCGCGCACCTACGTCAAAAAGTGGATCAAGTGTGTCCCCTGTGGAAAGTGGGTTTGTGGATATTGCAACGGTGGTTCCAAACAAGTGAGATACGAATGTCCTCCATGTTTCGACGATGATTAGAATCTCGTTCCTAGTGTTTGCTTTGTTTTTTATGTTTTAAACTTGTTTTAAATGTTGTGTATTTATGTTTTTTACTTTGCTCAATGAGTTTTAGTTAGGTTAAAATGAAGTCTTTTAAGTTCTGTTAGTTCAAATGCAAAATGTGGAATCAATGGAAATATCAAAGTTTCTGAAAATAAATGACTGTATTTTTTTGTTTCGTTTTGTCTAATTTAGGCCTATAAACTATTCCCTAATGTTTCTAGTTAATAATTTATAATGAATTTTCTTTTACTTCATGTAGAATTAAGCATGGTGTCGAAGTAACCCCGAAGAATGCGGGGTAACTTCGACACCAAAAAAATAAAATTAAAAAAAATTGGAGGGAGGGGTGGGGGGAAGTTGTTTGTTCGGCTGTGAAGAACAAAGACTTCAATAATTGTTACGACGACACAATACATAAGTCACGGTTCTCAAGACAATAGTTTTCTTCACAGAGCACGAAATACAGCTGAAACCTGTCAAAGTAAATTATTTAAACATTACTATTTAATTACTAAACAGCAAGTGTAACATTTTATTTGATGAATAGATATAGGGTATACCTGTTATTGAAATAATTTTTATAGTCTTTTAGGACACATTCTTATAACTTTTAGAGTTAATTTGGCGATGTATTTATAATGTTTTAATAAAGTTGATTTTTTAAATTTAAATCGCATAATTAAAATAGAAAAAATCACGATTTAAATCACGCCAACCCTGACTCCTGTACTTCAAAACTATCTCTGCTAGTGTAACTATAATATAGTCTATAAAATGAATAACTTTGAATTTTGACCGTTATTTTTTACCAACATGGCAAATATAAAATCCCTCTGTCAAAAAAGTTACTGATATTCTTTAAATTGAGTGCCTGAACTAGCCTGAACGAATCAGATAGGTAACTCTTTTTACTTTCGTGAAATAGAAAAGGAAAATAATCTAGTACATTATTGTCTAGTAGAAGCATTAAGTGTATTTACATGTTTTATATGCCCCTAAATTACCCTATTCCCAATTTGTCTCATATTTCTATTAAATTATTGGAGGTAGTGTATATAGATAGGTAAGTATCGGAAACAATGTTGTACAAAGTAAAACAGAAAATAGTATAACTACAATCCTAGTTATCGAGATAAACCAAATGGGCAAAGTAACACAGAGTGGTTTGTTTGCCTTACGTGCCGTTTTGTTCAAACTGCAACACGGGGCATAACATATTTAACTTCTGTCAATATTAAACTTTACTGCGTTTGCACTATAACCTATGTATAATATCGATACCAGGTTTAAATTATAGATAAACCGCATTATAAAATTATTTCTGTCTGCAATCAATAAAATGTGATAACGAATTTACAGTGAAATTATATATTCTTCACCTTATAGATACATATATCTATACTAACATATAAAATCCTTAAGTGACTGACATACTGATTAATCACGATCCTGCTCAAACCACTCAACGTAAGAAGCTCAATTTTGGCATACAGGTTGATTCTAGGGTGTAGAGGTTCGATAATAAGGGATTTTTCGAAATTCCAGTTCGAAGAGGGTGAAACCACCACTCAAATATTACAATATTTTTTATTTAAAAAATCGTCAAGTTTCCGAAAAACGCTTAAACACGTATATTTTATTTTGTTTTTTACATATTTTAAGATTTTTTAAAATGTATACAGGGTGTTTCGAAAAATCTGGTCATTGATTAATCACGATCCTGCTTAAAGCGCTTGACGTAAAAAGCTGATTTTTGGAAAACAGATTGACTTTAGGGTGTAGAGGTTCGATAAGAAGGGATTTTTCAAAACTCGAATTCTAAGGGGGTGAAACTATCCCTCAAATACTAAAATATTTTTTATTTAAAAACCGGTGAGTTTGTCGCAAAAACTCTTTAACACGTATATTTTATTTTGTTGTTTTACATATTGTAAAAATTTTTATAAGTTTATACAGGGTGTTCCATAAAATACGACCATTGAGTAATCACGATTCTGCTAAAACTGCTTGACGTTTAAAGCTGATTTTTGGTAAACGGAATGACTGTGGGGTGTTGAGTGAGGTTCGATAAGGAGGGGTTTCTCGAATTTCAAATTCTAAGAGGGTAAAAACGCCCCTCAAATATTACAATCTTTGTTATTTAAAAAACGGTTAGTCTTTCGGGAAAACACTTGGACAAGCATAATTTATTTTGATTTTTTTTACATATTTTGAAATTTTTTAAAAAATTATACAGGGTGTTCCAAAAAGTTGGGTAATTTCTTAACCACGATTCTGCTTAAACTAGTAGTGGGAACTATCGAATGAATACTATCGAAACATTCGATAGTTGCAATTCATTCGAATAATTCGATAGTTAGTAAGAAAACATTCGTTGAAAACTATTCGAATAAAAATTATCGAATAGATCCGTCATCTTTGAAACATTGTATTCTAGTAATTCGGCAGCAAAAACCATTCATTTATAAAATTCATTCATTTATGAAATTCATTTATTCGTCAGGATCGATTATAATAAAATATTAACTGAATTTTAGTTGTCGCCCGGTGACGTAGGTTTCTTTCCGAGAAACCCGACAGCGGTCGGTGGCAATGCTATGAAAGAAGCCGGCATCTTTGATTTTTTACGGAGTCAGATAAAAATAAGGACACATTATTTTTTTATTGAGGTGCTAGTATTTACACAGAAAATACATAATGAAGGGCGCTGTTGCCATATTTTGGTATTAGTTGATATTAGCAAAGAATATTATTATTTGGCTTTAGTTAGTTAGGGATGGTATGTCTATATATTCTGCATTTTTTTTATTAATATTCTGTTGTTACACTGCAATAATACTTGTTATTTTGGATGTAGGAAAATGATTTTTAATGTTTTTAAGCAAAGGCTGGTTTAATAAATAATAACAGTAATAATTTGTTATACCTATTAACAACAAAATTTAAAATCATTTAATATAAACATTATTTTAAGTAGTAGCAAAATATAAACAAACAAAACAAATTAGATGTCAAAATTATTTATATTAGATCCTATTTAAATATTTAAAAATAATATAGTCTCTAAAATTTTTGGCAACGTTGGTTTATTAAAGAATAATAATTACAGAACTAATTTGTTATATTAACAACAAATTTTAAAATCATGAAATATAAACATTTATTAATTGCATGCAATGTAATGGAAGGAAAATATAAATAAAAAATTAGAAATCAAAATTATTTATATTAGGTACTTTATATTACTATTTAAAAATTATATTTACTTTTACTGGCATTTACTTATATTTTATTTTTTTTTACATTACTACAAAATAAATGAAATATTTCTTCGCAAAAAACTACATGTAAGAGAATTAGCATAAACAAAATACAAACATTGTTAACCTTTTTTTTAAATTGGCAGGTGTAAAACTTTCATTTTAATTTTCTCACCCCATAGTTTGAGTTCGATAACCATTACCACATTACTTAAATATGATTATTAAGTACAACTAATTCATATTATTAAAACATCTAAAATACAAATATGTATTTTTAAAATTAATTGTAAGTTCATCTCATCTCTCTTAAAAATTGCTACTTCTCAAAATTTCCCATTAAAAAATAGACCATATACCATATAAAATTAAATAATTGAAAGATTGGACTACGGAAAACCACACAAATTTTCGGAAAAATTTTCACCACCTGCACATGCACACAATCGTCAATAAATAAAATTTAAAAAAAACTACTATTTTAGTATTTTAAATATTTTAATAAACGCAAGAATAGCACAGTATTTATACGGCGGAGTTATAAAAATTTGGAAGAACTAATAATGCACTGACGCACACAAAAATCAAACGAATACTAAATTTCATTTACCAAAAGCATTCGATAGTCGTGGCTCAACGATAACCATTTAGTCACAAGGCGAGGTTGTCACATATGCTTTAGTATACAAACGAATGAATGATTTTATTCGAATAAAACCATTCGATAGTTGAAATCATTCATTCAGAAACCATTCGATAGTCTAATTCATTCGATAGTTCCCATCGCTAGCTTAAACTGCTTGACGTAAAAAGCTTATTTTTGGCAAACGGATTTTTCGAAAGTCAAATTCCAACGAGATGAAACTACCCCTCAAATATTACCAAGTTATATAATAATACAAATTATGCTTGGTTTTTTTGACTTATTTATTTCAAAATTTATTTCTATTGATCCTGGATTATTGTTCCCTTCTCGAACATTAACTAATCCTTTTCCTTGCAAGAATTCACCACCTCGCAATTATATCCTCACGCTTTATTAGATAACAAAGCAAAAAAGTAAAACAGAAAACGAGTTCGCGCTGTGGTTCTTCCATTTATACTGACGCCGTATATCGCATTAACTGTAAACAAATATGTCTGAGCCGAGTCAGTACTAGGGTTTCAGTATTAGCGCCCTTTCGCCAGTGTTTTTAATTCTGTATCGTCTTTTTTTCTGTCACTCAGTTATTATTAGAAGATCGATAGAAAACTACAGTTTTTTAATTTTTAAATTATTTTTAATTAACAGCTATTGAATTGAAGGATTTGAAGGATATATATTTTTTTATGAATGCTTTCTATAAACTTCTTCGTATACTATTCTAGCTTTATAATTTTACTAGCGTGTACCAGCGACTTCGCTCGCATCGAATTAATCCTTTGTAATGGTAATGATAAAGCAAAGCAAGAATTTCCATTAACATACAAACTGGATAACATTTTCTCACATTGATGTCAGCATGAGAAAAAACAATATGGCGATATTATTATATAACTTGGTAATATTTGAGGGGTAGTTTCATTTCGTTGGAATTTGACTTTCGAAAAATCCGTTTGCCAAAAATAAGCTTTTTACGTCAAGCAGTTTAAGCAGAATCGTGGTTAAGGAATTACCCAACTTTTTGAAACACCCTGCGAGGGTAAAATTGAGGGAAAGCGCGGACCCGGACGACGGCAATGCTCCTGGCTGAAGAACATCAGAGATTGGACAGGCCTGGACTCACATACTTTGCTGAGAAGAGCGAAAAATAGAGAGGAATTTGCCATGGTTGTTGCCGATCTTCACTGAATGGAGAAGGCACTTTAAGAAGAAGAAGAAGAAGAATGGTAATGATAAAGCAAAGCAAGAATTTCCATTAACATACAAACTGGATAACATTTTCTCACATTGATGTCAGCATGAGAAAAAACAATATGGCGATATTATTATATAACTTGGTAATATTTGAGGGGTAGTTTCATCTCGTTGGAATTTGACTTTCGAAAAATCCGTTTGCCAAAAATAAGCTTTTTACGTCAAGCAGTTTAAGCAGAATCGTGGTTAAGGAATTACCCAACTTTTTGAAACACCCTGTATGATTTTTTAAAAAATTTCAAAATATGTAAAAGAACAAAATAAATTATGCTTGTCCTAGCGTTTTCCCGAAAGACTAACAGTTTTTTTTAATAACAAATATTGTAATATTTGCGGGGCGTTTTCACCCTTTTAGAATTTGAGATTCGAGAAACCCCTCCTTATCGAACCTCTACACCCCACAGTCATTCCGTTTACCAAAAATCAGCTTTAAACGTCAAGCAGTTTCAGCAGAATCGTGATTACTCAATGGTCATATTTTATGAAACACCCTGTATAAATTTTTAAAAAAATTTAAAATATGTAAAACAACAAAATAAAATATACGTGTTTAAGAGTTTTTGCGAAAAACTCACCAGTTTTTAAATAAGAAATATTTTAGTATTTGAGGGATAGTTTCACCCCCTTAGAATTCGAGTTTTGAAAAATCCCTTCTTATCGAACCTCTACACCCTAAAGTCAATCTGTTTTCCAAAAATCAGCTTGTTAAGTCAAGCGCTTTAAGCAGGATCGTGATTAATCAATGACCAGATTTTTCGAAACACCCTGTATACATTTTTAAAAAATCTTAAAATATGTAAAAAACAAAATAAAATATACGTCCATTTTTTAAATAAAAAATATTGTAATATTTGAGGGGTGGTTTCACCCTCTTCGAACTGGAATTTCGAAAAATCCCTTCTTATCGAACCTCTACACCCTAGAATCAACCTGTATGCCAAAATTGAGCTTCTTACGTTGAGTGATTTGAGCAGGATCGTGATTAATCAGCATAATATTAATATAGATTGATACATTAGGCTTTGGTCGTGAGAGAAATAAATAAACATAAAAATTTTTTACCACAAATAACTTCTTCTTGTACACTGACTTCTTTTTTAGACATTTCCTCACTATTTCTTTCTTGTTCATATTGTTACCACGGCTAAGGGTACTGCGGCGGGTTGCTGTTGGCTACCTCCGCGGCTGTTCTGGACGAAGCCCACAATCCTGGACGACTCTGGTTCTGGGCTGCAAATTGGGGCTTTAGGGTCCCGTTTCCTTCTTTTAATCTCCATCATTGATCTTCATTTCTTCATCTTCATTTTTTCCATCTCCTGGGTTGCACACGATGCCTCGTTGCGTCGTTTGCTTCCTGGTTTTTTGTGTTTTGGGGATCGGTTTCATCGCTTCCTGATTCCTTACCGTACTGATGAGGCCTGAAGGCAGTAACATCAGTGTACACTAGTGTAGGTGTGTCTGCACTGGTGTACAACTGGTGTATACGGTTGCGAGTTGTTGAGGGCTGAGCCGTTTAATCTTTTCCTTCTTTTTTATATTAGTATAGATAATGTTTTTTTTTTAATTTTTATTAAAAAAACGAAAATTCTATCACTCGGTCGGATAGCCTGGCAGCTGTGGCCATTAAACCAAAATACTACTACATCTATTTCTCTGACTACTTCTAACTGCTACTAACCAACAATTTGTTTTGTGTGGTCTGTGTTCTGTTTTTGTTTAAATGTTTTGTTCATTATTCAGTTTAGGGATTTATTTTTAAATAAATGTTGATCGTTAGAAAAACACGTAGAATATGTATTTCTTTTGCATTATCAAAATTGTCCTCTCAATTTTACATAACCAAATTGTCACTCTAAATCGCTGTCTTTTTAAGACAATTGTCACTTTTCTTGTCGTTATTCAATTCATTATTCGAATTCTCAGAATGTTGTTAACAAAAGTTTCATCTTAAAATATAATTTTAATCAATCACAATAATTGTTTTTCTCCTTAATTTCTCTTAATAAAATAAAAAATGTCCACGGAATGTATGTATGAGTTTTTTGAAATACAATATATCAATGCCTTTTTTTATAGAAAGCTTCTACGATACTAAATAACTACCCGAAAAAATAGAATTATATAAAAAGGGACAAACCATAAAGGACCATCAAACAAGTATATTGCTTCCCTTCTTTGGACTAAGTGATGCTATCCGGAGACCAAATTTAATAAATATAAATGTCAATATCCACAGTCGAAATCAAGCTATGATTTTTTATCTGATTTTTTGTCGACTCTGGATATTAAATTTTGCTCCTTTATTTTCCTGCTTCCTGAAAAAAAAACGGAAAGGAGCTATAAGAAAAATAAGGAGGGACAGAAGAATATAAGGACACTCAATGGCGGAAGAAGGAAGTAGGAATTATATATATTTCGTTGGGATAGCGTGATCTAAGTTCGTGTTTCAGAAATTAAGTAGGGCCAGTTAAGGAGATAAGAGACTCAAATTCATTATTTCGTTGGACGAATCCAAATCGCAATTTCCAAATGATTTTTCCAGCAAAATTATATCAATTTTCTTTAATAAGTATTTATGATTTTTTGCATGTTTTGTTTTATAGAGTTTTCTAACTCTAACTAAAAAAAGTACTAATTCGAAAAGACTGTCGGAAAATTAAAATTAAAATTACAGATTCAGATAAATCGTTTATAAAAATTCGTAAGAGTAAAATATAGTTTGTGCAATGACATATACCGGGTGCGTCTCAAAAATAGCTCACCCCTATAACTTTCTTTTTTTTCAGTTAAAAAAACGAGATTTGGTAAGTTAGTCTACGACATAAATTAGGATTGATTGACGTATTCAATTGTTTTCGATCACTTCCTGTTTCACCGGAAATGACTACAACTTTTGATTTTTAAATAGCACCATCGGTATTTTTTTACTTTATTCGATAGAAAATAACACTCTGAATAGAATGGTATATTAAATGTCAACTTTTGACATTTTCGCATATGGTTTATTTGAAATTATAACTTGCGGTTCGTAACGAAAATTTGACTCGAAATACCAAGTGTGTGGTATCAAATTATTCGTAAAAAAGTGTTTTTTCCAAATATGCTAAAGAGCCACCCTAGCTTGAGCATTTTCTAACTGTCCAGGACAAGACACTAAAAACATTAGACAATCAAATATATTTTTCAAGGCTCCTTGATTAAGACTTAGTGTTTTTAACATAACCATGGCACTCTAGACTGAATTTTAAAATACGATTTTTTATTAAGTGAGAATGTCAAAACTTGACATATGGTATGTCATATGTCTATCCAGAATGTCATTTTCTATCGAATAAAGTATAAAAATACCGAGGCTGCTATTTAAAAATCAAAAGTTGTAGTCATTTCTGGTGAAACAGGAAGCGACAGAAAACAATTGAATACGCCAATCAATCCTAATTTGTGTCATATACTAACATACCAAATCTCGTTTTTTTATCTGAAAAAACAAAAAAATTATAGGGGTGAGCCACTTTTGAGACGCACCAGGCATACAGAGTGAGTCTTAAATAAGTGCAAATATTTTCAGGGCTGGTAGATCTCGATAAAAAAAACATATTTTCTCTCTACCATTTTTCAAATAAATCCAAAATAACCGAGTTATTTTACTTTGAAATTTTCAAAAATAATGATTTTTTGCTAAAATTTTGAGAACCACTGGATATTTTCTGGATTTATTTTAAAAATAATTTAAAATTTAATCTATACCTACGTTGCCATGTTATCAAAAAAAATGTTTTTTAGCTATTGAGATGAATAGAAAAACAAACTATCGAGAAAAGTTACACCTAGATGACAAAATGTTTTTTAAATTCCTTGCTTTGTTAACGTACTCCACAGGGTGTTCCAAACTTTCACCAAAATGTCCACATACTAAAAAGACAAATAATTTAGCTACAAATTGCTTAAAAAATCATCAAAATCGGTCCACTAAAACACAATATATACAAAACTTTAAAAAACTTTTTAAGGTGCCCATTTTTCGCGTCGATAGTAGCAATATATAATAGTTTTATTTTGATAGAAACCTAATCTAACTCCTTTAAATGGCATTAACACCAATTTGTTATTGAATTTCATACAAAACTTTCAGCTAATCTTTCCATTGCTACTCTACACGTTTCTCTCCCTCTACCCTTGAGTCCGCTCTCCTCCACCACCCACCTTCATCATTCTGTCATTTGTTTCGAAAAAGTGTGCGTCGACTGGCGGAATTAGAAAAATGATGAACGAGCCCGGCTAACTTCACGTTAGTAATAACCCGTGTGTGTACACAGAGAAAAATACATGGTCTATGGCCGACCCAATGTCCCATGTCTGTGAGTGTCCCATTTTGATCGCAAGTGAATATTATATTGCTTATTAATCTAGCTAGAACGTTGTGATTTTCACGAGAACCTGAATTAATTATTTATGACACCAAAAATGCCGCAGAAAATGTCATGGCATCCTTAGTTTCAACGATACAGTGTAATTGCAAAATTGTTGGTAATTTCGTATATCTCTACTAGGATTTCCGGAACCGGAGCTGTTTTTTGGAACCGGAAATTCCGGTACCGCGTCTCATGTGAGACAAAACCCCTAAAATATTGAATTAAAAATGCAAATATCTATTAAAACATAACTTAATAAATATTATAGGAACTTCAAAAGAGAAAAGAAGCAAGGACAATAAGAAATACCATCATTACTTGTTTAGAAGAGTTTGATTTCGACCGCTAGAAAGTATCAAAGGATTTTCTCACGTAACAAAAAAATATTTTTTTCTAATTATTGTTACCGAGGCCCGGTTCTGTTATAGCCCAAAAATGATCTGAACCCTAATTGGTAGTTTTAATTAGAGTTTCCAGAACAGTACTAAAATATTTTCGATCAACGATTGTGGAGTTCGTCAATTAGCAAGCAAGGAATTGTTCTCAATAGTAAAACCGATAAAAAATTGAGTTTCGAAGGAAAATACTATCAAATTATTAAGTGACACATGAACACAAACCAAAGAAAATAGAGAAAAACATATATAGCTTAAAAATTACGTCAAACAACATCAACCAACCTCTAAAGCAACCTAGCTAAATTAAAAACCAAAAAAAGACCGAGAAAAATAAAAGATTTTTATTGATTTAAGTAAAAAAGTCTTCGGATTGTCACGGGGTTTTTAACAGAACATTGTTTCTTCACTAAACACCTCAGTAGATTAAAGCTAAGAAACAACGGCGAATGCAGATCCTGTGGGGAAAATAAGAAAACACCAGAACACTTCGTCACTGAGTGCGCCAACACGAGCCATAAACTATGGTACGACTGATATCGGAAATAGAGAACTAGCTTGTGGAAACCCGTCTCAGATACTGGCTTTTGTCAAAGCACTGAGACTGTATGATGAGCGAAAAAATGAAGAAAGGGGGATACAATTAGTGATGTTGGTAGCGAATTTTTCCATTCGAATTTTGCAGAAAATTTCAGAAATTTCCGAAATATTCGGTCCTAAAATCGCCAATATCAAGAAATTTTTTTTCAAAATTCAAGACATTGAGCAAAAATTTAACGAAAGTGTATCAAGTATGCCTATTCTCCGCTTTACAAAATAGAAAACGTATGGCTCTTAAACCAATGCATTTTGCCGCGAATATCTTGGACCCCTTTTTTCCTGGGAGAGCACCTTAACAATGAAGAACACATAGCCACTATGGAATTTGTCAACAATATCACCAACAAACATCCTCAGTTTGCCAATAATAAAGAAGCTATTTTTACAGATGTAACAAATTATTGCGCCAAATCGGGTTTATGGGCTCCCGAATACGTTTGGTTGTCAGTTAAAAATGTAGACTAAGTCTAAGTTGGTGGCAAGCCATGTGTAAAAATACTCAGTTAAAATATTTAGCTGTTGCTCTGCTGTCTTTACCAACATCATCTGCAGCCACTGAAAGAAGTTTCAGTACTTACAGTTTTATCCATTTTTTTTAGAATTTAGAATGAGTGGGAGGGGGGTTAATCACTTCGACCTTACAGATCCATTGTGTCCCCCTTTCTTGAATCATAACTCATCATACAGTCCCAGGGCTTTGACAAAAGCCAGTATCTGGGACGGTTTTATAGAGGGTAGTTCTCCATCTCCAATATCAGTCGTACCAAAATTCATGGCACGAATGGTTGTCGTCTCGGCGCACTCAGTGATGAGGTGTACTGGTGTTTCACCATCTTCCCCACAGAATCTGCATTCGCCGTTTCTTCTTAGTTTCAATCTACTGAGGTGTTCATTGAGGAGACAGTGTCCTGTTAAAAACCCCGTGACAATCCGAAGATTGTTCTTACTCAGACCCAGGAAGATCTGTGATTTTTCTTGATCATAAGCCCTCAGAAACTTCTTCGAGTGTCCTAGACCATTGCAAGATTTCCATTCCAGGTTGCGGATGGAATCTTCCAAGTTCTTGAGTTCCGCCTTGAGTTGGTTACCACTTGGAAAGCAGAACGGTTCTGGTCCAGTTAGTGGAGTGTTCGCTCCTTTCCTAGCTAGATTATTTGCTTTTTCATTGCCTTCTATCCCTTGGTGAGCAGGCACCCAGTGTAGGAGGACTTTGTTTTCTTTGCCTAATTTATTCAGCTTCTCTATGCATTCTTTGACCAATTTCGAATTGATTGATACTGAGTTGATCGCCTTTAATGCTGCTTGACTATCAGATAAGATGGCTATTTCTTGTTTCCGATAGTTCCTATCTAAGATAAGTTG
Source organism: Sitophilus oryzae (assembly GCF_002938485.1). Lineage (NCBI taxonomy): Eukaryota > Metazoa > Arthropoda > Insecta > Coleoptera > Curculionidae > Sitophilus > Sitophilus oryzae. The sequence goes on from NW_022146501.1 coordinate 9,061,269, forward strand.
TACGCATCTCTCGATAGCGTAGATTTCTGCCTGTAGGATACTAGGGTAAGTGCCCATTGGTTCGGAGTAATTAGCTCTCGGCCCAAACACTCCGATCCCTGTTCCCGTATTGGTTTTAGAAGCATCAGTATACCAAGTTATGGTATGGTCTTTTAACTGCTGGGCAAGCGTTTCGCTCTTCCAATCCTTCTTATTGCTCAATACTACATTGACATGTTTGTCAAAGTTGTACGTTCTTGGCATATCGTCCACTGGGAGTTGCAGAAGTGGCATTTCCTTTTGAGGGTGTTCCAAGCCCCTGATCTGACAATTCTCCCAGTACTAATTCCGTTAGTGACCATTCTAATCATTGTCGCATTGGCATATCTACCAATGACAATGTGCAGTGGTGTTAGATCTAGAATGACCTCCATTGCTGCTGTTGGACAGGTTCTCATGGCTCCTGTGATGCAAACACATGCTAGTCTCTGGACTTTGCATAGGTTTAGCCTTGCCGTCCGTTGCTCTAGTTTTGTGTACCAGGCAACTGCTCCATAAGTAATCATGGGTCTTGCAAGCCATGTGTAAAAATACTCAGTTAAAATATTTAGCTGTTGCTCTGCAGTCTTTACCAACATCATCTGCAGCCACTGAGAGAAGTTTCAGTACTTACAGTTTTATCCATACTAAAAAAAGGAATCGCGTAAATGCACAAAGAGCCGGCAAAATAATGTTCGTAGCTCATAACAATGACAGATATCTTTTGTCTATATTAACTTTCAAGTCCCGTTCTCTCAACAGTAATATAAAAACAGTAACATAATACAATATGTTTTCCAGTAATATAATATTTTTAATCTGCAGTAATATAATATTTTTTTCAGTGTACCTAGAAACCATGCTTACAAACTGGACCTATTTACGTGGATATTCTGAATTTCACCGGTAACCACGATCTCCCCAATGACGTTCGTCATTGTAATCAAGAAAAATTTATGGTTTGCCCCCTTCTGTCTTTTATTTATACGATCTTCTTTTTGTCCACCGAAAATATACAGCTTTATTCAGCGGTGCTCGGTGAAGTATTCTAAAAAAGTTCTTTTTATCATAGGTACTGTTTTTACACTATAAATTTTTGTTACTTCTCATTTAAACACCCCCACTAGCACTACAAAATTAGAAAATATATAAGTACTAGTATATACATATGCTCTTTAATCTAAATCTTTATATAAAAATAAATAATTTAATAAAATGCCGCTTTATACAAGGTGAGTTATATCTATGGATATCTCGGAAACTATACTGGAGATAGAGAGTCGGTTAAATGGGGAAAGAATTGCAGTTTTGTGGGGTCATAAATATGCGCCTTTCCGATTTTTGAAAAAGTTCATGGCTTTCTAGATATTTAGAAAAAAACAAATTTTGGCAATTTTAAAAATGGTTCATAATTCCATTATAATGTATTTTAGACAAAAAGTTTTCAGATAAAAGTTGTAGATAATCATATCCTTAATGGGATTGTGTCCTATTTTTTTTTCTAAAGTTATCATTTTTGACATATGACACAAACTTTTCAGATTTTCAGTAATAGAAACTAAAAAATACTGATTAATTTAATACTGAACAATTTCACTTAGTTAGCCATGGAAACAAGTTCAATCGTCGTTGCTTTGAGAAATGTCAAACTGTCACATCCAAACTTTGTAAATTAAAATAACCAAAAATGTAAATATGAATTTTTCAAATGAAGAAAAGCGTGTAGGATTATTAGTTTAACTTTTCTTGGCCATACATTTTCCAGGATACGTTACATACGCTTTTTAGAGAATGGTTTTCAAGACATGTTAGAAAAGTTAAAGTTAGAGACTCGCTAGAGTGATTCTAACATGACTTTCATTATGACACTCCCCCCATAATGAAAAAAAAAAATGTTAAAAATTATTTGTATCATAATTATTTAAACTCAAGGATAGGAAGAGGTGGACCAATTGCATGGGCCTCCTCGATCATCTGACCTATCCATTTTAATTTCTTTTACGCGGTTTATTTTTTGAATATTTTCTAAAATAACTTAAACTGTATGTAGTGATATTGAAATAATGAATATTGAAATATATGAAACTGTAATTTTTAAGTTTAAAAGAATACCATGCCAACTAAGTGAAATTGGTCAAGAAAGATAAAAATTGGCTATAACTCGAAAATAATTAGTATTAGTAAGTATTAGTAAATTTAAAGTATTATTAGTAAGTATTAGAAAAGTATTCGTAATTTTTCGAAAAAAAACATATTATAGCTTATATCGCTGAAAAGCTTAAAAAATGGCGCTTTTTATGAAGTCATGGCCAACTATAGTTTCCATTTAAAAAAAAACAAAAGTTTGTGTCATATGTCAAAAATGACAGGCTTTAGAGAGAAACGGAGAACACAGTCTCATTAAAGATGTGATTATCTACAACTCTTATCTGAATTTTTTTTGTCTAAAATAGATTATAATGGAATTAGAGACCATTTTTTTACCATATTTAAAATAGCCGAAATTTGTTTTTTTCGAAATATCTAGTAAGCCATGACCTTTTTCTAAAAACTGAAAGCGGCATATTTATGACCCCACAAAATTGACGCTCTTTCCCCATTTAACCGAGTCTCTATCTCCAGTAGTTTCCGAGATGCCCATAGAGAACATCGTAGAAAACTCACCCTGTATAAAGAAGAAAACATTCAACCAATATATACTACCAGTCATGACCTATACATGCGAAACCTGGACATTTAAAACGGATATCATAGGAAAACTGTAGGTCGCACAACGCTCAATGGAACGAAATATGCTGGGAATAACCAAGAGAGACCGTAAAAGATTAGAGTGGATATGACAAAAGACCCAAGTAATAGATGTCATCCTCGGAGTAAATCCCTCAAATGGCAATGGGCAGGACACCTGGCAAAAAGAACAGACAACAGATGGGCCACCAAAATTCCAGCATGGTACTCACGAGGAGTTAAGAGACCTAGAAGAAGACCGAACTTGAGATAGGACCATGATGTTAAGAAATTAACAGTGATAACTTGGGCCTACATAGCCAACAATAGAAATAAACAATGGGCCCAACTACAAAGACAGTATTTAAATCAGTGAGGGAAGCTCAGGGGGAGGCTACACCATAATTGGAAATGGTTGAATAAGCTGAAAATGATGATGATGATATACATATGCTCACTGAATCTGGCTATTATAGATCCAGTAGAGGTGTTTTACCTTTGAGATTACTTAATTGTTGCTATAGCAGTATATACAGTCAGGGCCGGCAGGCTGACCTGAGTCTGACCCGGGCGGCTGCCCGGGGCGCCGTATACGAGGGGCGCCACGACGGCAACTAAAATATTTAAAAACGGTAATCTAATCAAAAGTAACGCATGACCAGATTAATAATTAATCGGTACTATCAATTTCCACATTAAAATATTACCAATTACCACACCACATAGGGAAGAATATCTGACTAAACATTATAAACACTACTAGACGTATCCTATTATAGTTTACTGAAATTATGCTCAAAAAATTATTTGCACGAAAGCTTTGGGATAGTTTTAATTTCTTCTATTCTATATGTTTTTGGGTGCTCTATTCGAAACTGGGATTTGCGAATTCATTTTCGTGGAAAAATCTTAAACAAAATAAAATAAAAAAAATATAAATCTGATTTGTTCGCGGTATTTTACTTATAATTCAAAAGCTATCAAGTTTTTGTAAATTACCTTTCTTTCTATAATTCTTGTTTTTATAAATTTTCTCTAAACAAACTGTTTTGGGTCAAGAGCCAGCAAAATTGACAGTTTTAGACTGACTGCTCAAAATCGCACTTTTTCTACTACCCTTTTATTTGTTATTAATGGCTGATGTACCCTAAAATTATATATCGATATCCTTATTATCCAAAAAAAAGCTTATTAGTTTGCCTCATTAGTTAAATTAATTTATTAACAATAGTGGGAAAATATATCAATCTTCTGGTGATTTTCATTTTCCCAATTGAATGTGTATAATAATACACGGAAAATGGTAGTAGAATTTTCTCATTAGAGCAAGACAAAGGAATGCATTTCAATCACTGGCTGAACCTCATTTTAAAGCCCACAAAACTGTATTTGATCATAAACTGATTGTGCACGAAATAATTGATTGTGAAAAAGAAAAGAAAATTTTCTTAAATTCTTATAGAAAAATAATGCAACTGCTTGAAACGAAATACTAATATTTTCAAAGATTACTTACAGTACGTCTGCTGGATCTGTATCTATGAAAGGAATGCGGACAAAAAACATTTAAATAAACAACAATATATTTTATTCGTCGACTTGACGAGTACGTCACCGTAAATCGCTCCGCCCACTCATTTTATTGGTTACTTGCAAATTTGTCGAATTTTTATTGATGGGACGCGTCGGCTAATTTTTTACGAAGAACATGGGAGAGAATATCGTTTCCCCTCTCACGGATACCCCGTAGCTACAGAACGGACAAACGTAATGTATACCAGAACGAGACTTCCGAAGTTCGAATTATATTTCTCATAAATCTATATGCCGGGTGCGTCTCAAAAGTGGCTCACCCCTATAACTTGTTTATTTTTTCAGAAAAAAAAACGAAATTTGGTATGTTAGTATACGATATAAATTAGGATTAATTGACGTATTCAATTGTTTTTGGTCACTTCCTGTTTCACCGGAAATTACTACAACTTTTGATTTTTAAATGGCACCCTCGGTATATTTCTACTTTATGACATATGTCATCTTTTGATATTTTCGATTAAAAATACGATTTTGGCATCTTTTGGACCGGCCAGGACAAGACACGAAAAACATTAGACGATCAAATCTATTTTTCCAAGGCTCCTTGTTTAAAAATTAGTGTTTTTAACAGAACCATGGTACTCTAGATTGAAATTTCAAATATAATGTATTTTGGACGAAAATGTCAACAGTTGACATATGATATGTCATTCTACTCAGAGTGTCATTTTCTATCAAATAAAGTAGAAATATACCGAGGTGCCATGTGCCATTTAAAAATCAAAAGTTTTAGTCGTTTCCGGTGAAACAGGAAGTGGCCAAAAACAACTGAATAGTCAATCAATCCTAATTTATGTCATATACTAACATACCAAATCTCGTTTTTTATGTAAAAAATATTAAAAAGTTATAGGGGTGAGTCAATTTCGAGACGCACCCGGTATACAAACAACAACAACCGCAGACTAAGATTGAAAGAAAAGAATTTTGAAGTATCTTTAAGTGAAAATTTATTGTTACAGTAGCATAAAATATGCTTAGTTGTTGTTAAAGGATAGTATTGAAAGAAGAGAAAAAGAGAATTATAATAACATTGGGGGGGAGGGGGTAGGCACCAGATAGGGTACTCGCCCGGTCTCAATATTTGGCTTCCGCCGGCCCTGTATACAGTTCTATATTTTGAGAGAAAAAATAAGAAAACTGACACAAAAGAATAAACATTATTAACTAAATATTAAGAAAATAATAATAATTTAGTCCATTGACCACTGAATATAACAAAAGTCCACAATTATGCGACTGCATTTTGACCGATTACAGTGTTTACCATTAAGTGTTTTGAATTTGAACTCTATTGGCTTCAAAAAGAAAATAAAACAATAATTTCACACGCGAACAGAGCACACCAATTTTCCCACAATTGCATTGCAGCGAAAAGAGGCGCCATTTTAGTTTTCCCTTCGCCCCGAAAAACAATCGACACAATCCAATCCGGAAAATGCCACAAGGTAAAAAGGAAAAATGCGGCAACCCATTGCATATGCACACAGAGTAGGGATGTGTCATATCAAGCAATTTTTCGAGTATCGATTTTAGGGAGTTTCAAAGTGGAGTGTTGAAACGTTTAAAGTACCCAAGGATACTATAGAGATAAGGATAGTTCGATTCCTATCTTCCTGCACTGTCAGTTTTTTTACGTCATCTACTGACCGAGTTGAAGTTGGCGCTAAAGATTTTAGACAGTGACAGTTATTTTTGCATTTGACGGACGAGCGCACAGTGCGTTGGAAGATAAATTTAGCGGGACAAAAGCGTTTGGTTAGAAATAAGCCAAAAAATGTGTACTGATAAGAATAAATAGTAGACATTCCAATTGATACAAAAATGCATGAATATTTTTTGTATTTCGATACATTTTTATTCAACCAAAAAACAAAATATTTACAAGTGCTTATACATTTTATTAGAAAGCCAAATTATGTTGAAGATTGCCAAAGGTATGTACTTTTCTACTGTACGTATATTATTTGTTAAAATCCCTCGTGCCTTTGTTCTGCAGATATCAAATTTTCACTTTTTTTTCAGATATCGATATATTGAATGATGTAGATCTTTTGAGTTACCAATAGTTACCAACACAGGTAGTCACAGTCACAGGGAGTTCAAGCTTAACAGGTGAATGCCGAAAAAGAGTCATTTCAATCGGATAGTATAAAAACAAAACAACTCCATCAAAAGGCACTAAATTTAAAAATTGTCTTAGATACTTACTATATGAATTTACAATTACCGAGTGTTAAAATTAAAATTGAAATATCTATCTTACTTATTATTTTCAAAATAAAATATATTTTTTTAAAATAAATTATAGAGGGTGTCACAAGATTATAAATTATTGAAAAAAAACTGCTAAAGAGTTTTTTGATATCGTAATTTTATGTATTTGGCAATAGTTTACAATACGGTTTTTGTGTGTCATGTACGAATAATATCATAGTTTTATTATCTTGTATTTATTTATTAATAAATTAAGTTGTTAATAAATAAATAAATTTAACCATATAGTTGCTATATATTAAACCATTTGCTACGTTCTTAGAAGTCCCAAACATTGCTCTTGAGATTTTGTCCCGCTAGAATAACCATCCGCCGCACTGTGGAGCGCTGGTCAGCGCGTGACGTAGCATTCCACGGTGACTACGACAGCGGCGATTTGACGCGATCGAACAGTCCTTTAGAATATCTCCAGTCCTTGTAAAGTACCTACATTTAAAAAGAAAAATGTTGGCGCCTAGTAGAACCCTGAATATTAATATTAAGGTTTGCCTCAATTTATTTGATGTTTTTCCATTTCAATAACAAGGATTTTTGGATGGCTGTAATGTTCTACAAGCAGAGGTTTACGCCATAAAGGAAGCGGCTAGTTGTATACGAGAGAAAATTGCTGATAGACCAATAGGGGATATAGTGATATACTCTGACAGCTTGGCCGCTTTAAGAAGCATCACCATGCAATCAGCGAGATCGAAAACTGTGATGGAATGCCGAGAACCACTGTCCTGACTGCGTCGGGGCGGGGCTACTCTGTGCTGGGTGCCAGGCCACAGCAATGTGGTGGGCAATCAGGAAGCAGACAGACTCGCCAAAAACGGGGCCAGGGGAGATGACCCACCACTTGTGACGATCAACACACTGAAGGAAGCTATAGGAACTGCCATCAAAGCCAAGCAGCAAGAGACGTGGCAACACCGTGAGGACTGCGCTACAGCTCGAAGACTATGGCCAGTGGTAGATAGCAAAATGACAAAACAACTACTAGAGCACAAAAAGGACCTAGTACGCACAATTGTAGGTGTCGTCACTGTCCCACGGGGGTAAGCCTCGTAAGATGGAAAGTTTTCGACGACGACTACTGCAGAGAATGCGGAGAGGAAGAAGAAACCATAGAGCACCTGCTGTGCCACTGTCCGGCACTGGAATACCGACGCTTTCAAACTTTAGGGCCAGGAGGGACTAGGGGAAGCAGCAGAAGCCAACATCAGCAACATCGAAAACTTTGCAAAGAGCTGGAAGTGCTTTAACGCAAAGAAAGAATGAGAGGAAGGTTTGGTAAAACAATACAGGGGTATCGCAATGGGCCCAAAGCCTCCGCGTGAGACAAAAGAGTCTGAAGGTCAAAGTTCCATAGATCAACCGTCTCAAAGATATCAGCGATCAAAAATAACACCAATCGAAAATTTCAAATATTTTCCAATAAAACTACAAAAAAATTGGCGCCGGGAGGCACGTATAGCCGCCCATACTTGATATTTTTTTTTATCTGAAAAACTACGACTTTGACTGATTTTGATGTTATTACAAATTTTGTTGCAAATATTATTCCTAATCTTAAATTGAAAACCGCGTTTCGCTAGCTATTGTAATTTTGGAGTTACGATTTTTTAAAAGTTTTAACCCCCTTCCATACCCCCTTACCAACCCCCCACCCCCACCAAAAACTAATGGCCAGATTCTCGGGTGCCACAGTATTTTTGTGCCAAATTTGGTTAAAATCGGTTAAAGCGGTTTTTGAGTTATCGTGTTACAAACGGACAGACAGAAGACACCATGAAAAAATATTTTGTATTTAGGTCATTTATGACCCCGGAATGACAGAGGAATCTCCCCATGAGAGATGGCACATGTTTTTTTAAACACCCTGTATACTTTAAATTTGTAAAAACGCAGTTCGCAGTTAAAAACGATAAACATTATGTATTATATAATCAGAGTTTATCGAAATTAAAATGTAGGTATAGATTTTCATATTAGTTCGTGCTTAGAAATTGCACGGTACCGTGTTCATTCATATTAAGAATAATAAAGTGTGTGTTCTTTTCGTAGGGGGCATAACTTCTTATAATGCAAAGATGGCGAATTTTAAGTTGCTGGGTTGTAGTAATATGCAGAAACAATTGGAACAATTGTAGTTTTGTTTTTTTTTCAGTTTTCCTGCCCGATGTGCCCAGGTACGTTGCTAGGTTTAACATAAAATTATAAGGTGTTATATAATTTATTTTTTGTTTACTTCTTTGGCCCTCTTTTGTATAATTTTGGTTAACTTATTCTTGGTCTTTGGTCTGCTTTTAATAATACAATTTAAATAGAATTTAGGATAATCTTTACTAGTATTTCGGCGTTTCGATCATCTTTAGATCTTTTTCAAGGAACAACATTGAACGTACTAGATATATTTTGTCAGTTATACACATATGTCTAAAATTTAATAACATCAATTGACATGAACACATTAACACCCACACATTTTTAAAATCTATGCTAATATATAAAATCCTTAAGTGACTGACATACTGATTAATCACGATCCTGCTCAAACCACTCAACGTAAGAAGCTCAATTTTGGCATACAGGTTGATTCTAGGGTGTAGAGGTTCGATAAGAAGGGATTTTTCGAAATTCCAGTTCCAAAAACGTAACGTTCACCGGTCAACATATCCTCGAAACTGTATGGCCAAGAAAAGTTGAACCAATAATTCTACACGCTGTTCTTCATTTAAAAAACTCTTATTTACAATTTTTGTTTATGTTAATTTCCAAAGATTGGATGTGACAATTTCACAATTCTGAGAGCAACGACAATTAAACTTGTTTCCATGGTTAACTAAGTGAAACTAGTCAAGAGAGATAAGAATTGGTTATAACTCAGTAATTTTGTGAAAGAAACATATTATAGCTTTTATCGTTGAAAAGCTTAAAAAACGGCGCTTTTTATGAAGTCATGACCAAATATGGTTTCCATTTAAAAAAAAATATGTTTGTGTCATATGTCAAAAATGACAGGCTTTAGGAAAAATCGGACAACACAATCTCATTAGGAATATGATTCCTAATGAGATTCCTATGACTCATTAGGAATTGGCTATAAATCAGTATTTTTTAGTTTCTGTCACTGAAAATCTGAAAAGTTTGTGTCATATGTCAAAAATAATAACTTTAGAAAAAAAATAGGACACAGTCCCATTAAGGATATGATTATCTACAACTTTTATCTGAAAACTTTTTGTCTAAAATAGATTATAATGGAATTAGGGACAATTTTTAAAATAGCCAAAATTTGTTTTTTTCGAAATATCTAGTAAGCCATGAACTTTTTCGAAAATCTGAAAGGCGCATATTTATGACCCCACAAAACTGCAATTCTTTCCCCATTCTCACGACTCTTTATCTCCAGTAGTTTCCGAGATACCCTTAGAGAACATCGTAGGAAACTCACCCTGTATATAAGGTCTTTTAACTTCCCCCATAAAAAAGTCGAACGGAGTTAAATCACAGGACCTAGCAGGCTAAGATATAGGCCCCTTGTTCCAACCCAATTCTCTCGTAAATGGTAATACTAATATAGAATGTTGATTTACCTTTTCAAAAGTTTTTAATTATGCAGATAAATAATAATATAGAATATTAAATTGTGATAAAAAATAATTAGGCAACTAGGTCAACACAAAATCCCGCTTCGATACAAAGATAAAAAACCTAATATTTTTCTCATTCTTAGAAATAAATACACATAACTTTATATCGTTGGAAAGGGTTAAACGCCAGCATTTTTTTAAGTTCATAGCGAACTATGATTTCCATTTAAAAAATTATATTTTTTATTATTTCTGACAAAAAGGGCATGTATAGAAAAAACTGACTACGCCACTGGATTGTGCCTTAAGTGCCTTAAGAACGTTTTTACAGAATTTTATTATTCCGCAAAATACAAAAGTTATGGGCAATTTTCCAAATGGTAAAAAAATCAAAAAGTATCTCAGTTGGCAGTAAAAATATCAACAGGCGGTTTACGCCATTAAACGTGTCTCAGAAATCGAGCCCATGACATCTATGTCGGTTTTGCTCTATCTAGTCAGGAAATAGGTTTTCTCTATCACTGTTCCCATTTTTTGTAAAAAATGTTGGAGGCAATATCAAAAATAGTAACCTGATAACACGTTTTCAATTTACTGCCTATATACCGACATAATTTTCGAATTACATATATTAAAATGGTATTTTTATCAATTAATAACATGTTTGAAAATAGTTTCAACATATGAAAAATAGTTTTCAACATCGCAAATGACAAATATTAATTTAATCTACCATGTCAAAGTGATTACGTATTCATAAAGTATTTTCAAAATTATACCGCCACTGTTCAGCGTGCATTATTTCTCTCACAGGATACAAATTTATTAAACAATATTTGTCAAATAAAAGTATAGAATTTACGTATTAATATCTATTAATATCCCAAATATTGTGTCCGTCCGATCATACATTATTAAACAAATTTGAATAAATTCGAATTGATTTGGAATAGAACGAGGATACTAATAATATTGTGTTAATGTTAATGATTTCAGAGCTTGTTGATTTAGCTGAAAATGTTTTATTTTGTATTTTGTTAAGCTGCATTGAGAACCTCGGAAATAGTGAAATAAATTAGTAATTTTAAATAACGTAGAATTTAATTATTAAGTTTGTTCCTCTAACTTCAATGTAAGCATTCAGAACGTGAAAATTAAAAAAAAAGACTGTTTAATTGATCATACCGTTTCGCACCACTTTTTATCCGTAAATTTTTACTCCAGCCCGTCAACGGAGAAAGATCGTAGGATAACTGACGTTTTGACACTTTTTTGACAAATTTAATCTAGCCTTAATAAAAGTATAATAGTACAAGAGTACTAATTTTGCTATGCTAGCTCTTTTGCTATGCTTTCCCGACCAAAGTGCGAGCCGTCTGGCTGCCAGTAGACTACTGCGCATCACATCTGTACAGGGTATCCTATTTTCGTGAGTTTTATGGGATTTCTCGTTTATGAGTAGAGATGCAATGATGCGATTTTCACAAAAAAATACATAATTAAACACAAATTTGACGTTTAATTATACTTGCAGACTTTATTTTTATTGTGGCAACATTGGATGACTTTCTTTTCTTCACCTTTTAGATACAAACGCCACAGAATAATAACGTAGAAATGGGAAAATTCACGTGTTATCCCGGTATTTCAAAACCTGATTATTTTTTATTCATTTTGATTAGTATGTTATTTATTTTTTGTTAGCTACACTTAGACAAAAATATGTTTAATATCAAAAATAAAATCTTCCAGTTAGAAATACTTGACATTTAAGTTTTAGAGATAAAATCACAATTTTAAAATATATTTTAAACTCTGGCCAAAACCAAAGTTTGAGGTTAGTGCTATAGTATGTTTATAAGGTTTCCTAAATAACATTTTTGTATTTAGGGAAACAATTTTGTTTTTTCATCGCTTTATAAGAATTTTAATTCGTTTCTTTAACAGCAATTATAAAATTGTTTTCTTAGAGTAACGGTCGCGACTAAATTATTGCGAAGACCAAATTGTTTTATAAATCAGTCGTAAAAACAGCTATAAAACATGTCGATAATGTTTTAATAAACTAAAATGCATATTTTTATAGCTGTTTTGTAAATATTTTATAATTGTTTTAAATTATATTATAAATCAATTATAAAATATATCTAGCTCAAGCATAAATAGTTGTATAAGATTTGTTATATAAACGTTCCTGAGCATATTAACGAATATATTTATAAAAATGTTTTATAAATTAGTCGCCAAAACATCTATATAACAAAATAATAAAACACATTTGTCTCTATGATAAATTTGTGTTCTTTGCGTTTATTATATAACAATTCAGTGTATGAGATCGCTTTAATAAATCGTATATAAAACACTTCACTCTCATAATAATTTATTGTGCTACTTGGGCGAAAACTTTGCTAACGAATGGGTTAAACAGGAAAATCCTTATGAAAATAAAAATATAAAATGACACCAATCACAACCAAATCGTACATCCGATGAACGGAGGCATGAACATACAATAAATTTAAAAACTACGTAATTTTTTAACCAATCGAAGTCTTTAAATTCAACCAATAAAATTAATATCGTATCATCGTATTGTCGGATAACGGATGCATGAAAATCAAGCCTCATACCTCAAAATTTGCGTGTAATGTCATTTTGGTTTTTTTTGTTATCATCCGCCAGAAGAAATTGTAAATTTTTTCAATAACACCAATTGATAAAGTTTAATCCACAAAACTCAACATATCCTCGTAAAATCATATAAAGTTGAACAATAGATACTTAAAACCGAAGTACCTATATCTAGTTATAGCCCTTAGTTTAGGAAATCGTCAAATTTCAAATAGATCTGTTAAAGAGCGGAAGTCGTTTCCGAAGATCTTTAAAAGAAAACTGCGATTTTCCTCAGATTGAAACAGAAATAGGAATGGAAAACTATTAGAAGTTTACAAATAAAAAGACAGGAAGATCAAATAAAATTCAGTAGGGATTTGGACTGGGAAAAAAACTTCAGGAAAGGTCATATTACTTTGTTATTATTCTGAGTGTATGCTATAGTGATTATACAGGGTTTATTAAGATTTTATAAGTTCTAATTTAGATACATGTCTGAATGTTCTTCCACGTAAAATATTTATAAAATGTTTTCCATTTTCTAGCACCTCTAGTTGAATAGCAACATGAAGTGGCTGCCAATTTGCACAATTTATATAGTGTCTCTTCTTCATTGAAGTGAAATTTCTTTACGCGGACTGGGAGTAAAAATTGACGGCCGCGACACACGAGCTTGCGTCACGAAAAGTGATGATGATCGAAATCCATCATCAGTGGCAAAAAAATCGTCCGATTTAAGGTTGATTCTCACTATACCTTCCATATCAGCTCCCTTCCGTTTACATAAAATATTATATCATGTAAATGAATAGGACAATGCACACTATCCGTTCCGTTTCCCTTCCGTTCCATATTAAGGTTGATTCTCACTATACCTTCCATATCAGCTCCCTTCCGTTTCCCTTCCGTTTACATAAAATATTGTATCATGTAAATGAATAGGACAATGCACACTATCCGTTCCGTTTCCCTTCCGTTCCATATTAAGGTTGATTCTCACTATACCTTCCATATCAGCTCCCTTCCGTTTCCCTTCCGTTCCATATTAAGGTTGATTCTCACTATACCTTCCATATCAGCTCCCTTCCGTTTCCCTCCCGTTTACATAAAATATTATATCATGTAAATGAATAGGACAATGCACACCATCCGTTCTGTTTCCCTTCCGTTCCATATTAAGGTTGATTCTCACTATACCTTCCATATCAGCTCCCTTCCGTTTCCCTTCCGTTCCATATTAAGGTTGATTCTCACTATACCTTCCATATCAGCTCCCTTCCGTTTTCCTTCCGTTCTCGGTGGCAACGGCGACGTGTTCGCTCCAGCCGTCGCGCTCCTAGAGTTGTAGTTCCCTGTCGCGTAACTGCTGTAACTGGGCATCGACGCTCGACATCGGCGGCGCGGCGGCCTACTTCGCTTCAGCCGTCGCGCTCCTAGAGTTTTAGTTCCCTGTCGCGTACTGCTGTAACTGGCTATCGACGCTCGACCTCGGAAACGGTTTACTTCGTTCCAGCAGTCGCTGGAGCGCTTCTAGGGTTTCGTTTTCGCCTGTAGCGATTGGGTTGGTAGCGCCGTCGCTACGTTACACGGAGTATTGTAGCTAAACGATTAGATTTTTACAAATTGTAAGTTTTGGGTTCGTTGAAGGTCTATTAGAGCTACAATTTAAAAATATCTTTACAAGATACAGAGTGTCCCAAATAAGTAAAAAATATTAAAGTTGTATTTTTTAAATGGAACACCCTGTATATTATTCTATTCTTGAATTCTACGATTGAAATAAAGGTAAATTTGATTAAGGTTTATCACACTTAAACCATACCGTTTTTGAAATTTTTTCAATTTTATGAAATTATAGTAAAAATTTTAAGGCTTTATTTCTCCCAGGGTATCAAAGGTTTTAATACTAAATTTTTACTGAAGATTATTTATTGATCAGATATTGTGTTGCAATAATAAAAATTTTACTACCTTATACAGAGTGTCCAAAAATTTATATTAAATAATTACTAGCTTTAAACGGCAATAACTTGTTTAATTTAAATGGAACACCTTATATATTTTACGTGAATCAGATGTACAATGTAATTGTCTATGAAATTGTATTATACCATTTTTCACCCATCTCTTGAAGTTTTCGTAGAAAATGCATTTTGTTATAATTTGGACCTCATTTATCATTATGCCCGTGGAATATTGACATTTCAGATTTTTTTATAGCACCATAATATGTACAAAATGTACAGGTGGTAAATATTGCAAGCCCATTAGCATACAAAAAAACTATTTAAATCTTTGTAAAAGAGTATACCAATTAAATATACCACCATTATTTCCTACAAAAAAACACCAAAAGTTAGTTAATTACATACTTGTAAATTGTTTTAATTAATAAATTATTCTAAATAAATGTGGATTTGGCTCAAAAATCAATATAATAATAAGTTATGAAAACGAATGTCTCTGTTTTTATAAATAGGCATTCGTCAATAAATGAAATAAAATTTATAAGATGTTACTTTTTTACCACACTGTCTAATACACACATAAAATTCAGTTTTTTAGTATTTGGAACAGTTATTACTTTAACGTAAACAGTCAGTTTAATGTAGTTTGAATACTGGGAGCATATTAATTGGTCCTCTTTAACAAAAAATATTTAAACAGTTTTATTTTTATTTTTTAATTAACTAAGCGAACTATATCAATACAGTTACAGACAATATTAGTATCTGTACCCTTTGAAAATTTGTCGCATCGTTAAAAATAAGCTAAAATGTCAATATTCCATGGGTATAGGGATAAATGAGGTCTAAATTATAAGAAAATGCATTTTCTATGAAAACTTGAAGGGATAGGTAAAAAGTGGTATAATACAATTTGATAGACAATTACATTGTGCATCAAGCCTTAATTTTTTTACTGCAATTTCATAAAATTGAAAATATTTCAAAAACGGTAAGGTTTAAGTGTGATAAACCTTAATCAAATTTACCTTTATTTCAACCGTAGAATCTAAAAATAGAATAATATACAAGGTGTTCCATTTAAAAAAATAAGACTAATATTTTTTACTTATTTGGGACACTCTGTATCTTGTAAAAATATTTTTAAATTGTAGCTCTAATACACCTTCAACGAACCCAAAACTTACAATTTGTAAAAATCTAATCGTTTAGCTACAATATTCCGTGTCATATGTGGTGAACAACCCTGTATATTGTAGAATAAAAAGTATGGAACTGATACGGAACGGAAGCTTATGTATAGCCTCAATACAATAAAAATACGGAACGGATATGGAATGGAAATGGAAGGTATAGTAAGAATCAACCTTTAAATGATATCTGATATGTCGATAGATTGGACCAAGGCCAACTTGAACGTGTACGACACATGTCACTGTGACAGTTAATTTTGCCCTAAGAAACGTGAAAAGTTGATGTCTGATCGCGACGAAATTTGGTGGGTAGGCTATGTGAGCGACGGTGCCAACGACCCCACCCTGCAATGTTGGATACGATGTTTCATTTACGTCTTCATCAGGATGGGACTAAGGTTTTGATATTGAAGAAAAATGTGGGTTGATTTCGGCATAATTGGGGACGGGCTACAGGATGACGCCCTCGACGTTTCGAACCGATGCCTCTAAATGGACAACAGATGGTGATTTTAATACAAATTTTGTAAAATAAAATAAAATTATTTATTAATTTTTAATCTATTACTTTTTCAACATTTCAAACTTCACTTTTTCAAACATGTACTTCATATCCTTCAATTTAATAGCTGTCAGTAAGAAGTTTCACTTGAAATATGCGCACATAGTGCAGACATATTTTTTTTGGAGAATTGTATCATTGTCAATTATGTCTAGTTAACAGCGAGACTGGTCCTGCCAGACATGGAAATCGAAGTCAAACTAGGCTACAATATATAAAAATTCTTGCCAAAGATCTCGTGGAGCATTGGATCAAAATCAAAGACTTCTCAACAAAGGTGTGCCCCGTTAATCACGGCTCAGCGTTAGTAGAATACTACAAAAACCATTCCAGCATGAGACAAGACAGAAGTTAGATAAACTAAGCTGAAAGTGTCCACCACGCACTGACAGAAAATCTAAAAAAGTTTCCCATTCCTGCAAGTTTCCAATTTGAGAAAGTTGTACAATTTCTATGTATCGAGAATGCATAAAATGATGGTGTAGATTTTTATAATGTATTACATTTTTAAATGCCAGAACAATTTATTTACGTTTCTTAGTTCTAGAATAAATGTATAACGATATTTTTTTTAAAAGAAAATATCACTAAAGTTAACAAACATGGCTAATTCCGTAATGTTTAATATACAGGGTGGTCCGAACTGTATTCCGGAAACTTCGGCAGCATATTCTGCAGATAAAAATAAGTAAAAAAGTTCGTATAAATGTATGTCCTAAAATGTTTAGTTTCGGAGATACAGGGTGTAGAAATTTCATTTTTACTTCATTTTTTTTTTTCAAATAATTTCTGCAGCAACGTCAATATTTGGATGAAAATTGGTGTCTCGGAGTTTCTTGACATGAAAAATTTGATTTTGATGTCAATATGACTCCTACTAGTAGAGGGCGCCACCTACATATTTTTTAAATGTTCTAAAGAGTTATAACTTTTTGTCCGTACCTGTATAAAACTACTGAGTAAAAAAATATATATTTACGACGTTTTTTACGTAAAAAATGTCTCTTGGTAAAAATCGCTACAAATATTGGTTTTCGAGATATTTGAATCGAAATTATCAATACCTGTCATCATTGACATACATTAAACATGTTGACTAAATAGTTATTAGACTGAGATTATAAATTTGAAAGCTTTTGTGTCATAAGTTCAACAGAAACTGTTTTATCAACATTTTTTCGCAGAAAAAATTATGATTAATTTAAAAAAATAAAAATTTCTCAAATTTATTATTTCAGTGAAATAACTATCTACTCAACGTGTTTATTTTTCGTCAATAATGACATGTATTGACTATTTCCATTCTAAATATCTTGAGAACGGATACTCGTAGCGATTTTTACAAAGAGATATTTTTTACGTAAAAAGTCCCAGAGATGTATATTTTTTCCCTCGGTAGTTTTATACAGGTACGGACATAAAGTTATTAAGCTTCAAAATAGTTAAAACGCATGTAGGTGGCGCCCTCTACCAGTAGGAGTCATATTAACATCAAAATCAAATTTCTCATGTCAAAAAACTCCTAGACACCAATTTTCATGGAAATATTGACGTTACTTCAGAAATGATTTAGAAAAAATCGAAATAAAAATGAAACTTCTACACCCTGTATCTCTGAAACGAAGCATTTTAGGACATACATTTATAAGAACTTTTTTGTACATTTTTATCTGCAGAATATGCTGCCGAAGTTTTCGGAATACAGTTCGGACCACCCTGTATAATAATGTTAATAATTTTTATTTTCTGTAGAAAGTGTACGAATTGCTACTCTTTTAATTTGTTCCTATTAATTATTTATAATGAAAACTTATCAAACCTTTCATGATAGATAACTTTAGAGATTTTCATCGAGAAAATTTTGTATTTCCTATTTAGTGGAAGGGGAGGCCTGGAAAAATTCTGGGTATTTGCCCTGCAAAAATTGTAAAAGTTTGGCTGCAAAATCAAAACTTGACCCTGCAAGACCAAAACTACTTATTAGAGGGCAAAATCAAGACTTAGATCAAGGATATGTTGGGATCTTGTTCTTGCATTTTCTCATCATTACTCATGTTGATGGCCTGTAGAATAATAGAATGCATCACAGTGACAGTTACTTATCTTTCTATACTGAAAAGTAAATTCTCGAGTAAATTATTTTTTCTGTCAGTTTTTCGGCTTGTCAAAATCGTCTCTTCTATCGTTGAACGGATATTAAGAGAAAATTTTAGCAAAAAATAGCATGAAAATACTTCGAAATCTAACTGAATTTTGTATCAGACATACTAACTTTTTAAAAAAATCTTGTATTAAATCAAATACAGTAGATAAGTCAACCAACACATTATATCGTGTGTGACCCCCTTACAGCAACTGAATAAATAAACCATAGGGCTTCGTCATGTTTGGTTTGCTTTTAAGATTTTGTTTACGAAATTTCTTGATTTGTTTGATTATTAAATGTTGTTTTCAAATAAATGGGTAGAAAACAAAGAGTTATTTTGTCAAATAACTGAAAAATCTCGAGATACTTCTAAATATATAAAATCAACATTCGCTTTTCCGTTTTTAAAAGAATCATTGCTTTGTTTTTCTTAATGGCTTTTTACAGTAAATACTTGCCACTTGCCGCCCATCGAGAGGACAGTCCTCTTTTTAGCCAACCATACCAACAGGTATGGTAGGCTATTAATATCGGCAAAAAAAAAGTTTTTTTAATTTCACTCAAAATGACAGTTATTTGAGTCATAAATGACCGAAATACAAAATATTTTCATGGTGTCTATCCGTCTGTGTGTAACACGATAACTCAAAAACCGCTAAACCGATTTTAACCAAATTTGGCACAAAAATACTGTGGCACCCGAGAATCTGGCCATTAGTTTTTGGGGCAGGGGGGGGGGGTTGGTAAGGGGGTATCGGAGGAAGTTAAAAATTTTAAAAAATCGTCCAAAAAAATTAAAAATTTTAAAAAAACTCGAAAATTACAGTAGCTAGCGAAACGCGCTTTTCAATTTAAGATTAGGAATAATATTTGCAACAAAATTTCTAATAACATCAAAATCAGTCAAAGTCGCAGTTTTTAAGATAATTGAAACTAAAAGAACTGCCTACCAACTTTTTATCAACATATTTTAGTATGGGCGGCTATACGTGCCTCCCGGCGCCAATTTTTGATCGTACTATCCTCTTTTCCCCCACATATGAAAAAAGTCCTTTTTTTACACCTCAAACTCAAAATATAAACAATATTCGTCTATCGCCAAAATTCTTAATAAAATTGTTAATTTGGTAACAATGTGTCTTGTGTATACCATTGTCTTAGCTTATGTTTTCAAATATTTTTTTTGTAGAAAATCGTTTATTTTATTTTAACCAGTTTTGAATATAAGTATTTTTAAGTAAATAAGAGAGGCCTTAACCGCATAAAGTTTACATATCTTTCTGGTAAATTCTTGACACCATTTGGGCGAGGTTTCAACAAATATTTGGCCTGCTGCGCTTTTTTACCTTCTGATCCTATATTTTTTATTTTGAAAGTTGGCCACCCTACTTTTCTAAAAAACACACCAAAATTTCAGTAATGTATAATTTCCTTTGATATCAAAATACAGGGTCTTAAATAAGTGCAAATATTGTTAGTGGTAGTATATTTCGACCCAAGAAACACGATAATGAGGTATTTTTCGCAAAAAAAATTGGAAAATTTAGAATTTCTTAAAAAAAATTGGATTTTTTTTTAATTTTTCCTTAAAAATCCTAATTTCTTGATAATATGGCAACATAGGTAGGAGATCAAATTTACAAAAAAGAAATCCCAGAAAAGATTCAGTGGTTCTCAAAATTTAAGAAAGAAATCATTTTTTGGGAATTTATTAGTATTTAGTAAACGGTTGGTAAACGGTAAGGGGAAAATATGTCTCTTTTATCGAAACCATCCTTGAAAATATTTGCACTTATTTAGGACTCATCCTGTATATTTGATTGAATTCTTTTTAATTAGACTATGGTTGTAGGTTATTGTAGCAACTGTGTTCATGATATAAATATAATGCTTAAGTCATTAACGGAAACAGTATATTTCAACATTGTTTTCACTTACTAACTGGTATTTTTCTTTTCGAAACTATCATGTTACTTCATCCGCATCAGGCATATTCAGCAACAATTATTAACTGAACAAAAGAATTATTCTCACTGTTATATTTCTAACTAAATAACCAACTAGTAGTTCGCAGAAGGAATGTTGCTTTACCAAACAAAATCGAAATATGTTTACTCTGCAGAATAAAATAACGTACTACGTAAAATTGTTGCGTTTTTGTATAATGCATGTACAGGGTGTCCCATTGTTCCGAAATAAAGCTATCTATATGAGATTTTATGTTTTAGAGTTTAAATTTATTATTTTCGAGAGATTTCATCATAAGAGCAATGATATGTGAGTATACAGGGTGCTACAAATTCGAGATACGAGCATTGATATCTCGGAAACCGTAAGAGACACGAAGATGGTTAAATTGGGGCAAAGTTGCCTCCTTGGCATGTTCACCAAGATGCCATCAAAAAAATTTCAAGGATTGATGAGTTTTTTGGAAATAACATATTTTTTTGAAAATCAATTTTATTTTTTCCTGTCGTTACTTTTCAGAAAATCAAAAAACTAATTGCACATTCTCATAGCCACTTTATTAGGGTTATCTGATGGTATTTTTAGATTTTCAAATTAGCTGATAATTTGTGAGATACAGAGGCCAACTTATTTTTTTTAAATACGGACCTGCATTTTTATTTCAGACTTTGAAAGAACTCGGTCTCCTGAGTACAATGATATGCCACACTTGATACTTTCTTTTGTTTTGGATACCTTAACAGTAACAAAACTATTTAACTGTTATTTAAAATAATTTGAAGTCCGACTCCGGTTTTTTAATTTATTTAATATAATTATGTTCAGCACAACAATATTGATCAGCGCTAATTAACATTGAATAAGGAAAATCACGCCAATTAAAAGATTCAAAAAACTAATATACATGTCAGCAATTTAAAGATATCTATTATATTTAACTTTTTTTATTGTGAATTTGAAATCTCAGTGTACGATCTAATAATATGCATAATATTAATCGTAGTTATTATAAATAAATCAACTTCTGCAAACTAGTCTCTCTCTGCATGTTCGAAAGGGTTACCACCCTCCATAATGCACACATTTGTTTTTCGTTCAATCTTATTTATAGCTCTTTGAACATATCTTCTTCTTATACTTCTGAATGCATTTTGTACTTTTTAATTGTTTTTTATTACACGTTAATTGTTTTTGTACTCTTAATGTTGAAATGTATTAATTTCAAATGTCCAAAACAATTTTTATTGATTTTCCTTATTCAATGTTAATTAGCGCTGATCAATATCGTCGTGATGAATATAATCGGACTGAATAAATTAAAAAACCAGAGCCGGATTTGAAATTATTTTAAATAACAATTAAATAGTTTTGTTATTGTTAAGGTACCCAAAACAAAAAAAAAGTATCAAGTTTGGCACATCATTGTGCTCAGGAAGCCGAGTTCTTTGAAAACCTGAAATAAAAAATGCAGGTCCGTATTTAAAATAAATAAGTTGGCCTCTGTATCTCACAAATTATGAGCTAATTTGAAAATCTAAAAATACTATCAGATAGCTCTAATAAAGTGGCTATGAGAATGTGCAATTAGTTTTATAATTTTCTAAAAAGTAACGACAGGAAAAAATAAAATTGATATTTAAAAAAAATCCGTTTTTTCAAAAAAACTGAGTAATCCTTGAAATTTTTAAAACTTTTTTAATGGCATCTTAGTGAACATCCTAAAGCGCAACTTTGCCCCAATTTAACCATGTTCGTATCTATTACGGTTACCGAGATACCAATGCTCGTACCTCGAACTTGTAGCACCCTGTATACAAATACATGCAGGATGAGGCAATCTTCCAAAACTATGCGCATAAAGTTTTTATGGAGATATAGATGCTGGTACTCCAATTTATAGAAATAATTTAGCTGGTAGGACTGGTGGACTCTTAATTTTGGCACTACTTTTGCCAGCATCGTCTGGAAACGCAACTTAAGAATAACTAACCAGTCTCAAAAACTTTGGATATACTATAACAGTTTTATTTGACATATCCAAAAAAAAACTACAAAATATTTTTTAAACTAACCTGAGTTGAATAAGGTTGAAAACTCAGCTTCACACCATCCTGCATCAGCTTCTCCTTCAGCAACACCTTCAGCTGCATCCTAGGTATCTTCACCAGCTCAGCTTTACCCTCCTCATACTCATCCAAGTACTTCGCGACTTCCTCGGTACATGGAGGTGGTGCACTAGGTACAGTCTTATCACCCGAAGCCTTGGAAGAGTTACTGTGTCTATCAACATCACTATTATTCGCCGAAGATGTCAAAAAGTTTTGAATGGTGTTGGTATCGTCCTCCTGGTTGGCTTTTTCGGCTTCTTCCAGACTGAAGTAAACACTTGCAGCTCCCTCTTCGCGTAGAGTTCGAACACTTTGAAGCAACCGCGCTCTGTGTGAAGGGTTGAACACTCCGATGGCATCCAAGTCAGGGTCGCCGATTTGTTTGCAGATTTCCAAGTCGTCATAACCGTTATCGATGAAACTTTCGGAATATTGGCCTAATCGTAACGATTTCAGCCATTCCGTCACTATATTCGAGGCCATGGTCATGGTTTTAACGATGAATTAACGTTAAGATGGCTTAATTCACTATGTAGACGCACTGAAACTGTTGTATGTATTCACTAACTACAGCTGTTTGGTAAAATAGACGGGTTCCTTTGTTGTTGTATGCTATCAGAGATAAGAGATAGTGGTGAATATGGATTTTCGGTGTCGTTTGATATTGGATGATAACGAGTTTTGTAGGTCTAAGTGAAGTAATAATTAGTTAGGTCTAAGTTAAATATTTATAATAATAATAAACATCCTACATCCTACTAAAAATATTATTAAAAAAATCAATATAATTTTCTGGAAGATATTTCATTATCAGATTTAGAATATGATATTTGATAAAAATACTGATTAATACTAATAAGTGAGTTTTATAATACCAAACTAAAAGTCTTGGAAATATTTAATTTAATTGATACTTTTAAATTCGTTCTTTGGTTAATTGAAAAAATTGTGTTTAATAATTGCTATATCAAGTAGGTAACTTATTTTTAAATTTCAATACTCATTAAATCTTGTTTATATTTGTGTCTTTATTTAGTATATATTATATTAAAATATCGAAATCTAGCATGTATATACCGGGTGTTTCTCAAAAGTGACTCACCCCTGTAACCTTTTTATTTTCTCAGATAAAAAAACGAGATTTCTTACGTTAGTATAGGACATAAATCAGGATTGATTGACGTATTCAATTGTTTTCGGTCTCTTCCTGTTTCACTGGAAATGACTACAATTTTTGATTAATTATAGATAACACCCTCGGCATTTTTTACTTTATTCGATTGAAAATGACACTCTGAATAGAATGACATATCATATTTCAACTTTTGACATTTTCCCATATATTTTATTTGAAATTATAACATGCAGTTCATAACGACAATTTGACTCGAAATACTAAGTGTGTGGTATCAAATTATTCGTAAAAAAATGCTTTTTCCCAATATGCTAATGACCCAACCTTGTTCCATTTGAAAAAAATTGATATATGATTAAAAATACGATTTGGGCATCTATTAACACGAAAATCCTTAGACGATCAAATCTATTTTTCCAAGGTTCCTTGATTAAAGATTAGTGTTTTAAACAAAGCCATGGCACTCTAGATTGAAATTTAAAATACGATTTTTTTTAAAGCGAAAAGGTCAAAAGTTGACATATGATATGTCATTCTATTCAGAGTGTCATTTTCAATCGAATAAAGTAGAAAAATACCGAAGGTGCCATTTAAGAATCAAAAGTATAGTCATTTCCGGTGAAACAGGAAGTGATCGAAAACAATTGAATACGTCAAGAATCCTAATAATTTATGTTAAATACTAATATACCAAATCTCGTTTTTTTTATCTGAAAAAATAAAAAAAGTTATAGGGGTGAGCCACTTTTGAGACGCACCCGGTATAGAACTTTTTACTACTAATTTCAAACGTTTCATTTTGTATGTTAGGTACCTTCTAACAACATTTTTTGGAATAAAACTAGTTTATGAAGCTTAATATGAGTTTTATTCACAAAATATATTTCGAAACGAAGTTCTTGTTTCCTTTTGATTGGTATCACTTTTATTTAAAAGTAATTTATATTTTTATATATCAGTAAAAATTAATCATACAACACATATAATTTACTTTTTGATTTGTTTCGATACTAGTAATTCAGAAATTAAATAACTACTAATAAAAATGCTTATATAAATTTTATCAATTTCTTAAATTTATTGCCAATCAAAAACCAAATGAGCAAAATCAGAATAGCCAATCAATTCAATAATTTTGAAACGTTTTGTATTCTAAGAATACAAAAATGAAATAATATGAAACAAAGGTGTGTAACTGTATATAACTAAGTGACAGTAGTAAATTTATTGTTTGTAATAGTCGTTAAGAATTCTCATTGAACCTGAAAACAAGCTATGAAAAATCAGTAAATAACAAAGTTGAAATAATACAAATTCTCGGTATTTATGTATGAACAGTGTATGCATGTACGTGTTGCATTAGTGATGAATGTTACAACTAAATATTTTGTATTGTTATAAATATATCATATATCCATTTTGATGATTCATTGAACGTGTGTGGCAACGTTGGTTATTATTTATGTATAACAGCATTTTTTTATAAAAAAAAACGGATAACATCAAAGTAAAAGAAATTTTAAATATTTTTCATACATATTTAATTGTTATTTATTTTTATTTTGTTATTAATTTATTATTCTATTCTGATTTTGGCTGGTTTGGTTGGCAATACATTTAAAATACATCGAACATTTATCGGTTGTTATCACTAGAGTCAAAACAAACCAAGAATTAAACAACGTGATTAATTTTTCGACGATAATTAAATTTGGTTTCTATAATAATGAATCAAAACGAGACGAGAAATAAATGGATTTAGTCTTTAATCGTAGGTTATAAACTTATCAAAAACTAAAGCAATGTACAACGAATTAATAGACAGAAAAGACATAACACATAAATAACACAAAACTGGAAATAATAGAAGAATACATATATTTAGGACAACTAATACACAGCTCGGGATCTCTACTACCAGAAACAACCGAAGAGTTGAATTGGCATGGAGTGATTATTGAAGAAACTCAATCATGTTCAAATCTAGAATGTCTCTTTACCTAAAGAAGAAAACATTCGACCAATGTGTACTACCACTCATGACCTATGCGATGACCAGTCAAAACCTGGACTCTGGACTCGACAACACTCAATGGAACGAAATATGCTGGGCATAACACAGAGTCGAATCTCTCAAGTGGCAATGGGCAGGACACCTGGCAAGATGGACGGACAACAGATGGACCACAAAAATTACAGCATGGTACCCACGAGGAATTAAGAGACCTAAAGGAAGAAAAAACCGGAGATGGGACCATGATATTAGGAAATTAGCAGGGATAACTTGGACCCACATAGCCACATAGCCAACAATAGACAACAATGGGCCCAACTACAAAGAAAGTAGCTAACTATGTGAGGAAGGCTACACCATAATTGGAAATGGTTGAATAACCTGAGAATGATGATTATGATGAATCGGAGGTTATCGAATTTCACAACTGGTGTATAATAGGTGTATCAGACAACAATGTGGAATACAGGACGTAGTGAGATGGGATAGGCAAAGAAAAAGACAATGGTTCGCACACATAAAACGCATGGAAGAAAACAGGCTACCACGCATAGCTCTTGAAGGGAAACCCATGGGTAAAAGACAGCCTCGAAGACCTCTAAAAAGATGGAAAGACAGCTGGCATCCCCCAAAACTCCTACAGAGGCAACCTCAAAACTAACAGATCGACTAGATCTCAAATAAGTAGAAGAAGAAGAATAAGTGTATTAAAAATATAGGTTAGATTATAAATATTATATTTATTTATATACTAAGGGCTGGCAAAGGTTAGCCTTGGGTGCATATTTCCGTATGTCAGAAGAGTACAATGGCGTTTATAATGTACTGAACAAGAGGGAACAGTAAACACGTTGCCAAACGTATGAAATGAATCGAGAAACTGTGCACATTGCTAAGAGACGTGGAAGTGGATATAGCAGATTTGTCGCAAGCTTTGTTCGGGTTCTTGTTATTACCGATTCTGAACCGTCCTAGAACTCTGCAGCGCATGCGCAAATGAAATAATGTGCTCATATTTCCTTCTGCGCATACGCGTCACAGTTCTAGGACGGTTCAGAATCGGTAATAAGAGAAACCCGAATTAAGCTGCAGTTAACCGGTCGACCCAATCAGTACCTCTGTCAGTACTTAAAGTTCTAGGGAGAGGTGTACATCATGCGTTAAGCTTCACGATTTAATTACCTCTCGTGATACTTTATTTGTTTATTTATTAACGAGTCGTTGTAATTTTCTCTATGGCTTGAAAATTTTTAAGTGCAAGCTAGAAACACTTTTTGATAATGAAACGCATTTTTGATAAAATTAATAATAAGTGGAACTGAGTTAGTTTTCGACAGTGGTCGGGCTATTAGAACTGTGAATTCAAAAATCGATATCTCGAAATCTATTAGAAATAATTGATTGTAGTTTTTTCAAAAACTTTCTTAATATTTCTGCTGTATTTTCTTCGTAGACAGTAAGTGAAAATCTTTATCAATAAAAAAATTACACGACTGCTGAAAATTGCTATGCTCTAAAAGTAAATAGATGGGTTGTTTACAATTTGTGAATGGAAAAAAAAACAACCTTATCGAATTTTTCTTATGTAAACATATTGTAAAAAATCCTATCTTCAAAATAAAAAAAGTTTCAATATCTAAAGTGTTTCTTGAGTTATGGCGTGTTGTGTTAAAAAGTTGAGTTTTTAAATTATCTTATAGTCGTTTAAAAATAAGCGATTTGCGATCGTGATTTTACTTTACTTGATAGGGAAAGGCGTACCGGTAAAGCGGCAACAGCACTCCGTCGCATTTCTCTCACTCCGACTTAATAAGATCCCTATGCGATTTACTTCCACACGTGTAAATACCGGCCCAAGAGTAACAGTTGCCAGCACGGTATAAATACTATATTATATAATAAAATGCATTTTAGAGTATCATAAACTAGTTTCAATTTTTCAAAATGTTTTTTAGAAGGTATTCAATATATATATTTATAAAGAAAAGATGTTATCGTGGGGACTATAATAAAAAAGAAGAATGAAATTATTGGGCAACCTACAGTAAGATTAGCCATGAAACATGGCTAAAATACGACTACCCGTAGACACTCAGTGTTTCTGCCTTCCAGCTTCATCAATACGGGAGGAATCAGCAACGATGAACTAGCGATCCTGAAAAAAGAAAAAGGGGAAGCAAACGAGACACTAGGCACCATTTGCAATCTGGTTAAGCAGTAGCTCACAATTCGCAAGCGTTACTACCAAAAAACCGCTGCGGAGGTACTTCTACATACTTCGCCGCTATAACCTTAGCCCAGAAAAAAACAATAAAGAAAAGATTTCTTTATTCTTTTCTTCGACCTTCTTTATTCTTTTCTTCTTTTCTTCGATCTTCTCTTTATTGTTTTCTCTGGGCTAAGGTGATAGCGGCGAGGTATGTAGAAGTACCTCCGCAGCGGTTTTTTGGTAGTAACGCTTGCGAATTGTGAGCTACTGCTTAACCAGGTTGCAAATGGTGCCTAGTGCCTCGTTTGCTTCCTCTTTTTCTTTTTTCAGGATCGCTAGTTCATCGTTGCTGATTCCTGAGTGTCTACGGGTTACTGAGTGTCTACGGGTAGACGTATTTTAGCTATGTTTCATGGCTAATCTTACTGTAGGTTGCCCAATAATTTCATTCTTCTTTTATATTTATATTTATATATATAATAAAATATTTTGAAATTAATTGTAAGAAGTTCTAAATACTTTTATAAATTTAGAAGGCAAAATATACCTTTATATGGGCTTGTTATATTGTTCCATATTCATTTTTTACTTCCAGATTAACAGTATTTTGAATTCTTCCAACTATATAGGTTTCTGACATTTAATAAGTAAACAGGATGCTCAAATGGCGATTCTGTATGGTTTTGAACTGATTAAAAGTTACTTGGCCGATTGCGTTCCATTTCTAACCATTTTTTTGAATAATTGAAAATAAGCCGTGATTATTTAAGCATCGCTGTTTCGTGTTGAACACTATGATTTTTTTATAATATAGTAATTTTTTAAGTTGAAAAATATGTTGATTTCACAAATATCAAAGTCAAAACATGTAAATGTTCAATAAGACAAAGAAAAGCCAAAAAATTGATGTCAATGAATTGACAAAATTTGCTAAAATTTTTGGGACAATATTTTTTTGCATCAGTACCTCGATCAGTACCAATTTACAGTATTATTAATTAACACCCTGTATATTACAACATTCCTTAAATTTATATTTAAAATACAAAGATATATATACATACTATGATTTATAAAATTACTTTTATATAATTTTATAGTCAATTCTAGGAAAAATATTATTAAATATTTCCAAAGATAAAGGATAGGAAAAAACAATATTCCATGAACTGCAGTTTTTCGATGTACCATCTAATCTAAACAACGAATCATTCGGGATCATTGAACCGTAAACGATCTAGAAATTTATTCATTCAATAAGTGGAAAATTATACGTTTTTTCTGATATACAATATATTTTAAAATTAACAAACCACCTTGTTTCTGATTATACAGTGAAGAAAAAAATGTAATAATTAAATTAAATAATGCAATTATTTAATTATTAAAGAAAATAAATTCTTGGAACTAACTAAATTTAAAATATTGATATGGTATTTACATGTTTTACAAAATTAATTTATTAATGATAAAAACTACTATTATGTGTCAATTAATAAAGAAAAACAAAGAGAAATAAAAATTTAAAAAATATTCTATTTGATAAATTTTCTTGATATGAAATTAAATTCTTGGAATTCTTATAGTTGCCTAATTTTAATATACTGCCAATATTTAAAAAAAAAATCTGTAAATTCCGACTATTAAACGTGAGGTAGTAGTAACAGATAGTATATAATATATTATAATAAAATTATTTTTTATTAATTGTCAATAACAATAAATAACAATTTTTTCCAGAAAAAGTTATGCAAAATAGGTATTGCAATTATTGATTGTTTATTGAATGAACCAAATATTCAGAGATATTCAGACGAATGTTGTCTACCGTTGGCGTTATTATAAATATATCTATTAAAATTAATATAGCAATATATTCTTTCTTTTGTTTTTCCTATTAGTATTTTTAGTTTCATTTTATTATTTTCGTTATATATACCTTTATTATTTTTGTTATATAAATTTTATATTGTTGCAAAAAAATATATCTGATTCTGACAAACGATTAAACAACGTATATCGTATAATTATCTTAAATATTTTTATTGTCTTTGTCTCGGTTTTGATGTAATTCGTCTTTTATTTGTGCTTATCATTTTGTGTGTAGTGTTTTGTTAGTTTTAGTTATTTTTCTTCTAAATTTCTGTTACATTAATTTAATATACATTTTATTAAATACAAATTATCCAAAGCTGAAAAAGTTAGTCTAAGTACTTGAAACAAACGATATTAAACATAGAAGTTTCCATTAAAAAATTTTAAAAAATCTTTATTTAAAAAATGATAATATTGTAATATTATTAAAAGCTATTGGAAAACAATGCAATGCAATTTATTTTATAAGTTTATACTATTAACGATAATAGTAGTAAAAGTAGAATTTAATGCCATATTTTTACCTATAAAAATTAAAAAACCTTTTAGATTATCTTGACATTTCTTAATCTTTGCCTGAAATGATTATTTAAAATGTTGCCTTTAAAGAAATCTACGAAATAAAAAAGATATAATATATGAGAAACCAGCTTGTCAATGGCTTTTTACTATTAAAGCTTTGCCTAACCGGCAAAAAAAAAATGCTTAACGTTTAAGAAAGTATACGTCCTCCCGTCCTCAAAAGCAAAAAACACAAAAGAACTCTTTAAAATATCTAAATACATACAACTATTCAAGAACACATTAGTTTTTAGCATATACCTTTGTTATAAAGGGCTGACGTTCTGTTAAAATGACATTATACATATAAAGTCAAACTAAAAATTGACAAGAATTACTTGAAGAGGTAAAACCAAAACCCACTTTCTGTGTACGACTTTTTGTTTGTTTTTAATTTTTACCTATGTTATTCTAAATAAAATAAATAAATAAATAAATAACGAAAGAAAAAAGCAGTGGTGTTTACAAAAATAACTTTTTTATTTCGTAAATTTCAAATTTCTTTTACCAGATTTTCGCGTAAATCAGTTAAAACAGAGAAGAAAGATAAAACTCGTTATATTACAATCTATATTCACCAAGACCTCTTGAATCTGAAGCCAAGACCGATCCAAATATTTAATAAATCCTCAAAAATTCACCACAAAATCAAACTTTCCCGACTAAATCAAATCGTTTTCGCAGTAATAACATCCACAAAATCCAAAACAACTAAATATCCCCGATTTATCTGTCACTTGCGCCGATGTTTGTATAAATAAAACATCGCCGAAACGCGTTTTTCGTGTTCCAAGCTCGACGGAACGCACCGATCCGCGATCAGCATCCGCCGTCATCAGACTGGCCCTCCATTGGCCATTAGCGTGCGGTGGAGAACCGGCTTGCGAACGCGCGCCATCGTGGACGGCAACGCTCGCTCTTGGGGCCGCGTTGCCGGATTGCAGGAAGACCGCAGGAATTCCTGGCGCCTAGGGTTGCTCGCTTGCCTATGTGTTTGTTTCTATTAACGCGGGTTGTTAAATGTTGCCAATAGATCCTTCTTTCTTAACATTTAACCGCTTACATACGATCTGACATATCGTTATACTATTTTTTTATGTATAATACAATTTAATAAAAACAACTCCTTTTTTCAGGAGTTTTCAGGAGCCTTTTTTGATTGACCATGGCAAGTTCTTCGACGTACATGATATTGAAAGGTATACTGTTCATCCTAAATATCAACGGCCAACGGCCCATTAATATTAGATACCACCTATTTTCCTCCCAACAAAACATACCTAATCAGGGGCGCAACTAGATCTATACTTTTAGTGGGGCTCAAGTCTTTTGGGGGGGCTTAGATCACTATAAGATAATATTGATGTAAGGTTAAAACCAATTTTACACGATACGCATTGGTCATTTAGGGGTCTAAGCCCACCCTGGCCCCCACTAGTTGCGCCTCTGTACCTAATATCCCTGTATCCATTTTTTCCGACACACTGCCCTCTCCCAAGGATCCTGTTGCAGTTAATATGGAATTTTGTAAATTAAAGAAATCTTAAACTACCAGATATCTTTACAAAACTAGTCTAATGCAT
Source organism: Sitophilus oryzae (assembly GCF_002938485.1). Lineage (NCBI taxonomy): Eukaryota > Metazoa > Arthropoda > Insecta > Coleoptera > Curculionidae > Sitophilus > Sitophilus oryzae. Next base: position 9,093,399 of record NW_022146501.1, read on the forward strand.
ATTTTGAAGGATATTGGGGTAGGTGCCGATTGGTTCGGAGTATTTGGTTTTCGGCCCAAATACTCCTATCCCTGTCCCTGCTTTGGTTTTGGAAGGCACGTTGTTTTCCCCAATCCTTTTTATTACTCAATACTACAGTGAGGTGTTTCTCAAAGTTCTCTTACGGTCTCTACATGTTTATTTATGTTATATTTATTAAAATCAAAGGAAGCGATGGACATACATCTGTAAAAGCTAGTAATGGATACGAATGGTTTGATTTCATATAATGTCATTTTAGTAGAACGTTTATAATAGACGTATCTGAAAAAAAACTAAAGTGTTCTTGATATTTTAAATAGTTTTTTCTTTGTTCTTTTTTTGTTTTTTTTTTATTCCTAACAACCAATGGGATAGAAGATATACTTCCTGAAACGTTCAGCATTTTTTGTCGGCCGGGCAAATTTGTTTTACTAGTAAAATACCACTGACCACTTTGTCTACTTTGGATCAACGCAGTGTTTTTTACAAAAAAATATCTGTTTATTTTACAGATTTTATTCTAGTAGCAAAATACCCAGAATTCTGTTCAAGAAATGAACCAGCCACAAAGGTCATGACATTCTAAACATATCGCTAATCTGATACACAGTCAATGCAGATTTATTTTTTGAACATTAGGTACATTCTGCCGTTTTGTACAACACAGATCCATAATGAGCCTTCCTTCATTATTTTGGTGGATATTTATAGCAGGTTGTTCGTATTTCTCAGGTTGTTCGTATTTCTCGTTCGTATCTCTCTTTCTCATAGTGGAACACGTAACTCGAATGAAATGGAGATGGGCAGGTCATGTGGCGAGAACATCTAAAGACAGGTGGACTAGAAGATTGTTAGAATGGCGACCTCGAGCAGATAAACGTAGCAGAGGCAGACCACCGACACGCTGGACCGATGATGTAAAGAGGATTATAACTCAAGAAAGGGGAACACACAATAGATCTATAAGGTCGCGGTGATTAACTCCCCTCCTAAACATTCTACATTCTACATTCTACCGCCATTCGTCCGAAAAATCAAACGATCTAGCTAGAATAGAAGCTAACACTCCGCTAACTGGACGTTATTTGTTATTCTGTGACTGGACGATCAGATCCGCTCTGCTATACAAGTGAAAACCAGCTTAAAGCGGAACTCAAGAACCTGTAAGACTCCATCCGTAACCTGGAATGGTAATCCTCAAACGGTCTAAGACACTCGAAGAAATATATCAGAACTTCAGGACCAGAAAAATCAAAGATATTTCTTGATTTAAGCAAGAACAATCTTCAGATTGTCACGGTTTTTTTTAACAGGACACTGTCTCCTCAATGGACACTTCAGTAGATTGAAGCTAAGAAACACAGGCGAAAGCAGATTCTATGGGAAAAATGTGGAAACACCAGGAAATGTCATCACTGAGTGCGCTGGCGCGGCGCACAGTGTAACGAAATCGGGAAATGCGGGACATTAGCCCAAAGAACAAAAAAATTAATTCATCAAGTTTTTAATATAGATGGATAAAGGACATCCCAGAGCTCCACCATGTGAGATATTTCTTGAGTCCTTAGTCGTCTTGACCTTAGTCCTTTCTTGACCTCTTAGTCGGGGAGTTATGGCGGGTTAAAGTTATGGTTTCCTTAATTTACCAAATCTGTACAAAAATTTCATACAATGAAATTTATTATTTTCAGAAGTTTTCTTGTGTTGTTCAATTCCAACAATTTTTTCCGTAAAAAGAGGTCTTTTACCAACAACAAACCTGAAAAAAATGTCCCAATTTTTTTCAAGTCTAGTTTCTACATGTTTATTATGACTTTCAAAAAAACGCATACATTCGCGCCATGTTTTATATGCAAAATGTCATAGAGTGAACCTTCTAGTATACTGTTACATATAAATTTCATCCACCTAGATCCGAACCTGGAAGAAAAAATTTCTTCGGCAATAATTACGTTTTCCATTGATTCGACCGTAGTTTGATGACATGAAAGAGGCAGCAGAACTATTTGTTTCTCTTTACGGTTGGTATTATATGCCTTCAAGCATTCATATGCTTTTGATTCATGGTGCAGATATCTGTGAACGTTTTCAATTTATACCCATCGACAAAATGTCCGAAGAAGCATCTGAATCAAGAAACAAAGATTTTCGATCGTTCCGCCAAAATTTTTCCAGGAAGAGTGGTCGTAAGGAAACTATTGAAGATATATTGCACAACTCATTGATATATTCAGATCCTCTACTTTCACATCAGCGACCAAAGCACTCTAAAAATAAAAAAGTAGACTTGTTCCGGAAGCGAAAGAGCTCTTGTATATGGATGGAGAAGAAATTGAGAATGATTTTTAAGCATGTTTTATGTAAGTGCCTTACATATTATGTTATTTTGGAATAATATACACCCCACATAAATTATCGCATCACTTGTTAATTTGGAAAACTGCAAAGTATTCTTAAAAAAATTCTCTTGGTTAACAATAATCTCAAAAGTTATTTGCATTAATAGCAACTTGTTTAGGAATAGAAAGTATATCATAACTCAAGCAGACCTTAGATTTAAGTTTTTCACATAAAAATGTTTGAAGCGTTTCAAGAATAAATACTACGAAAAATATAAGTGTTGCGAAATTTTTTGTGAGGTGTGTGTTATGGTTTCCTTTGTTGAAGTTGAATACGTTTTTTTCGCATATTATCAAATTATTTAATACTGTTAAATGATATTTGCCACTTGTGTCGTTCTCTTTGAGTTTTGCAGTCTTATCTAATTTATCCCTGATTATTTGAATATTTAGGAATGTTGATTGAGTTTTGACATATTAGCGGGAGATAAACGATTGTTCGACGGGAATTTGATAACGTTTTTGCTCCATAAAAGCTATAAACTCTTCGTAAATAAAAAAATATACCTGTAAAGTCCTTTTATAAAACTTCGTATTTTTTTTGGCCTTTTATTACGCCTTTTTTTACTCTTTTGCCCTGTAGCAAAAATTCCTAGTCGTATTATTTAATTTCTGTCAAAAAATGTCAGCAAGAATAGTGATAACTGAAGAAAAATGCCAATGTCCCACTATTTTACTTTTCGTTACACTGTGCGGCACCGGGACAACCATTCGTGCGATAATTTTTGGTACGACTGATATTGGAGATGGAGAACTAACTTCTCTAAAACCAGAAACTCTTAGAAACTAGCTTTTGTCAAAGCCTTCAGACTGAGTTATAACTCATCACTCATCTCTTAGAATCTCAGAATCGCAGTTATTAACTTACCCCCTCCCATACAATCTACAATTTTCTTTTAAAAATAATTTATCAAAAAGATATAATCAAAATTAATTAGAACATAATATTTTCAACTATACACCGAAAAATATCTAGAGCGTCAAGTTATTTCTTGAGACATTCCTGCAAGCATTCCATAGTGGCAACGTGGCGAAGGCGATGGAATGAACGCATTGTTGCCACAATCTCATAGAGGGTTGCAATTCGGCAGGTGTAAGGAAGAAGAATCGTAAATGTAAGAACTTCAATTAAAGACGGTATGTTTATACAAGGGGTAGACGTAAACTACCTTTAGCGAATATTTTATTATGATTTAATTAGATTTTTTTTTATTCCTTTTTCTTTTAATTGGTATACCTATAGTCCTTCTAAAAATATTGCCAAAAAAACATTTTATTATTCGTTTGAATGGTTCCACTATATCTTCGACAAACTAAGAAACATATATTTAAAAAAAATCCAAAAATTTTAGAATTAATTGAAATGGGAAAACTCAGAGAAGATACAGAGTGTCCCAAATAAATAAAAAATATCAAAGTTGTATTTTTTAAATGGAACACCCCGTACATTATTACATTTTTAGTTTCTACGGTTAAAATAAAGGTTAATTTGATTAAGGTTTATCACACTTAAACCTTGCGTTTTTTGAAATATTTTCAATTTTGTAAAATTACAGTAAAAATTTTAAGGCTTCATTTCACCAAGGTTGTCAAATTTTTTAATACTCAATATTTACTGAAGTTTGTTTATTGATCAGTTATTGTGTTGCAACTATTCTGGAATCCTATTAATTGGTCCCCTTTAACAAACATTTATACAGTTTTTTTTTATTTTTTAATGAAATAAACGAACTCTATTTACAATTTTAGTACCTGTACTCTTTAAAAATTTGTTACATATTTAAAAACAATCTAAAATGTCAATATTCCATAGGTATATTGATAAATGAGGTTTAAATTATAAGAAAATGCATTTTCTACGAAAATTTGAAGAGATAGGAGAAAAATGGTATAATACAATTTAATAGGCAATTAAATTGTGAATCTGATTCTTGTAAAATATACAGGGTGTTTCATTAAAATTACACAAGTTATTGCCGTTTAAAGCTAGTAACTGTTTAAAATTAATTTTTAGACACTCTGTATAAGGTAGTATAATTTTTATTATTGCAAAACACAAAATTTAGTAAATAGAAATACTTCAGTACAATATTTGGTTTTAAAAAGTTAAATACGTCTAGAGAAATGAAGCATTAAAATTATTAGGTACTGTATTTTGACAAAAACATAAATATTTCAAAAACGATAAGATTAAAATGCGGTAAACCTTAATCAAACTTACCTTTATTTTAATCGTAGAAACTAAAAATGTAATAATATACAGAGTGTTCTATTTAAAAATATAAAACTTGATTAAACTGATATTTTTTATTTATTTGGGACACTCTGTATCTTGTAAAAATATTTTTAAATTGTAGCTCTAATAGTCCTTTATATATATATATATATAATACGGGGGTCCTAGAGCTTCTGCCGCATCCCGCATTTCGACCTCCTTATTGTTCGATTTTGCCATTCTTCCTGGTTAATAGATCTGTCTCTCATGTACTGGTCTACTCCATCTAACCACGTAGTTGTAGGTCTTCCTCTTTTCCTTCTGCTTTGGGGTACGATACTCCATTGCCCTTTTTGGCCATCTTTCCCCTCCCATTCTTTTTACGTGCCCATACCATAGTAGCTGCCTCGATTCGATGTTGTCGGTACTGGTATATATTCGCCTTGTCCTTTGCCTGATCTACTCATTTCTAGTGTGCTCCATCCTTGATATTCGACATGCTCTTCTGAAAAAGTCCATCTCCACTGACTCGACCATCCTTCTCTCTTTTGATGTAAATTGCCAGCATTCGGCACCGTATGTTAAAATTGGCTCTACGATTGCTTTGTAAATCCTGAGCTTTGTTTGAATGGATGTTTTATTTGACCATAGGAGAGGGTTTAAAAGACCGATTATTTTCTTACCTTGTTGAACTCTATGTATATCTTTCTTGGAGTTCCCCCCTTCTTCAGATATAATACTTCCTAAATATTTATATTCGCTACACATTTTAATTTCATGTATGTATAGTTCAGGATCTTCAGTTTGTTCTTCTCCTACTTTCAGGTATTCGGTTTTTGTGAGGTTGATATTAAGTCCCCATCTATCGTATTCTTCAAGTTTCCTGAACATGTAGTCGGCATCCTCCTCACAACCTGCAACAATGACTTGGTCGTCTGCAAAAAAAAAGGTCGATAATAGTCTTTCAACGAAACTTACAATTTGCAAAAATCTAATCGTTTAGTTACAATACTCCGTGTCGTATGTGGTGAGCAACCCTGTATACACAGTAGCAAATTAAAATATTTAATTTTAAGATACTAAAGTACATTTAGGAGTTATAAAACGTTTTCTAAATATAAATAAATAAATTTAGTCCACTTGAAGTCGGTACTTCGCCATCAGGAGACAGAGCGCGTTTGCAGTGCCGCCCTGGCTGAATATTAAAATAAAATTACGGCTCGATTTGCATAAATATTAAGTCCTGATTAATCTGCTCTAAGTTGGATGCTAATTATCCTCAGGACTGGAGCGGAATTCCGTAATGGCGGACGACGAAAAAAAGGAGAAAACAACGCGAGACGATATAATAAAGATAACAAGATGATACATACAGAAGGATAAAGTAAGAGAAGAACGTCATGGGTTAAAAATTGTTTGTTATTAAATAAAAATTTAACAAGTGCCAATATAAACACAGGGTGCAAAAAATAAAATATCATATTTCAATTATTATTATGGGTCAGTTCTTTTAATAAAAAGATTAAGGAAAAAATTTAATGCTATTCATACAGGTCCGAATTGTATTGGGAAACTTTGGCAGCATATTCTGCACATAAAAATAAGTAAAAAAGTTCGTATAAATGTATGGAAATATAAAAATGCTTCGTTTCGGAGATACAAGGTGTCTTCTTCTTCTTCATGTGCCTTCTCCTCATCGGAGGTTGGCGACCATCAATTGGAATTCCTCCCTGTCTTGAGCCAAACGGATAATTGCACTGGCCTCTCCTATATTAAACCACTGGCGCAAATTCCGCAACCAGGAAAACCGTTTACGCCCGATGCCTCGTCGTCCTTCAATCTTTCCCTCAACGATTAGCTGTAGGAAACTATATTTTTTGTTATTTCTAAAAATATGACCAAAATATGCTGCTTACCGTCGTTTTATTGTAGTCGATAATTCTTGGTCCTTACACATTCTTTCTAATACTTCGAGATTTGTTATTCGTTCGGTCCAGGATATTTTCAACATTCGTCAGTATAACCACATCTCAAATGAATCCAAGCGTGCCTTCAACGTCCATCCCTCGACTCCGTATAACGATGTAGAGAGTACATAGCATTTGGTAAGTCGCCATCGAGTAGTCAGATTCAGGTCTCGGTTGCAGAGTAGAGTTTTCATTTTGAAAAAAGTGTTTCTGGCTATTTCAATTCTATGTTTGATTTCATCAGGATCCCATTTATCATTCAGCCAGCAACTCAAGTACTTAAATCTTCTTACCCTTTGTATAGTTTGATCTTCTACTTGTATCCTGATATTTTCAATATTAAGTTTGCTGATAATCAAAGTGTAGGATTTTTATTTCTATTTCGTTTTTTTTTCAAATAATTTCGCAAATAATTTTTCCAAATAATTTCGCCAATAATTTTCCCAAATAATTAACTATAGTAGATATTTGGATGAAAATTGATGTCTGGGTGTTTTTTTGACATGAGAAATTTTATTTCGTGTCAATGTGACTCCTACTTCTACGGGGCGCCACCTATATGTCGTACTTAACTGTTTTGAAGAGTAATAAATTTTCGTCCGTACCTGTATAAAACTACTGAGTGAAAAAATATACATTTCCGTCATTTTTTACGTAATAAAGATCTCTTGGTAAAAATCGCTACGAGCAACCCTTTTCAAGATATTTAGAATGGAAATAGTCAATACATGTGATTATTGACAAAAAATTTACATGTTCAGTAGATAGTAGGGATGCATGATTCGAATCGATTTTAATCGAAGATCGATCTTTTTGCCGAAAATATCGATTAAAATCGATCGATTTTTATCAAACGATCTTTTGGTAGAAAGAGATCGATTTTATTTATACATTTTTACAGGTTTATTTATTTGTTAGAATAAAAAAAAAACACTTTAGTTTTGCTTGAATATTTGATTCCGGTGCATCTCTAATAACAACTCCAAAATTCCGCCATCTAGCAATGAAAAATTAAGTGTAAAGCCCCGTTCTCAGAACTGCGTCGTGTCGACAGCGACACTGATTGACAGTTCAAACGACCAATGGGAGCTGTACTAAATTTAAAATTGACAGCTGTTTGAATTTTGTACAAATCTGATTGGTTCTTTTGTCGTGTCGCTGGCGACAGTCGCAGTTCTGAGAACGGGGCTTAAGTGCTCGCTGCCGCATGCGCCGATGTTTGTTTATCACTTTGATATCAGGTGTCAGATTTTTGTCGGTGATTCCCATATTTTTATATTTTAGATAACAGAATATTTTTTGATTTTAGCTTCTTTCCAACCGACTGATATATCGAAATTACAGAATTTACAAATTCTGTGTCAAAATCATCATAAGCATGCTAAAAGCCGAATAATTATATTTTAACATTGTTATAGTATTTTTAATTTTTACAAGTATGTCTCGGTTTGTTGGTGTTTCTGATTCAGTTTGGGATGACTGTTATTCAGTTTCAATTTTAAATGTGTTAATAAACGGTTTTACGATTTTTATGTATCTAATTTTTTATGATTATATCGTATTTTTATTATACCAGTACACCAATACATTCAGAATCGAATATCGATATTTAATAAGATCGATCTTTGGTTACCGATTTTTTTCTGGATCGATCTTGTTATGTCCGATCTTGAATCGATTCAAAATATCGATTTATTTTATTTTTGCGACATCCCTAGTAGATAGTTATTTAAATGAAATGATAAATAAATAATCAAAAATACGAGTAGCGGAAAAAGGGGCCAAAAAACCCTACATATATGCTTATTCTCTGCATTAAGTTCATCAGACCGAAGGGAACAGCCATTCGACGACCGGTTTCGGAGATGTTTCTCCATCGTCAGGCCGACTTTGCTGTAACCCTCGATCTGACCAACGAAAAGCAGAGAATAGCATTTGTTTACAATAAGTACTACTATGGCGAGAGTGCTAGACGCTCTACGCCATCTAGCGGTAGCTGTGACAATCACAGATCCAATTTATTTATTATAATACCTACCTAAGCCTTCTTAGCTCCATCTACGGTAACTAACCCTGCCTAAGCCTTCTTAGCTCCATCTACGGTAACGTGGATGAAGCAAGCATGAAATGATAAATTTGGTAATTTTTTATTTTTTTAAATTAATCATAATTTTTTTTTCGAAAAAAATAAAAATCAAAGATGCCGGCTTCTTTCATAGCATTGCCACCGACCGCTGTCGGGTTTCTAGGAAAGAAACCTACGTCGCCGGACGACAACTAAAATCCAGTTTATATTTTATTAAAATCGATCCTGACGAATAAATGAATTTGATAAATGAATGAATTTTATAAATGAATGGTTTTTGCTGCCGAATTGTTTTCGACGAATGTTTTCTTACTAGCTATCGAATTATTCGAATGAATTGCAACTATCGAATGTTTCGATAGTATTCATTCGATAGTTCCCACTACTACTAAATACAGATGCCAAATTTGAACAATTTTCATCAGGCCGATTTTAACTAATTTGAGAAAAATTTAACAGATTAACAGATAACAATGCATAACCAAACAAATGCCTTCATACCTTATAATTAGTAAACTATGATTTTGTGAATGTGAATTCTATCTCTGTGCCTATGCGACACACGTCCAAAACCCAATATATGACTTCGCTGTAAAATTAACGGGGGAGACAATATTTGGACAGTTCAAAATTGACATGGGATTTCCTGTTTCCAACGACCATGCGCCACCCGGTATAGGTAATATACATTACGAGTAGTAAACCAATTAATTTCGATATTTACTTAGAATAAATTAATTGTATATATTTTTCATATTTATCAAAAATAATTCGGATACGTCAAATTGACGTTGAACACAAATATATAGTAATTTGAGGCGGATACAAAAAAATCAGAAAGAGTATTAGCAGCAGATTAGAGTTTAGACAAAAGTGTAAAATTTAAGTCAATTTTAAATTATTAGACAGGGGAATCTAATATCTCTAGTCTTCCTGCTTCCTGATAATAGTTGATAATACTAATATACCAAATCATACCAATCCAACATCATACCAAATCATACCAATCCAACATCATACCAAATCATACCAAATAAACTTTTAGTCACGTGATTAAGCTTGACCGGCACAGCTTTACCCACTTTTACATATTTTTTTCTAATTAAAATATTTTACGAAACAAAAATAATTAATTATCTATACTAATATACCGGGTGACTCTCAAAAGTGGCTCACCCCTATAACTTTTTATTTTTTCAGATAAAATAACGAGATTTGGTATGTTAGTATATGACATAAATTAGGATTGATTGACGTATTCAATTGTTTTTGGTCACTTCCGGTTTTACCGGAAAATGACTACAATTTTGATTTTTAAATGACACTCCCGATATTTTTTTATTTTATTCCATAGAAATACCTAGAATGACATCATATATCAATTTTGACATTTTCGCATATGATTTATTTGAAATTGCAACTTGCGGTTCGTAACGAAAATTTGACTCGAAATACCAAGTGTGGTATCATATTATCTGTAAAAAATGCTTTTTCCAAATATGCTAATGAGCCACCTCGTTTCATTTGAAAAATTGAGATATGATGTCATTTATTTGAGCATTTTTCTAACTGGCTGACAATACACTAAAAAACATTAGACGAACAATTCTATTTTTCCATGTCTTGATGAAGAATTAGTGTTTTTAACATAACCATGGCACTCTAGATTGAACACCTAAAATACAATTTTTTATTAAGCGAGAATGTCAAAAGTTGACATATGTGATATGTCATTCTATTCAGAATGTGTCAATTTTCTTATCGAATAGCAAAAATACTTGAGGTTTAAAATCAAAAGTTGTAGTCATTTCCGGTGACACAGGAAGTGACCAAAAACAATTGAATACAAATCAATCCTAATTTATGTCATATACTAACATACCAAATCTCGTTTTTATCTTGAAGTACCAAAAAGAGGGGGAAGAGTTTACTCTTTGAGACGCACTGTATAAAACTCAGGTGACTGACTCACTGATTAATCACGATCCTGCTCAAACCACTCAACGCAAGAAGCCCACTTTGGCATACAGGCTGATTCTAGGTGTAGAGGTTCGATAAGAAGTTTTGATTTTTCAAAATTTATTCCAGAACGCCCTCAAACATTACAATATTTTATATTTAAAAAACGGTCAAGCTTCCGAAAAAAAAAAATAAAAAAAAAAAAAGTTTTTATTTTTGTTTTTTATATTAAGATTTTTTAAAAATGGATACAGGGTGTTTCTGAAAAATCTGGTCATTGATTAATCACGATCCCAATAAAGCGCTTGATGTGCTGATTTTTGAAAACGGATTGACTTTAGGTGTAAAGGTTCGATAAGAAGGATTTTTCGAAACTGAATTTTAAGGGGTGAAACCACCCTCAAATATTAGAATATTTTTATTGAAAACTTAAACACGTATATTATTTTTGTTGTTTTGTTATTTTAAATTTTTAAAATTTATACAGGGTGTTTCATAAAATATGACCATTGAGTAATCACGATTCTGCTTAAACTGCTTGACGTTTAAATCTGATTTTTGGCAATCGGATTGACTGTGGGTCTACACCCCCCCTGTTCGATAAGGAGGAGTTTCTCGACGGAAATTTTTCTCATGCCGACATAAACGTGTGAGAAATTTTATCCAGTTTGTATGTTAATGAAATTTTTTTTTTTTCCTTAAAGGAATTACAAATGCTAAATGATTAATTCGACGCGAACGAAGTCGCGGGTACGCGCTAGTGATATTATATTAGTATTATTATGAACTATGATAGACATATCGTCGGTGAAATGTGATAAACTGCTAACTCCATTATCCCTAATTTTACAGGAGAGAAAAAAAACGGTACAAAAAAATATGTAGGAAGTATTTTCATGAGTTAATATGATAAAGAGATAAGAATTTTATTTGCTGGGGAACAAGACTCAGTCCTTCCATGCTTATCCTAATTTTTATCCAACGGTAGTAGACCGAGCTTGAAAATGAAAAGTATTTTAAATTGTTATTATTTTTCCTTATTTTAATTTTTATAAAATTATGTATCATTTACGTGGAAAACGTTGAAAAAAAAAATAAAATTGATTAGGTATTATGGAAATTCTTGTACAACTAAGTAATGTTATTTAAACTATTTTATAGCACGCCGATGAATTGCTCATATAGAGAATTTCGTTTTTCCCCTTACCCTTTACTGATACCCCGTATTTACAGAACTGATCGACGCAGGATCGGACTGGCCATATATATATATATATATATATATATATATAGAGATATATATATATATATATATATATATAACTATTAGCTATGGAATTTATTTATAAAGTTCATTATTTACATAACAATGTTTGCTTTAAATACTTTATACATACATACACAGTTGTTATTACTGCTGAGCCGAGCGAGTCTGATACACATAAAGAAATACAAGGCGTTTTTCTTTTCATGAGCTTTTCTGAAAAGCCCGATACGCAGATACGATGTTATCTGCCTACCGCACTCCGGACCCAAAAATTCTATTGCTTTGTTGTTCTCTACTTTTGCTGCTGTTAACTGAGTTTACAACCCTTATCCATTGAGTTCTATTGTGAGCTGCTTTTTTTCCCACTCATTCTGCATGTTAATCTCTAAATTCGTGAAATGTCCTTATCTTCAGTTGTCCACCCGGCCTCCTCTTACCGTCCACAAGCTCACCGTAAAGCAGAATTTTGGTATGGTTTTCTTGCATTCTGCATACGTGACCAGCCCATCTTAAGGGATATTTTGTGACTATGACTTCAATACTCTCGCAGTTAGATTTTCAAGGACCGATACGTTTGAGACATGATGGAACCACCGACCTAAGAGTTGTCTAAGGTGTCTCTGTTGCAACTTGTTCAATGCGTTCATGTGTCAGCGGTAAGGCACCGACGTTTCGCCCCATCATGGTGGGGATTATAAATTGCTCGGTACACTGCAAATCGGTTTTTGTACTGTTATGATTAGAAAACCTTGTCTTTTAATTTCCAGAATGTTCTTGAGGCGCTACTAATCCTGTGCTGAATTTCAGAGTCAATATTGGCCTTTTTCCGAAATCAAACTGCCAAGGTAATTGAATTCCGCCACATATTCGAACAGTTCTTCTCCGATTTTATAGCATTGTTGTGATCTTTCCGGGGGAGTGCACATGATTTTAGTTTTGCTGATGTTCAGCTTAAGGCCCAAAGCCAAAGCCTCGTATGCCCAGGCATATGTGTTCAACATTTCTGTAATTGTTGTACCCTGTGCTTGCAACTAGAGCGCAGTCAGCGTATTGAAGTTCTGTGATAAATTTTGTACGTGTTTTGCCCTGAGTCTTTTATGTTGAACAGACCGCCGTCATATCTGTATCTAATGCCCAATCCTCTCTCCTGCAGTTTGCTGTCCACTATAATGGAGAGCGCTGCCATGAATATGTTGAATAGGAGAGGCTAAGACACATCCCTGCCTAACTCCTGTATTTGTTAGAATGGGTCGCTCAGTGATCCATGATGTGACACTCTTGACCGGTTGTTGTTATGGAGGCTTTTACAATACTGTAAGAAATTTGTTGGGTACACCGAACTTTTCCATAATTGCCCAAAGCGCATCCCTGTTCACAGAGTCGAAGGTTTTTGTTAGATCGATGAATGCAACGTAAAGTTTAGACTGCCGCTCTTTTACTTTTTTCTGTAGTTGACGGATGGGAAATATGGAAACGACGGTGCCGCGGTTGGTACGAAAAACCCGTTTGCGATTCTTGGAAGAATTTTTTTCTATGTGGGTGCAGGCGGTTTGACATTATTTTTGCAAGAATTTTCCGCCGATAGCCAATAGCGAAATTCCCCGGTAATTTCCGCAGTCTGATGCACTTCCTTGTTCTTAAATATATTCACTATATTCGCATTACGAAAATCCTGAGGTACCTCTCCGCTCTCCCATACGACATCAAAGAGAGTCTTAAGATGACCAATAAGTCTTTACTTGCACACTTACAGATTTCCGCCGGACATCGTCACAGCCAGCTGATTTGTTGTTTTAAGCTGTTTTATGGAGGTCTTTATTTCTTGTTCTGTTATTGTGATGTCTAATACATCGAGGCTATTAATGGCTGAGGTATTGGTGTTTATCGTCATATTGAGGTTGCTTTTTGGTTAAGGATATGGCTGTAACGTTCTTTCCAGCGATTTCTAATTTGTTCTTCCTCTTTTAGAAGTCCGCCATTTTGAGCCATGATTGGGCAGTTTACTTTCTTAGTTGGACCGTATATTTCTTTTACAGCCTCGAAGAATTTACGATAGTCGTGATGCTCTTGAATCTGATTTGCTTTTCTGACCACCAGTTATCCTTTACTTGGCGCAGTTCTCTTCGAAGCGTGTTGTTGGCTGCTTTAAAGTTGTCTACCAGACTTGGATTGTGTGGATTTCCAGTGACGGCTTGATGTGCTCTATACTTTTGTTCCAACAAAGCCTGTATATGCGGTTGATTTTTGTCAAACCAGTCTGGTTGTTTCTTTTTGTCGGACTTTCCCAGTACAGCTTCGCTGGTTTTATGAATCGCATCCCTTAATTGTGTCCAGCCATGTTCAGCTTCCAATACTGAGATTGAAGTTATCAGTGGAAGTGATTCTTTGATGGCTTCCCGAAAGGCGTCGGCGGTAATGTTGTTTTCTAGACCCCTGCATGTCTAATCTTGGTCATGTTTGTTTTTGCTTTTTATGTGGATGTTTGGCTTAATTTCATTTGAAATTAAAGTCGTGGTCAGTGCTGCATTCGGCATCTATTCTGGCTTTTGTGAGCCTAATATCTTTTAGATGTCTTCTAAACGATTAGTGGGACCACTGGGATGCCAGTGGCCCGATCTAGGATGTTTCCAGGTACCCTTAAACTTGTCCTTCAACATGAACCACGCATTGGTGATGCAAAGATTATACTCTGCGCATGTTGTTAATAAGCGCTCACCATTGCTATTTGCGTTTCTCATTCCATGTTTTCCCAATGCGTCAGGCCATATTTCCTGTTGTTTGCCTACACGGGCATTAAAGTCACCCAGCAAGATAATTCGTTCGTGCTTTGGAATTCGTTGAAGGGTATTTTGTAAAGCTTGGTAAAATTTATCCCTATCTTCAATTTTAGCGTCAAGGGTGGGAGCGCAGGCACTAATGATGTTGACGTAAGTTTTGTTTGATATGGGGTACCTTAGGGTCATAAGACGTTCGGTGACACCAATAGGTACTTCCGTTAACTTGGTGGCGATTTAGTTTTTGATCGCAATGCCTACAACATGAATTCTCCTGTGTGTTGCGGGATGACCTTTCCAAAAGAAGGTGTAATGCTCCTCAGTGAGACTACCTTCATCTGAAAAGCGTGTTTCGCTTAGAGCGGCAACATATATATTTAATCGGTGGAGTTCCCGTGAGACCAGTGCTGTTCTTCTCTATGGTCGATTTGAATTTATCTTGTCCAGTAGAGCGGACGTTCCACGCCGCGAACGTGAAACATTGATGTTTTTTTTGTTTCTCCGATGATACGCTAGAGTAGGCACCCCCTCCCGAAGATCCGAACGAGGGGGTATTTTACCTCCAGACGATAATTTTGTCCCACTCGAATGTTCCATCATTGCTGTGTGTAAGCTGTGTGAAAAGGTTTAACTGTGGCGGTTACGCTGCCGCACAGTTTTGGCTGCAACTGTAGCACGGAATAGCTATGGCAGTGTGAGGACTGGCGACGATAGTCCCCTTGTGCTACGTTCTCAGCCGGCTAGGTGTATTTTATTACTCCCTTTCCCCAGAAGATGGTAGGTCTGAGGCTGTATAGCGTTATACCGCCTATACTCGGACGTCAGAGCCTCGTTTGTGTAAACAGGGTGCACCACGTGAAAGTGAGGTTGACTTTTGGGCAAGCTAGGCTATATGTATCGCTTCAATACCCCTTGCACCCTGGGGCTTTTATATTACTTTATGGCATTTGCATTGCATTGGTTTACCTTGCATTAGGGTAGTTCCCCGATTTCTATACAGGGTGAGTCTTAAATAAGTGCAAATTTATTTTCAGGGCTGGTAAAATTGATAAATGAAACATAATTTATATTCTATTTAAAAAAAAAAATTTTTTTATATTTTCTCAAATAAATCCAAAACAAACGAGTTATTTCACTTTTAAAATGTCCAATTTTTTTTGTTACAATTTTTTTTTTGTGTTTATTTTCTTTCTCTTGTAAAATTAATCTACTACCTATGTTACCATTTCAAACAAAGTATGTTTTAACCAAAAATTAAAAATTCCAATTTTTTTAAAAGTCCAACAAAAAGAAAAATTCGCGCATAAAAAACCCTCTCATAACGTGTGTTTGGTGTCGAAATATACCTACTACACCTAAAAATATTTAGTAATTTATTTCAAGACTCACCCTGTATATAATTTGGAAAAATCTGGACCAAAACATAAGCAAAAAAATCCACACGGGCCCTCCTTACATTGCCACCCGGGCCCCTTTGGCCTAGTGCGACCCTGAATTGACGTACTATACTAAAGAAACATACGAGAAAGAATCCGTGTGTTTGCTTTAGCGTGATCGTAACGAAAATTACGGAGATAGCAGCATTTCGGTGACAATTTTAGATCACTGAGTTAAAATAGCAAATTTTCTTTAATGGGAAAACATGTATTTGCTTTCCCTACTTATAGAGTATTTTTTTCTCTTTCTAATGGTATAAAAAAACGTATTAACGTAAAAAATGGAGTTAGCAGGTTATCACGTTTCACTGACGATATGATAATACTACTAACACTGTTACTTTAAATTGACAATAAATAAATGAAAGATGATTTTATATGTTTAGACAAACATAAAATAAAAAGTTCCAACACCTTTTTACTTGAAATATATCACCTTTATTATTCCGTAAACCATTTCCAATTATTACCTAAACAAGTTACACAAACAAAACTAAATATTTATGCTAAAACAAAAGCGCTTATTACTTTAATAGATAAGAAAACAACTGTTTACAATAGAACAACTGTATCCGCCTGGCCTGTATCCGCCTGGCAATGTGTACATATTTCTACAGAAATATTAGATTTCAGTTCAACTGGTACAAGAATACCCGACATTGGCAACTAGATTTTATTTTGTTTTGTTTATTTCACAAGTGCGGATATTTTATGCTCGGTTTTTTTTACAAATTAGACTAAATTAGTTTTTCTGGGCCAATTAACGTGTTTATCGTGTGAAATTTTCCGATATTTTCATGGTTAAAGAAAGATCGTATATTGCAAAAACGGTGTTACAGATCTGTGAACATATTAGTCATTTTTGTTGCTCTCCTGGGTTTAATTTAGATCGAATTTATTATTATTGTAATATTACCACTCTAATTTATGACGAGAAAGCTGTTGGAATGAAGAGAGAGTTAATATTAAACTTACTAAATAAAATATACTGCGTGACATAGAAACTGCAACACCCAGTAGATGATTACAATTGAGGGTTGTTTTACTGTTGCAACCTTTGATGCTAGAACAGGAAAATAAAACACCATCATCGACAGATGACTAAAACTAAGCTAATCAAACTAGCCAAGCGAGTCAAAACCAACAATTAATTATCGAGACAGTCGAGACTAGAGCAATAGGAACAGAGAACTATAAGGAACTGAACCATTATTCATATTATCTTTGCATTTATAAATTTTGACGCTGTCATATGCATTTAATTGCCTGTAAAGTGGGAATTTAGGACTACCTAATAGTTGTTATAATTTATTATTAGCACTATACAGGGTGCTACAAATTCGAAGTACGAACATTGGTATCTCGGTAACCGTAATAGATACGAACATAGTTAAATTGGGGTAAAGTTGCGCTTTGGGATGTTCACCAAGATACCATCTAAAAAGTTTTAAAAATTTCATCACCATTGCAACCTTGCTCCAATTCAACCATGTTCGTATCTATTACGGTTTCCGAGATAACAATGCTGGTACCTCGAATTTGTAGCACTCTGTATACAAGTTTATAATTGACATTATTGAAAATTCTTTTAAACCACAGGATAACTCAGTATCAAATGGTATTTAAATAATTGGCGAAACGAGAGAGACGAAAAAAAGAGATATAAACAGCAAAAAGAAGTGGTGCCCCAAAATCAATGCTTTAAGATAAAAAAACATCCACTTCAACACCGGCCGTGACTTCAGAGGGATAAAACTGTCATTCAAATTTTAAAAAGATGGCTGGCTGATAGCAAGGTTTAACATAGGAATGTTCCCTTCTTTATTTATTCTATGCATGACTCTATGTCTAAGACAAATCTATACTAATATAGGTATAAAATCCACAAGTGACTGACTCACTGATTAATCACGATCCCGCTCAAACCACTCAACGTAAGAAGCTCAATTTTGGCATACAGGTTGATTCTAGGGTGCAGAGGTTCGATAAGAAGGATTTTCGAAATCTAAATTCCAAGAGGGTGAAACCACCCTCAAATATTACAATATTTTTGATTTAAAACGGTCAAGTTTCCGAAAACGCTTAAACACGTATATTTTATTTTGTTTTTTACTTATTTTAAGATTTTTAAAATGTATACAGGGTGTTTTTGAAAAATTCGGTGATTGATTAATCACAATCCTGCTTAAAGTGCTTGACGTAAAAAAGCTGATTTTGGAAACTGATTGACTTTAGGGTGTAGAGGTCTGATAAGAAGGGATTTTTCAAACTCAAATTTTAAGGGGGTAAAACCACCTCAAATATTAGAATATTTTTTTATTTAAAAACCGGTGAGTTTTCGGAAAAACACGTATAAAAAATACGTATATTATTTAATATAAAAATATTATTTTAAGATTTTTTAAAATTAAAAGCCAGGGTGTTTATGACCATTTAGTAATCACGATTCTGCTTTAAACTGCTTGACATAAAAAGCTATTGGCAAACGGATTTTTTCGAAAGTCACCTCCCAACGTGAGATGAAACTCCCTCAAATATTACCAAGTTATATAATAATATCGCCATATCGTTTTTTCTCATGCTGACATAAATGTGAGAAAATTTTATCCAGTCTGTATGTGAATGAAAATTCTTGCTTTGCTTTATCATCACCATTACAAATGATTAATTCGACGCGAACGAAGTCGCGGGTACACGCTAGTATGTCCTATAAAGAAATAAAAAGACGATCGTTATATATAACCTAACAATAAAATTGAGTAAATTTACAACTGGCACTTTTTTATCCGGGAAATATTTGGTATGAAGTTTTTGAGTCCAATAACGCCCGTTTCACCGGATGTACACAGTTTATATATCCGGTGGCAAAAACTACGGAAAATATTTCTAGATATCGTGACTTTCGTACGATATTAACCCATAGATAACTGGAACGTGTTCTGAAATCCGTATCGGCACTATGGAGTTGAGAACTTTTAATATTCTTTGGCGGCTTCAACACAAATAAGATTAAATTAGATTTTTACCAAAGAAATTTTAGGTAAATATAGAGCATATAGAAAAAAATACAATTAATAAAATAAATCAAAAATAGTTAAAATAAACAGAAATTAAAATAATGATTGACACAAGTATTTTTTGACCAATCGTAATTTTGTGGTATTACTAGTGAGACTTTTTCTTTACTTAATGACCAATAATGCTTCATTTTTCAATATTCCACTTTTCTGTATTTTTTGTTTGAGAAAATATTTATTTTACAAAAAAAAAAATAGTCAAAAACATCGACTATTTTTTTCACTTTATAGGTACTCTGAAAAAAAGGTTGGTAGATACCTCAAAAAAATTCTCTCCAAGTATGAGCTTTTAATATTAATAGGAAGGTTCTACGCCTTTCAGTTTTTTTATTGTTTCCTTATTATTAAGGTGCGTATTCATTATCCGCACGAACGAACGAACGAACGAATGTTCGCTAGTGGTATGGACGGGGACCGCACGATAGAACCGCACGAGAAGACCGCACGCATTTCTTGTCGAATTTCCGTGGATTCACCATTCGCCAATACTATCGACGTAATAGTGCTATGGATCGCGACGAAGAAATAATAATAATTCTGCACAAAACTGCTTTCAAAACAACGGCGAAAAACGTTTTTGGGAAAGGCGATTATACCAAAGCAGATTAAGATATCGTGGAGTGGATATTCTAGAAGACCTTAGAACAGATGATCATCGACATTTTCACAACTTTTGGAGAATTTCATATGACGATTTTCAGTGGTTATTAAATAGAATTCAACATAAAATCTCTAAACAAAATACAATGTTTCGAAGAGCAATACCTGCAGCAGAACGACTTGCTATCACTCTTCGATTTTTGGGTACCGGAGACTCTTATACTAGTCTTCAGTATTTTTATAATCTTTTTGGGTTGGATTGGCAAACATTTTCCTTATAGAATTCAATTAATTTCAGGGAGTCTTCGTTTTTCCACTCCATTGTATCGACCACAAACGCGTCACCGTACGCTTCTTCACTAAACACGTCTAAACATGGTACAAAGAATACAAGGTATGATATTGCGCAGGTTCGTCGCTACGTCACAGATGATAACAGGCGCTATTGGTCAGCACGCTCCGCGCACCAGTTCAAATCGTCAAGATATTGTTATAAACCTGTTTTATTTTTGTTTATATACCGTCACTCAACTATCGCTAAGCAAGTTATTATGGAGCAGTGCATAAGGAGTCGGCTAGGAAGCGAGAGACCGGAGTTCGAATCTCGGCCGGAACATCACTTTTATTTTTTTTTAAATACTGTTGTATTCTATAGTTTATTTTTGTAGTATAAGGAAAAGAACTATTTATTCTGTTATTTTTAATCTCCGTTATTAATATAAATTGATTGTTAGTACAATACCTCATTTAATATAAAATAATATTCTACTTTTGAAATGTATCGGGCCCTAATTGTATCTAAAAGTAATATATTTTAGTGATATACCATATTGTAAACTATTTAATATTTCAGTCACTTAAAAAGTTAATTTGCATTGAATAATTGCCTACCACTAAAGGAAATTTGAGCTATATAACCCTTTTTGATGGGCATATTCTGGGCAAAATACTTTTAAATTTTTGGGTGTGGTTCAACTGATTTATTCTCAAAACCAGAAACATCTTACATATAAAAAGAAGCATATGTCACTAATTATAATAAAGTTCACCCTTGGAATTACTTCATCACAATTACAATACGTTCATCTGCATTGGCATTTTCTACTTTTCGATGGGAAACAATAAACTTCCCAACATTTTTTAAAATGATGCAATAATTCCTCTTGTGGTTACTTTTCCATAGATATCCTCATCTCTGTCCTCATGTGAATTCAGAGGCAATAAAAATGAAAATTATTTTACTATAAACATCGCAAACTAAACACCTAATAAACAATTTTAACCGAATATAGAAATAAATTCTATATTTTTACCTATTATCGTCCAAATACATGTTAATAGATAATTATTATTTAAATATATTTTGGAACTGCTGGTCGTAGTAATTATTAAATTAAAACGAACTAAAAAGTCTTAAAAATAAACAATTCCTAACCATAACCTCAAAATGACTTCTATTAATCTTTATTTTTTATTATTCATTATTTTCCTAGTGACGTCACAGGTGTATGCGCGAACTGAACGAAATTGAGCCGCTATCGATCATACCTTGTATTCTTTGTACCATGACGTCTAAACGCCTTTGATGTACTGACTCGAAGCGGATGGTCGAGCGCACGAACGAACGAACGGCCGCATGCGTTCGGTCCCCGTCTAAATATACCGCATTTTCATTCGTTCGTTCGTTCGTTTGTTCATTCGGATAATGAATACGCACCTTAAATCTGGAAGCGCACGCAGGCGAACGCCTTTGATGTACCGACTCGAAGCGGATGGTCGAGCGCACGACCGAACGAACGGCCGCATGCGTTCGGTCCCCGTCTAAATATACCGCACTTTCATTCGTTCGTTCGTTCGTTCGTTCGGATAATGAATACGCACCTTTAGAAAGAAAAATTCATCTCTCGGTATCTACTATTTGGAAAAAATATCTCGTCTCATATACAAGGTGGCGCACCTCATTCGTCTCGGTTGATTATACGAAAACTGAAAGATGTAGAAACAACATTTTTAATGGGTATATGTGGGGGGCAATGTGCACAATTTAAAATTATTTTCATATATACACGGTGTGTCAGAACTAAGATTCATACCAAAGTTATATTTTTTCTTATGGAACACACCCGGTATTTTATTTCATTTTTGAATTCTTGAGCTGAAAAAAAAGACATTTATTATAAGGGTTTAATATGTTTAAAATCTTTGGTTTTTGAGATATTTAAAGATATTAAATTTGCAAGCTACAATAGAATAGATTATTAACACCCTGTAGATTACTTTTCAGAATTAATTCTTGTGCTGAGTTTAAAGGTAGAGAAATAATCTTTACTGAAAAATGTTATTGCTTCCTTAAATTTATACAGGGGTATCAAAAATTGCTGATCCATGATAAGGATTTATTTTATATAAAAACTTCGTTATTTTAAATGCAACACCCTGTATTTTTTTAAATAAATCGAAGCAGATTCAAATGCTCTTTAAAACTATATTAGGGTTTCCTATATATCTAGCTCAGATTTTGAATAAAAAGCGATTTTTAAATAAAATTGCAATCAAGAGGGCTGGTGTCTCCATAGCAATTTTCTAGTGAAAGTTAGTAACTATTTTAAGTCAACATTAGTTTATGGACATTATTATTTATAATTTATAACAGTTTACTTAGATTTACCTACAATATTTTAATAAGTAAGTATTCATTATTTCATATGATGAATACTTACTTATTAAAATATTGTATAACCATTTTTGTAGAGCAGTAAATTTCCTACAAAACTGTGAGTTGCGTTTATCATAGTGATTTTTTCTTAACGAGTTATAAAATTCATAAGAAAAAAGAAAACTGCCTAAAAATAACCAATTTCAACCTTTAGTAACTTTCAAACGGTGAGGTTTACAAAAAAAATGCAAGAGACCTTTTTTGTAGAGAATTCAATTTCCTACAAACATATTAAGGGCTGGCAAAGATTAGTCTTGGGTCGAGATTTCCATATGTAAGAAGAGTACAATGCGTTTATAATGTACTGAACAAAGAGAGGACAGTAAACACGTTGCCAAACGTATGAAATAAACCGAAAAACTGTGCACATCGCTAAGAGACGTGGAAGGGGATATAGCAGATTTGTCGCAGTTGACCGGTCGACCCAATCAATACCTCTGTCAGTACTTAAAGTTCTAGGGAAAGGTGTACGTCATGCGTCCAGCTTCACGATTTACTTACGTTTCGTGATACTTAATTTGTTTATTTATTAACGAGTCGTTGTAATTTCCCCTATAGCTGGAATTTTTTTAAGTGCAAGCTAGAAACTCTTGCATTTTTGGTAAAAATAAGTGGAATTGAGTGGGTGTTCGATAGTGGTCGCGCTATTAGAACTCGAGATCTCGAAATCTATTAGAAATAATATATTGTAGTTTTTTCAAGAACTTTGTTAATATTTCTGCTGTATTTTCTTTGTAGACAGTATGTGAAAATCTTTATCAATAAAAAAATTACACGATTGCTGAAAATTGCTATGCTCTAAAAGGAAATGGATGGATTGTTTACAATTTTTGAATGGAAAAACAACATTATCGAATTTTTCTTATGTAAACATATTGTAAAATATCCGATCTTGAAAATAAAAAAAAGTTTCAATATCTAAAGTGGTTCTTGAGTTAGGGCCTGTTATGTGTTAAAAAGTTGAGTTCTTAAATTATCGCGATTACTGACGTTTTCTCGTTATAAAAAAATGAGACCCTAACGATATCCTTATAATTCCATTTCAGATGCTCAGAAACATGTCTAATGATTTTATCTAGTTATCTCTTGAAAAAAAAGTCTTTTAATAATAAGCGGTTTGCGATCGTGATTTTACTTTACTTGATAGGGAAAGGCGATCGCCGCACAACACACCGTCGCGCATCGCGTCGGTCGGTCGCATTTCTCTCACTCCGACTTAATAAGATCCCTATGCGATTTACTTCCACACATGTAAATGCCGACCCAAAAGTAACAGTTGCCAGCACGGTATGATGAGGTATTTTTTCGAAGTAGTAGATACCGAGAAATTAATTTTTCTTTTTAATAATAAGGAAAAAATAGAAAACTCAAAGGCGGAGGGCCTTCCTTAAATTAAAATTAAAAGGTTATACTTGAACATAAGTTTTTTGAGGTTACCAACCTTTTTTTCAGAGTATAAAGTGAAAAAAAATAGTAGATTTTTTTACCCACCCTATAAATATTTTTTAAACGAAGATAATTATTATCTTTATAAAATCCAATTCACCTCAATCGATTAAACTACTAACAAATAAAACACTTTCTCATTGTTCAAAAAAAAGAATCAAATCAATCTGAATTCAACAATCGCCTCGTCTGGAAGGATATGGACCCAAGTCTGTCCTCCAGGTCGTAATGCAACCCTTTACATCCATTACACCCCTACCCACACTCGAGCAGGGTAAATTTTCAAACCTATCGCCAAAAAGAAGCGAAAAAAACGAAACATTAGAGGTGGAAAGAGTATTTTAAACGAACGTAAACGCCAAACTCGGATAGGACATTCGTCAGAGTCGTTCTCATTGTATTGCACAATTATTTCACACTGGAGCATTGAAGTTTATAGAGTAGGAATGATTTAATGGTTTCATTAGATGCAAATTTGAATTATCATCATTATTATCATATTTAGCATTATTCTAGGGTTAATTACGGTGTTGTCTTATTGAGGATTGATGAGGATCTTGTTTTATTTGCGCTCTCTTGGTGTTTCATTACTGTGCTGTTTGATGTCATTTTATTCCAACTTGTTTTCTAATGTCCGAATAGTCCCATTTTTTGTTCTCAATATTAAGGGACGATCTTATACCAACCTGTAAAGCCTATTGTGTTGGTCTCTTTCTGTACCCAGTTTCTCATCCCTGCGCCCATCACCATCTTGTGCAGATCCTTAATAGGATGAGAGCTTATTTCCTCCGGTTAGTTCTTTCGGAGCTTAGTTCCGGTTAGGATTTCCGAAACCGGAGAACATGAACACTAGTAAGGAAAAAAGTAATTTTTTTAAATAAAAAATATTCTAATATTTGAGGGGTTGTTTCACCCCCTTAGAATTCGAGTTTCGAAAAATCCCTTCTTATCGAAACTCTACAACCTAAAGCCAATGACCAGATTTTTCGAAACACTCTGTATACATTTTTTAAAAATCTAAAAATTTGTAAAAAAACAAAATAAAATATACATATTTAAGCATTTTTGCGGAAACTTTACCGTTTTTTAAATAAAAAATATTGTAATATTTGAGGGTTCACCCCGTTGGAACTGGAATTTAGAAAAATCCCTTCTTATCGAACCTCTACACCCTAGAATCAACCTGTATGTCAAAATTGACATACAGGTTTACACAACGTTGAGTGGTTTGATACTTTGAGTGGTTTGAGCAGGATCGTGATTAATCAGTGAGTCACTTAAGGATTTTATCAGAGAAGACCAGGCTACTAGTAACATAGCAAGTTGCCGGACGAATTTACGTTTACCCGATTTGCGTTCGTACTAGAGATTCACTGCCGGCTAGTCGGCTGGTCAGGCAGTACGCAGTTGCAGTTGTGCTTGGACGGGTCGGTCGTGACAATAGGAATACGAAGCGAGGAGTGCCGAGTATTTATTATTTTCATTTTAAGTGTTTACCTCCATTTAAGGTAACATTTAAAATAAAAATACTTAAATATTTATTATTTGAGTGTGTTTACAAGCCAAAATTAAAAATAAATAAATTCTCTAAACCCGAAAAACTAAAATATTACTCTAAATAAAAAAGTTATAACAAGTGTTCAAAAAAGACCACCTTCTTGTGCTAGACAGAAGCCTAGGCGTTCGTAAAATGCCCGTCTGACATTGGCTAACATATTAGGGCTAATAGTTTGGAAAGCCTCTCATATTTTTACTTGAAGCTCATCCAGATTATTAGCCCTATTATGACCATACACTTTGGATTTTACATAACCCTATAAAAAGAAATCATTGGCAGAAAGATATGGTGATCTAACGGGCCACAAAATAGTTCCATATCCACTAATTAAACGGTTGGAAAAAGTATTGTTCAAATATTCTTGAACAATACGGGCATTGTGGGCAGGGCAACCATCTTGTTGAAACCAGACATTGTGGAATCTTTCTCCCTATAACTCACGAATTCTAGGAACAATCTGCTGCTGTAATAAGTCCAAATACTTTGCAACAGTTAAAAAATGGACCAATCATATGCTCCCCTACAAAACCACCTCAAACACTTGCTTTAACTCCTGTTCTTCATTAATCAACACATCAGGCTTTTTGTGTTTTTGTGGGGACACGCACCCATGTGTTTCAAAATTATTAATAACTCTTGATATAGTAGGTAAAGATGGAATTGGCCTGTTTACAAAAGTTTGTGGAAAAATTGTTTGTATATCCCGATAAGACCTATTTTGGAAATACCATTTTACAATTTACACGTTGAATTTTCTCACGAACTTCGTAAACATCCATTATTTTACTTAAAAAATAAATTTTACACGAGAGCTGTAGCGAGAATCTATGTATTCGTTTTGGCTATTAAAACACGAATAAATATAAATTCTGTAACATTCTTATCACATATCTACCTATTTTTATTTTATCGCGTTTTTTCGCCTGCTTTTTATCCGGAGAACGGGTATACGCTAATTCGTCCGGTTCTGTCTATGTTACTACTACGGTGGTCCGGTCTGTATATTAGCACAGATAACATAATCATATTAGTATGGATAACATTTTTTTGGTTTGAAACAAATGAGAAATGAGTGATGTATTCTGATGCACGAGTTTGTCGCTCTAGAACAAAACAAGGCTCTAACATCCCGCTACTTAAACTCCATAAATCTCGATCCCGAAATTTCGTCTGGGTTCTCTATCAAGTCTCAATTCACCTGTCAATGTGACAGTCCAAATTAGATAAATTTTTCTTCAGCGGAGCGGGCGTCTGTTAAATTCGAAAACTCGCTGTTCATTTTGAAATCATTATTTTTTACTCTCATAGTTTTCTAACTGTTATATTTCAGAGGAAGGTTCTCGAACCCTGTCGTTCAAACGTGCAGACAGAAAGATAAAAAACGTGTTAATTACTGAAATTTTATATCGAATATTTTTTTGTCATCTCTCTTTGCTTAGAAATGATTCGAGTTTTGTAATTTTTTAATCTTTTCATGTTATACTTTTTTTTAATAGGGACATTTATATTATATCTTTTTTACACTTGTCAGAAGACTAAACAATATCGTAACAAGTTTCTCAGTAAACATTAATTTTAGACATAGGAAGCGTATTATTAAAACAAATAGACTAAACAAAACTATATAATCATATTTAAACTTTTTTATGTTTTATTAAGATTTAGGACAGGTTTTTTAAATAAAAGTTTAGAAAAAACGTCTTAGAGTCCAAAAAGGATAAAAATAATAAAATACACGTTATAGAAGAAGTTTTATAATCGAAATTACGTAATTTTTGAAATTAATAATAAATTATTAATTTTAGTCAAACATTTATAACCCCTAATATTAATCAAAACAGGATCTATAGCCACTTTAGTAGGGCTATCTGACAGTATTTTTGAATTTTCAAATTAGCTGATAATCGTGAGATACAGAAGCCAACTTAATTTTTTTTTAAATACGGGCCCGCATTTTTATTTCAGGTTTTGAAGGAACTCGGTCTCCCGAGTAACAATGATATAAAATATACAGGGTTGTTCACCACATACGACACGGAGTGTTGTAGCTAAACGATGAGATTTTTACAAATTGTAAGTTTGGGGTTCGTTGAAGGACTATTAGAGCTACAATTTAAAATATTTTTACAAGATACAGAGTGTCCCAAATAAATAAAAAATATCAAAGTTGTATTTTTTTAAATGGAACACCCTGTATATTATTACATTTTTAGTTTCTACGATTAAAATAAAGGTAAATTTGATTAAGGTTTATTATACTTAAAGCTTACCGTTTTTGAAATATTTTCAATTTTGTGAAATTGCAGTAAAAATTTTAAAGCTTCATTTCTCCAAGGGTATCAATGTTTTTAATACTAAATATTTAATGAAGTTTATTTATTGATCAGTTACTGTGTTGCAATAATAAAAATAATACTACCTTATACAGAGTGTCTAAAAATTTATTTTAAATAATTATTAGCTTCAAACGGCAATAACTTCTCTAATTTAAATGGAATGCCCTGTATAATTTAGGAGAATCAGATGCACAATTAAATTGTCTATCAAATTGTATTATGCCATTTTTTACCAATCCCTTCAAGTTTTCGTAGAAAATGCATTTTCTTATAATTTAGACCTCATTTATCAATATATCCATGGAATACATTTTAGATTGTTTTTAAAGCAACAAATGTACAAAATGTACAGACTAGTAATATTATCGTTTTTAGCAAAACGATAATATTACTAGCCCATTTGTATGCAAAAAGAAAACTATTTAAATCTTTATAAAAGAGTATACCATTAAAATTAAATATAACACCATTATTTCCGCCCATATACTAATTAATTACATACTTAATTGTGTTCGTTAATAAATTATTATAAATAAATGTGGATTTGAGTCAGAAATCAATATAATAATAAGTTATCAAATTAAAGTCTCTGTTGTTATAAATAAGCATTTATTAAAAAAATGAAATATCATTTTAAGGTGTTACTTTTATCACACTGTCTAATGCCCATACAAAATTCAGTTTTTTAGTATTTGGAGCAATTATTATTAATCAACGCAAACAGTCAGTTATCGTAGTTTAAATACTGGAATCATATTAATTGGTCCTCTTTAACAAATATTTAAACAGTTTTTTTTTTATTTTTTAATAAAATAAACGAATTATATGGACAATATTAGTATCTGTACTCTCTAAAAATTTGGTACATCTTTAAAAATAATCTAAAATGTCAATAGTCCATGGGTATATTGATAAATAAGTTCTAAATTACAAGAAAATGCATTTTCTACGGAAACTTAAAGAAATAGGTAAAAAATGGAATAATATAATTTGATAGACAATTAAATTGTGCATCTGATTCTCGTAAAATATACAGGGTGTTCCATTTAAATTAAACAAGTTATTGCCGTTTGAAGCTAATAATTATTTAAAACAAATTTTTAGACACTCTGTATAAGGTAGTATTATTTTTATTATTGCAACACAATAACTGATCAGTAAATAAACTTCAGTAAATATTTAGTATTAAAAACTTTGATACCCTTGGGGAAATGAAGCCTTAAAATTTTTACTGCAATTTCACAAAATTGATAATATTTCAAAAACGGTGAGGTTTAAGTATAATAAACCTTAATCAAATTTACCTTTATTTTAATCGTAGAAACTAAAAATGTAATAATATACAAGGTGTTCCGTTTAAAAAAATACAACTTTGATATTTTTTACTTATTTGGGACACTCTGTATCTTGTAAAATTATTTTTAAATTGTACCTCTAATAGTCCTTCATCGAACCCAAAACTTACAATTTGTAAAAATCTCATCGTTTAGCTACAATACTCCGTGTCGTATGTGGTGAACAACCCTGTATATCACACTTTATACTTTTTTGTCTTGAGTACCTTAACAACAACAAAACTATTTAATTATTATTAAAATAATTTGCCCGACTCTGATTTTTTTAAATTATTTAATCTGATTATATTCATCGTAACAATATTGATCAGCGCTAATTAACATTAAATAAGGAAAATAGAACCAATTGAAAGATTCAAATAAATAATATCCAGGTCAGCAATTTAAAGATATTATTTTTATTTTTTTTTATTCTGAATTTGAAATCTCAGTGTACGATCTAATAATATGCATCATATTAATTCTAGTTATTATAAATAAATCAACTTCTACAAACTAGTTTCTAATGCTCTACATGTTCGAAAGGGTTACCACCATAGACTTAAAATAAAATATAGACTGAGCATCTCATTCATAAATAGCTGGAACATGCGGTCAGACAATGTCTTGTTATTGTTGTGATATTGTTTTAGGTTATAACGAGTGCGACACGAGCGATAGATAGGTTGTCTCTGTCGTAACGGTCGTTCCCTGACGACTCTGCCGAGAAACACAACACTGTCTTTCGTTTCTCAAGTACACCTGAACTCTCCGTATCATAGCCGGGTATTTTTTTTTATTTTAATGAAGCTATAATTAAATTAAAAATATATCATATTTAAACTTTTTTATGTTTTATTAAGATTTAGGACAGGTTTTTTAAATAAAAGTTCAGAAAAAACGTCTTAGAGTCCAAAAAGGATAAAAATAATAAAATACACGTTATAGAAGAAGTTTTATAATCGAATTTACGTAATTTTTGAAATTAATAATAAATTATTAATTTTAGTCAAACATTTATAACCCCTAATATTAATCAAAACAGGATCTATTCCACAGATATAATAGAATCGGCGACAGGGAGAGAAAAAAAATGATTGTTGTAATTTTTTTTCTGGTTAAGTGATGTCTTATGTAAATTAGAGAAAACATAAATCTGTTCCATTAAAGCAAGGAAGGTGATAGGAAGTGGATAAAATGGAAACTACATTTATTTAACTCGGTACTGTCTTTATTATACCGGGTGCGTCCCAAAAGTGGCTCATCCCCATAATTTTTTTATATTTTCAAATAAAAAAACAAGATTTAGTATGTTAGTATATGACATAAATTAGGATTGATTGACGCATTCAATTGTTTTTGGTCACTTCCTGTTTGGAAATGACTATAACTTTTAATTTTTAAACGGCACCCTCGGTATATTTCTACTTTATTCGATAGAAAATGACACTCTGAATAGAATGACATATCATATGTCAACTTTTGACATTGACCTAAACAAGACACGAAACCCATTAGACGATCAAAACTATTTTTCCAAGGCTCCTTGATTAAAACT
Organism: Sitophilus oryzae; assembly: GCF_002938485.1. Classification (NCBI taxonomy): domain Eukaryota; kingdom Metazoa; phylum Arthropoda; class Insecta; order Coleoptera; family Curculionidae; genus Sitophilus; species Sitophilus oryzae. The sequence continues at coordinate 9,124,148 of NW_022146501.1, forward strand.
TAGTGTTTTTAACAACACCATGGCACCCTGGATTGAAATTTAAAATAGGATTTTTTTTTAAGCGACAATGTCAAAAGTTGACATATGATATGTCATTCTATTCAGAGTGTCATTTTTTATCGAATAAAGTAGCAATATACCGAGGGTGCCTTTAAAAATCAAAAGATGTAATCATTTCGGTAAAACTGGAAGAGACCAAAAACAATTGAATACGTCAATAAATCCTAATTTATGTCATATACCTACTAACATACAAATCTGTTTTTTTATCTGAAAAAATAAAAAAGTTATAGGGGTGAGCCACTTTTGAGACGGCCCGGTATATTAAAAAATATTGTTTCATAATGTAATATCATTTTAAAATTTTTGTATGTTATTTTAGATTCTGAAGATAATTTTAGAATAAACCGGAATATATTTTTAATAAAAACATTATTAATTATTAACAGGGTTATAATTATGATTTTGTTACAATGTAAGTAAGTAAATAATGTAATGTAAGAGAAAAAATTCAGATTTTACATTTTACTAAAATATTATCTAAATAAGCGCCTTTCTACAACAACGCTTAAATGGATTATTTAAGTCAAATTTCTTGCAAATTTGGCACTGGCGAACCATATTTTATAGTTCTTGAACAGAAAAAGTCAATAAAATAAACACTTAAGGACTACAAGCTAAGAAAATGCGTTAATACAACCGGGGAGATAGCAGCAACAAAGCTTTACCGCACACGTCCGACACGTACTACAAGGTAATAAATGAATGAATAGGCTCCCTCGCCTCTAATCGGTGTTGTCATATTGTAAAGAACTTATCCTTTTTAAACAGTATTCGACTTATAATTTAGTAGTATAAGGACTATTTAATACATCTATGGAATATTAAAACCTACTTTATTAATCTGTAGTATTAATATCTCAATATATGTGTATAACAAGAAAAAAAATATTGATAATATTAAACACGTGACAACGTAGGCTGGATGAGGAAGGCTCGGTCGACTGTACCCAGAAGTAAACATGTGTACAAAAAAGAATGTTTGTCCGCGTTGAGATGTAAATAGTGTAGTCTATATTTTATTTTAAGTCTATGGTTACCACCCTCCCTATTGTACAAATTTATTTTTCGTTCAATTTGATATATAGCCCTTTCAACAGATCGTCTTATACTTTCGAATGCATTTTATACTCTTTATTGTATAAGTATGTTGAGATGTATTGATTTCACTTTTACAAATGAAGTCAAGTAACGCCCCTCCCCCCTCCGCCCCTTGGCGACAGGTCCAGGAACCTCGCTGTCCATTATACTGCTCTACCATTTCCAATTCATTTTCTTGGGAAATGATTGAATCGTTTATATTATATTTATATTATACTATTTTTTATTATTTTATTGCATTTGATTTTCCGTATTCAATACTACCCCACGTCATTGTTCAGTTTGAAAGCTAATCAATATTCTAATGATGAATATATTAAATATTTAAAAAAAAACAGAGCCAGACTTGGAATTAGTTTAAATAAACTGGGTTCAAAAAAAGCGAAACAAAAAAATATTAAGTGTGGCATAGCATTGTTCTCAGAAGACCAAGTTCTTTCAAAACCTGAAATAAAAAATGCAGGCTCCTAATTAAAAACAAGTAAGTTGGCCTCTTTGAAAATCTAAAAATACTATCAGATAGCCCTAATGATGTGGCTATGAGAATGTGCAATTAGTTTTTTGATTTTCTAAAAAGTAAGGGCAGGAAAAAATAAAATTGAGTTTCAAAAAAATCCGTTTTTTCCAAAAAACTTAGCAGTTCTTGAAATGTTTAAAACTTTTTGATGTCATCTTGGTGAACATCCGAAAGCGCAACTTGCCTCAATTTAACCATGTTCCTATCTATTACGGTTACCAAGATACCAATGCTCGTACCTCGAATTTGTAACACCCTCTATTTACAGTTAGTGTAACCAAGACGATATAAGCTTATATTAATTCATAAGGAAATAAAAGTATTACTATAACAAACTTATTTTTCGTTAATAATTAAATAATTGCATAATTATTAAGTTTTACAGAATAAATCTCCCTTTACTAATGATATCAAAGACTAGAGGGAATATTATTAGTGGAGTACCAAAGAATATCTTAATACCCTAGAAGTCTCGTCTCGCATCAAAATCTGACCTATCGATGGGGCCTCGCTCGCCAGAGCGAGGCGAACGAAGAGTAGAGTGGGCCACGAAGTTGTACCCTTAGTTTTACCCCCTTAAGGAATGAATTCCAAAAATCGCTCTAATTATTCAATTACGCTACATAATAAACCTCTGTGCAAATCATCATATATAATCATCATCAAATTCCTTGAACAGAATTTATTGTTCCAGAACGTTCAACCCCTCATTTCACACCCTTAGAGGGCGAATTTCCAAAAATTGCTTCTTAGTGCTAAATTACGTTACATAAGGAACGTCTGCAAAATTCATACTTCTACAACCGATTTTAACAAATTTTTGTACAAATTTTCATCCCTTATTTTTCAGGGGATGCATGCCTAAAATTCGCTTCTAGGTACTCACTTAAAAAAAAGAATTTCATACTCCTAGTCCTAGAACGGATTTTACATAAAAAAATTATGCAAATTTTCACCCCTAGTTTTACCCCCTTAAGGAATGAATTCCAAAAATCACTCTAATTATTCAATTACGCTACATAAGGAACCTCTGTGCAAATTCTCATATTCCTTGAACAGAATTTATTGTTCCAGAACGTTCAACCCCTCATTTCACACCCTTAGAGGGCGAATTTCCAAAAATTGCTTCTTAATGCTAAATTACGTTACATAAGGAACGTCTGCAAAATTCATACTTCTAAAACCGATTTTAACAAATTTTTGTAGAAATTTTCATCCCTTATTTTTTAGGGAATGCATGCCTAAAATTCGCTTCTAGGTACTCACTTTCATCATTTAAGGGACCTCTGAACAGAATTTCATACTCCTAGTCCTAGAACGCATTTTACATAAAAAATTATACAAATTTTCACCCCTAGTTTTACCCCCTTAAGGAATGAATTCCAAAAATCACTCTAATTATTCAATTACGCTACATAAGAAACCTCTGTGCAAATTCTCATATTCCTTGAACAGAATTTATTGTTCCAGAACGTTCAACCCCTCATTTCACACCCTTAGAGGGCGAATTTCCAAAAATTGCTTCTTAATGCTAAATTACGTTACATAAGGAACGTCTGCAAAATTCATACTTCTAAAACTGATTTTAACCTTTTGTACAAATTTTCATCCCTTATTTCTAAGGGATGAATGTCAAAATTAGCTTCTAGGTACTCACTTTCGTCACTTAAGGAAACTCTGTACAAAATTTCATACTCCTAGAACTAACATTTTTGTACAAAATTTCACCCCCAGTTTCACTACCCTTAGGCTATACATTTCAAAAATCGCTTATCAATGTTCAAATGCGCCACATCTGTGCAAAAGTTCATACTCCTAGTAGGTGCAGATTTTTTTTTTTGTATAATTACACCCCTTTATCTAATTACACCCCCTTATGGGTCGAATTTTAAAAAATTACTTAGTAGTGCTCATCTTAGAGAACGAATTAATATTCTCCGTATTTACTCCAGTTTCCTAATATTAGCACAGATAACACATAATCATACTAGTTAATTTTTTATTGGAATAGAAGTAATTTTTATTAGAAGGTACAAAAAAATTAAAAATCTAAAATTTTATTTTCATAGCTACGTTTTTTTTTTTCATAGCCTTAGGATGCCTCATGTACTAACGAATATACGAAATATATAATCAATACATATTTCTTTAAATATCGAGAAATAAAATATGTTTGGCAACACCGTACGAAATATCGCCGCGCGTAGTCCTCAAAATTTAAAATATTATCATTTTCAGGCTTCGATTATGTTCAAAAGCGCCACCGTATGACAAATCGCTAAAGCTTCCACACGAGAGTTCTCAAAACTATAATATTCTTTGGGAGTACCCAGAGACTTCTACCTCGGAATTCAATTACTGTGAATGTATTAATGTGGAACCTTCTGTATTGTGTTTTATAGATAAAATACTAAAATGTTTACCCATTTTTTTTCGTTGCTTTTAATTTTTTATTTTAGTAATTTTAGTAAATTCTTAATTATTTCCTTCTTAATGTTTTGATTTTTTTAATTCTTTTTCTAAGTAAATTTATTGAAATAAATAAATCTAATGCATAAGCTATACCTATTCTGCTTATATTCTAATCAATGAAATTTTTATTGAAATCGAATTATACAGGGTGGCGCGTCATATACGACGCGGTTTTTGCAAGGAGAACAAAAGTTTGTATTGAAGTGAAATTTTGTGAGCTAATGTAAGTCAATTTAATGCATTTTCTAAAATTATGTAGAGTTCTACAGGGTGTCCCCAAAAAAAGTTACACATCAAAGTTATGTTTTTTGTAATGGAACACCCTATATATTAATTCATTTTTGGGTTCTAGTAAAAAAATAAAAGTTTGTTTTATTAGAAAAGTATATGACTAAAATGTATAGTTTTTGAAATACATTCACAGGCCCGAAAAATGCATACCTTAAAACTTTGATGTATTTTAAAGGTTAATATATTTTGTTTTAATGGGCCGATTTTGATGATTTTTTAAGCAGTGTGTAGCCCAATTCTTTTGCTTTTTAGTATATTTTTCTAAATTAAAAATGAAACTCCCCATCTGTTAATTATACGAGGGAACAAAATGTTGATATTTTGGTGAAAGTTTGAAACACCTTGAGGAATATGTTAAAACAGCAAGAAATTTAAGAATCATTCTATCATCTAGATACATCCTTTCTAGATTGTTTGTTTTTTGGTTCATCTCATTAACTTTGTTTTTGTTGAAAATATTCGCTTTTGAAAAAAACACTAACATTTTTCGTAATTTTTATATTAAGATCATGCCTTTGCTTTTGGGCCTAGTCAACACATCTAGTAAGTTCTGGTCCCCAAGCAGGCCTTCTTGACATAAGATTTTGCGTTAGTTAATATGTACGTTTCTTAAGTGCAGTTCATGTGATTCAATGTGAAAAGCTGGCAAACAGCGGTTTCTTAGCGATAAACTTACAATAAGTCGATCATCTCGATTAGAAGTTATCATACGAAGGTTCCTGGACGTTTAGATATTGACGTCCTCATGGACTTGGTCATAATTCAAAAACCACTTAATATACTCTATGGTATTAAGATAGTTTTGTAACCGGAATTTGACTCACCCTGTATATCTATAAAAATATTTTTGAAATGTGAACTACCATTAAACACATATTTTGTAAAAACTTTGAAGTGAAAATCTCAAATAGGAATCCTGATACAGAGTTTTTCAGGGAATGTGGAGCCATCTTGTATGTATGCATTTGTATATGTGTGTTTATTTAAGTACTAAAGTGAGAGCAACGAATTTAAATGGGTAAACTTTGTAATATATCTTATTAACAATACAATGCAAAAAGTTTTATAAAAATTCGTTCACAGTAAATGAATTCCGAGGTTTGTATCCCATAAGGGCTTAAAGCACTCCACTATATAATCAATTAAAAATTCAAACAGATGCCATTAAACAAAAGAACAGCTACATGGTTCATATAGAAAATTACTTAGGAAAAAAATTTGTTGAAAAAACTTCATATAATGTATATTCCCCAAAACCAACACTACAATAGAGCACTCATTAAAACCGTAAATTTTTCGTTAATTAGCGCCAAAAAAAATTGCCTAAAAACTTCCAAAAAACGCTGAAAAGCTCTAAAATTGAGATCCTATCCGCTCCAGACTCGCGGCAAGCGAGCGTATGTTGAACGGCACAAGTACTTGTAAAATTAGTCACCGTGTGCGTATGAAATTTCAGCAGATGGAACACAAAGGCGCACAGTTGGCTGGCTGTGTGTAAAGCCGGTCCCACACGATGCGACAGCACTGTATTAGAGGACGGGCAAAGATTGAACGAGTATTAAAAATGAATCGTTAGGTTCGATTCACTGCTTAGAATACGGTTCGTTCAATAAAATCGTGGCCAACACGGATCCGTAACATTTGAATGATGAGCCGTAAAAAGGAGTCGTGAGAATTGAATCGGATCACAATCATGTTCGTTCAACTGAATCGTGGCGAGCACGAGCATAGAGTCAGGCACCAGTATTTAGACTTGAACAAAAGCCCTAAACAAACCTCATGGGCATAAAATGCAAACGATAAGAAAGTTATTTACAAAAAAAACTTTTTTCTACAAACGTGAAAAAATGACAAGGTTCGCGAATTGATAGCAATGTGCGAAGTGACACTTTTTTTCATTTTCCTACGTTACCATGACACGGTGCGCAAAGTAATGCGTGAAATGCCTATTTCGCACACTGCATGTAAATTATATGGGATTTTGGAATTCTGATTTTTGGAAAATGAAGAACTTAATTATTTATTTCGAAATATTCAAGAATAAACTAACTAATGACTATATTTATTCATGATGTTCTTAGATGGTACATGACATTGTAGAGTTCTAATAAATATATAGTGGTTATATGTCAAAGAAAGTGGTGGTAAGAGTCGTACTAAATATCAATGAAAACAACTACGATAAAATACAAGACATGTAAAGTTTAAGAGAATATATGAAATGTAGCATTACTTTAATTAATTTGATATATTCCATATGAGCTAAATCGAAGATGTTGCAACCTGTAGATTCTAGAATCTATGTTTGGTTATTCATCTGTTAAAATAGTGCGATAATAATATCTATAAAAGTAATACCATTACAAGAAGTAATGCAATGAAACCTAAGATCTAAATTATATTTAATATTAATTATTATATTAAATATTAAATCGACATGAATGTTGTTAACAATCTAACCACTAAACATAGTCTGTACGATATTATTTAAGATGTACGTTATTGTTTAAGACTGTAAATGTTTTAAATGTTAAATGTAAAACTAGAACTCTTGAATCTACACTTAGCTGTTCTTTATGTAATCTTGCTTTAAACAGTAACAGCGTGAGGTGGTCTCGCATCTCTGTACTCAGCCATCCAACACAACCAAAGGGGCCAGAATGAGGACACCATGAATTGATACAGCCGTAACTAACTAGCTTATAGCTGGGAACGAAGCAGCATGGGACTCAAGCTACATCCACGCTGTGGCACTTATATGTAAGAAAAAATCATTCTTACTGGGGACACTCGTCCACAGGACATCCGTACATAAGATAATGTCCGTACATAAGATACTACCCGTACCTTGGACCCTAAAAATATGAAACTCTTGTTTAAAACCAAACAAGGTCTAATAAACAAAATAAACCTACCTCGAAATACTTCCGAGGACTCAATAAATAATAAACAACCTGTCCTTTCTTCCATGTGACATTCTGGAGGACAAAAGATAAGGGACGCCAACGTGCCAGCAAAATACAAATACAAGTTGGGACATCCGTAACTCTACCCTAAAAATATTCAATAATAATATCGAATCTATAAAAGGTAATAACTCATCTTTACCTGTAGCCTCGAAATAGCAGCTGATTCAGATAATACAGCAAGATTTAAATAATCACCATTTCTAAAAACTGGGACTAATGGCGTCTGACAGGCCAAACGGTCAAACCAAAAGTGCCGTTAAATCACAGAGAGTTGACAGAAGCGATGTTGACAGCGCGCGCCTCCACAGAATAGTGAAACGATAGCAGGATTGGCGACTAGGGAACGTAAAAATTACGCCAAGCGTACCAACAAAATGATCAGGCCTGAACGAGAGGGAATCCGGTGACGATAGGCCAGACATCACATATTATATGTAAAAAAGTCATGTAACGAACTAAAAACGTTATAAGGTACTTGATCCCGGTATTTGACACTCTAAAATTTTATTTGATATTTGAATTTTATTGTTGATAGAATCCTCGACGTATCCCTCGGCCTCTGTCGAAGATTCCTCCGTGGCGCTTCAAACTAAATATATCACACCCTGCATTAGCAAGGAGTTTGGCTGAAGTTCTCCGGAAACAATGCCCAGTGTAGGCCTCATAATCTGGCAGCTTCAAGTGTTTCGATATCATGCTAGGCATCTTACCAATAGAATTTATGCCGACCACTTGGTTAACACATCTTTTATTTAGATATTTTAAAAACAATCTGCGACTGGTAGCATTTCTTGGATGAAGAGCTGCGTATTTTCGGTAAATCTCAATATAATTCAAATTTGACACTGTAAAGACTCGGTCTGTATTTGTTTTTGTATCGGGTACTTTCACAATCAAAATTGAATATTTATGTTCTATGTTATCGACTGTCATTTTAGTAAGTTCATCACGGCGGCAAGCACCAGAAACCAAGTATTAAAACGACCTAAAAGGAAATCGATGACGATGTTCAGTAATAAAAAAAGCATACATTCCAAGCTCACGCTTTTTTTTTCGAAGCAATAATATAATAATAATAATTTTTAGGGATATCCCGATTTTAATGTTTGTAGAAAAAATGTTGTTTGCAACTCGTGCACGAACTACTTTGGTGATCTCGACTAAATTTTGAACTCGGCTACGCCTCGTTAAAAAATTCAAGTATCGATCACCAAAGTAGCACTTCGCGCACTAGATACAAAAATAACTAATTTATACTGTATGGGAGTATCTGTAAGGTATTTAATTTTCAGGTTAATATTTTTGCTAAAATAATATTTACCGACTATAAACCATTAAATGTCGGACTAAAAGACGAAACCGTGTTTTTATGCAATTCCAAATAAATATTTTTGGCCTCTGCTCAATATGATAAACAAACGGCGTCAACGAGGGTTATAAAATGAAGATGGCTGTCATTTTATATGTAAAATTATATGGGGAATATCATCGATGTTCATTTCCAAGCCAACCGGACGCCATTTTTTTCGATCATGCGTTATTATATACTATTTATTATGATTATTAAATCGGAATTAAAATATGGATCTAAAAGTATTAAATTGGTATTAAGAAGTCTTTAATAAATAGTATAATGATAATTTAATATTATTGGTAAAATAAATCAGTGGCCGGCCGTAGCTCCAGCGTTAGAGAGGGCGCGCACTGCATCAGATCGGACCGACCAGCAAAAGCGACTGCGACCATCGTACATATAGACGGCGCCGGCGCCAACTAAAACATTTCGGCCTGTAGAGGCCAGATTCCTACCTCTACCTATCTACGATAGTCGAGTCACCGCCTTCGCCGTTTCTCGCCGGACTGGTACCGATTCAGTGCGCGTACACCTTTAGTGTGTCGATCTACGGAGCGGAAGGTACTGGGTTCGATCCCCAGCCAGTACGGTCGCTTTATTTATTTAAATAAAAATATTTATTTATCTAAATAGAGCGACCAACGGGCCGCCGCCTCAAGGAAGGCAATGGCAAACCACCTTGAGTATATTTGCCTTGTACAGCCTCTCAAATATGCCGTTCGGATTCGGCAATAAACTGTAGGTCCCATGTATTTGTAAAACACTGATGACACATATCACAAGTACACGCGAGAGGTAGCCAACGCTCTATATAGAGTATGGCACTGTAAGAAGAAGAAAATAAATCAATCCAATCACGCCAGTATCATAAAATGTTGAAAAACAATTTTGTAGATGTAAAACTGGCCGATTTTTCGTCTACAGACGGATATATATGAAAGAATAAGTATGAGATGACTAGATGACTATGAAGTTTTGACTGGACAGGTAAGACTGACAGGTAAAACGGTAAGTGTAGACCGGGCTTAAGCAGTGCAGCCAGCCAGGCTCGACCCCGAAAATTTCTCTATTTATTCCGAAAACTCTGTCTCTTAAATAATGCGTCTGGTTAGGATTAAATTAGTAAAAGCTGCCTAATTTCTTCATTTGTTTATGAAACAATAACAGAGAAATAATGAATTATTGAAAATGAAATTATGAATTGTAATTTCTTTACATGGCAAGTGTAAAATAATAAAAAATATATTTAAATTATAAATGAAAAAAAATACATTTAAGGTGCTTCAATTTTTTTTTATCCATTATCAAGGTTTATTCTGTTGTTTTGTATATAGAGTGTAGCAGACATAATATGTAATAAACTCTATACTTTTGTAGCTGGTTCATTTCTTGGATAAACGTGGCATCCTAGGTATTCGATTTTTTCATGGTATGTAGCTTTTTATCCAGACAAAACATTTAAAAATAAATTCTCTCTTAAAGATCTCTAAAAAGGTTATCTACAAAATGAGGCTTTTTTAATGAAACACTCTATATATTAATTGGTTATCGAATTCTAGAAAGAATTTTAAGGCCAAATACGTTACAGAAGTTTCTGTATGTCTAAACTGTATGTTTAAAGCTTTTACTCTAACACTATGACTAATGATAAATAAAACTTTTTCAGATTTCAATATTTATTTCAATTATAAGCTCTTATACAGGGCGTTTCAAAAAAACATGTGCCATCTCTCGTGGGGAGATTCCTCACCTAAAAATAAGATTTATTTTTCATATAAAGATACATAAGTCCGATTGCTTTGTTTCGTAGCTACAGGGTGTTAAAATCTTAATAATCTCTCGATTTATTATAATTTTCATCAAGTACACCGTGTGCGTATTTGTGATTCGATTGAAATTTTGAAGGTAAAAGTTACCATCAGTGCTACATATTTTAGTGCTAAAAAAGTGTCGATAAATTTATCACTGGAATATTTTTCAAAAAAAAAAACATGCGCGCCACTGACTTTTTTATTTTGACATCAAAATTGTGTAGGCCTTTTAATGCCAATTAAAAGTTATCTCTCGATATTTTGTCGAATTCATAATATTAATCACAATTAATAAAATTAAAATAAAATTAATAAATTACATATTTTACCTAACTTATTATTAAATATTATTACTATTAATTATTATTACTATTAGTCCAACCTAGAGCAATTTGAAATAAAAAGATAATAGTATTTAAGATAATTACAAAAAAACTAATTTTAAAAAGTTTGAACATCCTGTAACTCTAAAATTATGCATTCCGTACCCATGTTTATACGAACTTTTTTTATATTTTCATAAGTTTCAAATAAGTATTCATATCAATGAATACTTATTTAAAACTTTCGCAAGTTAATGATATTAATTTTTTTTAAAGGTTGCATTAGACTTGAATCCTTGTTTATATATTCTTAAAGTTGATCAACCGACTAGACAAAATGTGCTGCCAACTGGAGGACAAATCGTGAACCTTTCGGGGCGGAGTCAAAAATATCGATTATTTTCGTTATTTTCCTCAGAGTAATGTAATAAAATAGCCCGGGTTTCTGCGAACTTTAATAGTGATCAGTTGATTAAGAAATTTAAACGAAACTTTTATTTTATTGTAAATTGTGGATTATTTTCGCTTGTTATTTTAAGAATTCTAAACCGTATTAACAAAGAAATTATTATTTCGATATGTTGGTACATTATTTATAATTTATGATAACGCTAATTGGCTGTTAATTAATATTAAAAAAAAGTTACATACCTATTTTAATTTGATTTAATGCAGGTTTATAAAAGAATCATTTCATTCTTAGATTATTTTATTCTAAATTGAGTTCTTTACGAATTTTACGATATTTTTTTTAAAACATAAAACTTTTTTACATTTTTGATACCAACTAACTGGCATGGTATTATTGGTATGGAAATTAGCCAAGGAAGAAAAGAATTGGCTATAACTTGTAATTTTTCGAAAAAAACATATACCTACCTATATCGCTGAAAAGCTTAAAAAATGGCGCTTTTTATGAAGTCATGGCCAACTATGGTTTCCATTTAAAAAAAAACATAATGTTTGTGTCATATGTCAAAAATGACAGGCTTTAGGAAAAAAAACAGAAAACACAAACTCATTAGGTATGTGATTATCTACAACTTTTATCTGAAAACTTTTTGGCTAAAATACCGTATGATCGAATAAAAATGGCGTCAGCGATGGCTATGAATTGACGATCGATGATATTTCCTATAATTTTACATATAAAATGACAGCGATCTTCATTTCATAGCCATCGTTGACGCCGTTTTTATTCGATCATACGGTAGATTATAATGGAGATTATATATTAGAGACAAGTTTTAAAATAGCCAAAATTTGTTTTTTTCGAAATATCTAGTACGCCTTGAACTTCTCCGAAAAATCCGAAAGGCGCATATTTATGACCCCACAAAACTGCAATTATTCTTTCCCCATTTAACTGACTCTCTATCTCCAGTAGTTTCCGAGATACCCATAGAGAACATCGATCGTAGGAAACTAACCCTGTATAGTATTTAGAAACTAATAGAAACTAACTGTTATTATTATTTGACTAGATTAATTTGATTAATAAGACTCGATTAATTTAATTTAAAATAAATTTGATCAGATTTTTTTTTCGTATATTCTACTACCAGAAAACCAAAATTATATGATAAGGCACTTTTCAACGAAGTTAACGGAAGATATAGTGTATCTATCACAATACTTAATAGAATTATTACAATTAGAAGAAAAAGAGAAAGAAAAAATACCCAAATACCTCATCTACAAAATAAACTAATATAATCTCTTATAAAAACACTACAAAATTACTTCTTGTATTCTACACTGAAAGAATTATCAAACTTACTAATTAATCAAACAAAAAGAAAAAATAACCAAATTATTTCACCTACTACTTAACTACAAAATAATAAACTATTAAAACACTACTAAACTATTTCTGGTATTCTACACTAAACATTATAATTAAACTTAATAAAATTAATCTAATTTTACACTACAACCACTACAACTACAAAGAAATAAGAACATTTTTTAAAACTAGAAGAAACAGAACTTCGATACGTGCGACCAGTATAATAGATCAAGCGGACAAAGAATATAAAATACTTTAAAAATGTGCATTCAGAAAGAAAAATATCTCGAAAATTATCTAAACAAACATTTTTTTTTCTTATCAGTGAAAAGCATCGGCCTCGTCGGCCTTGCGGAATTTGTCGGGTATTTACAATGGTCGAATTGTATAATTACCAGCTTTTATAGCACATCTAATAGACAAAAAGTATCTGGTCGATTAGTAACCAATTGGCACAGTCCGAAAATTATCGATTTTTATTTTCTCTGTTTTTATTGGTCGCTTCAAAATTCAGAGTAACAAAAAATATTTTTCTGTAATAAAAGACTGTGAAATACGCCCCGCCATCTGGTGATTTACATCTATAAACGTCTTAGGTTGAGCTACTTTAAAAATTCATATACTAGGCTTGAATCAAGGCAAATTAATAAAATTACGTTTATCTCATCAAGGAGGCCGAAATCGACAAAATATCAAGAGACAACTTTTAATCGGCATTAAACTGCTTACACTATTTTGCTAACAAGAGAAAAAAAGTCAGGGGCGTACATGCTTTTTTTTTAAATATTCCAGTGATAACCCATATGTACGTCCCTGGTTAATATATCGACACATTTTTAACTTTAAAATATGTCACATCTATAGTAACTTTTAGCCTTAAAATTTCATTCGAAACGCTAAAAATACTTGGAAGAAAATTATAATAAATCGAAAAGATATTAAGACTTAACAACCTGTAGCTACGAATGCTGATATGAAAAATAAATCTTATTTTTATGTGAGGAATCTTCCCACGAGAAATGGCACATGTTTTTTGAAACACTCTGTATAAGAACATTGAATTTCATGAAGCTTTAATACACTTTTCTTTCGTTAAAATTTTGATTTTTCAGTTTTCTAAGAGTTTAATACACCCATACACCAAATAATAGGATATTATACAAAATTTAAATCTAGAATGAAGGTGTCTAACATTTAAAACTGCAAATTCTTATTTCTATTAACATATTGACAAAATGGTGAACGAATTAATCATCATTTAATTTTGTAATTTAACTTCCATAATAATAAAAAAATACCTTCACCAAAATGTCAAGAAAGCTGGTAATAATCAATCCTTGTATATTGAGGATATTGTATAATATAAGCCTTTATATGAACAAAGATAAAAAAATATATAATTAAAAAATAGTAAGCATCGTAATAATTTTTGAGAAAATACCAAAATAAAAATGTTAGACATTTTTACCGGAAAATCTATTTGGGAAAAAAGAAACGTCATTTCTTGTAGTATATTGATTTCTTTACAGGTTTCTAATATTTTTATAATATATCTTCGGCGTCAAACAAAATAGTCAAGGAATACTACAAAAAATATATTACAAGTAGCATTTTGTATTTATAGATTTCTTCAAACTCTCTATTCCTTAAGAGATTGCTTTATAGTATTTTTAGAATGTTAAAATGTTTCGCCAGTATATTACTAGATGGCAACACGAGACAATAATATTTAAAATATACCTTACAATGTATTCGTAATTTGTATAAATCTATTTTTTTTCTCTCAAAACAAAAATAAATAACATAGATTTTTGTGACAAGTAAATTGAAATTGTACTTTGACAATAGTACTTGATTTTTATAAATATATTTTTTTTTTCTCTCAAAACAAAAAAAATAATTTTAAATTACTTTGTTATAGACACAACACTGATGAAGGCTATCATGTTTTCGAATAAGAATTTAGAATAAGTGGGAGGGGGGTTAATCTCTGCGACCTTAGAGATCTATTGTGTCCCCCTTTCTTGAGTTGTAACTCATCATACAGTCCCAGGACTTCCTACGGAGACCCGTGTCCTTCACAGTCGAGGAGCTACGACCCAGGCCGGGTAGCCGAAACGGTAGCTTGTGTGTGTGTCGCCTGTTGGGTTTAGAGGTAGGAGGTAGGCTCCCGACCCTTGGAGGAGGTGGTAACTTGCGGAGGATGGTCTCACGCAAGTGTCAGCCACCTCTCCTGTAGTTCTCTTTGGGTTTGGCCCCTTGGAACTTTCATTGTTACTGTTCCCAGTGTTGCTAGGGGGTTTCCCCACAGCTTCACCGGTGATGTTTTTATTACTATTATTACCAGATCTCATACTGCTCCCATGAGTCGCTAGGGACAGTCGGTTCACTTCTACAGAGCCCCGCATGTAGAAGTAAGGGGTAAAATACAATGGGGTACCCCCCGATGCCCCAAGGTTGAGGCTGTCCGTAGCCCCGCCCGGTATCGTTATATGTCTTGGTGCAATTCCCTGGCCACGACACTACAGTCAGGGACAAGACGATGAGTGAGATGCTTCTTAGACCAAGCCAAGTGCTAGGGGGGATTCCCCCCAGCACCTGACCAGGAGCTTCCCCACCAACGACAAGGTCTTGCATCTCCTAGGGGAAGAGGCTATCATGTTAGCCGATATGATTTTTTTAATTCAAATAAAGATAATGAAAAACCAAATGAAAACTTAATCATCGTTTTTTCCGAACCTAAATCCCGAGAGAGTCAAAAAAAAATTTAGAATATATGAAAACAAGGTTCAAGAACATTAAATTTTCCAAGAATAGAATTTACTTGATAGACCAATGATACAAAGTGGACATCATTAATTGAGGAGATTTAAGATCAAACGTCTAAGTTGATGTCAAATACTGAAAATATATTATCATCCCTCTTACCAAAAGGCATTTTTTTTGTAAATACTGCTGCGTTAATCCAACGGAGACCAACTTGACACAGAAGTATAGACATTTTATTAAAATTAATGTGTTTTTTATTGGTTTTTTCTTCTACAACTCAATACAGTCAAACACATTTGAAGTTGATGAATTTTTAAAATTACGATATTAGCTAAGCAGAGATCTAACCAAAAGCAAAAAACAAAAACATGGCAGTGATCTATGAAACAAAAAACTTGGGGACCTCTGCTTTAGACAAACAGGCTCTAGAACAACTAAACCTATTTTTAAAAGACGTAAATTAAACATGAAATAAATGAGTAACTCATTTGAATTAACTGTTATATCCTATTGACGTTTGTTGTAGCCTTCTACATGTAAACTAGAATAACGTTACGTAGCACCCTGACCACTGACTCACCTAAAATAGATTTCTACAATTTTCCGCACTACTTACGCTACAATAATTCATTACATTAATTTCTCTTGAAAATTGCAATCAATTATTTGTTATCAAAAAGTGTACTATTTTAAAATGACTTGTTATTATTAGTTTTATCAATTATAATTAATTTACAAGGTGTCCCAAACTTGAAAGCTAAAATTTCTTTCTTCTTTCTTTCTTTCATTTTGAGCGACAAAAAAATGTATTCGGATATTTTTAATTTGCAAATCGATATTTTATTGGTCATAAACTAGCACAATTTTATACTACTTTGACTTCCTTTAGATTCTATTTCACTATCTTTAGAATGTGGTTGTACACCCTGTATAATATTTCGGTGCCAATGTCATAAAATGTGTTTTAAAATGGGAGACAAATTAGGATATGCGGCATTTTTTCTGCGTTTATTTTTAGAACTTTGACCTCAGAAGTTGTAAAAGCTGGGTGGTCTTTAATGCTAAATTATCATGCTAATAATGTTAAATATAAACCAGAAGCTGTGCCTGTGCAACAATAAAGAGATATTACGTGATCAGTTTTTTAAACAACTTATAAATTTATTACTGTATATTATTTCTTTTAAAAATTGTTAGAACATTTTCTACTTCATATCAAAACAATTAAATAAAGTAAAAATAAAAAAGAGTTAAATATTATTAAACAAATCGCCATCAACAATGGATATAAGTGTTCCCTTATTGATAGTATGCTAAAGAAAAAACAAAGGAAAATATTAATGAAAAATTTTTATTCCGCTAATTCTAAAGACAATAACAATTATCGACTTTTAAACTACATTCCTAATTTAACTAACAAAATATCAAATAATCTCAATAAAATAGGATGTAAAACTATTAACGTAAATAAAAGAAATTTAGGTCAAATTTTATTAAATAATAAAGACAAAACTAATGTCAAAAATAAGTCGGGTGTATATAGGGTGGATTGCAATGATTGTGATGCCGTGTACATAGGCCAAACAGGTAGAAATTTAGATATAAGGATTAAAGAACATGTAAAGTCTATTAATAATCTCCAGCCTCTTTGTCTCCAGCATAGTTCTGGTCTTGCAACTCATTGTATAGTAAATAATCATTACAACATTATAAAATTAATGAAAACTCAATTAAGTTACTACACAGAGAAACAAAAGGTAGACGCTTTATTATTACATTGAACAGTTAGAAATACTAAAATCTGTTAAAAACGAAAATAATGTTAAGGACCAACAAGGATTTCTAAACACATTTTTTATTACCCCTATTGTAAACTCTCTGAAACCACCCCCATAGCAAATATATATATATATATATATATATAGTTACAGTGTAGTTAGACGATTAGTTCATAAAAAACTCTTGAAAAAGGCCTAACAAGCCGAAACATATATGTAGAGTTAAAGTTACTCTTATTAAAAGTTTTTTGAAACATCTAAAAGCGTGCTTTATTAAAATACTAATATTTCAACGATGTTTCACAAGGAACCAACCACAGCTTCAGTACAATTAATTAAATAAAGGAAAAAAATGCCAAGGTGAACTTCTGTCTATTTTCTGTTTAACACAAATACAACGTTTCTGTTGGTTATATAACCCCCCGTTATCAAGCAGATACTTCAACTATAGTCGTGTATAAAAATAGACTAGTCATATAGATATAAAAAAATAATTTCTTTTGCCTCAACTTAAGTTAAACAAAAATCAAGGATTTTCCCCCTCACGGGATTTTTAACAGGACACTGCCCTCAGTAGTTTGAAGCTCAGAAAAAACGGCGAATGTATATTCCGTGGGGAGAATGGGGAAACACCAGAACACCTCATCACTGAGTACCGGTGATAAAGTCCTGGTAATTAATCCTCCAGCCACTCATTCTACTCTTCTACTACTCTAACAAAGAAAAGTGATATAACTCCAAAATTTCCTTAAATTAAAAAGTAAAAGTAATGGAAATTCTTCCATATTTTTCTTTTGATTGTCTTTGGTAACCAAATCTATATACCTCAATAAATTATTTTAATTTCTTTTAGATTTGAAGCAAGGCACCATTCATGTATCTATATCATTAGTATAGATACTATTTCAAGCTTCAAAAACAGACAAATTAAGTGGTTGTCAAGCAGATAATTGGTCTTGGCACGCATATATCTTATTTGTTTACTCTTTTTTCTCAACAAAGTAATAAATATTACTAAATGTGTTTATAAGTCCGCATAACATTCAAATCAAGTATTGAGATATGTCCAAATCTCGTTATTTCAGTCTGTATTTTTCATTTTTTATCATGTTTTTGTTTTCGAATATTTTTTACGCGTTTTTTTTAATTCTTTAAAGTAATAAGTAAAGAAAAAACAAGTCTATTTTTTTATTAAAAAGCACTTCGGAACTGTAAATAATATCTATACCTTTGAGGCTGGTTCATTTCTAGAAAAGACTTCTGGGTTTTTCACCAGAAGGGGGGAATTCTACAAAATAAAAAAGGTATTTTTTGTATACACTACGGGGGGGAATGAATTGATGTATTTATCAGTGGCATTTTGACAGTAATACAATTCTTTTTATACACTGTTCGTATAGATGTATGTCCAAAAATCCTTAGTTTCGGAGATACAGGGTCTAGAAGTTTCATTTTCATTTCGATTTTTTCCAAATAATTTGTGCAGTAACGTCAATATTTGGATTAAAATTGACCTCTGGGAATTTTTTGACATGAGAAATTTGATTTTGATTTCAATATGACTCCTACTAGTAGAGGGTGCCACCTACATATTTTTTAACTTGTTTGAAGAGTAATAACTTTTCGTTCGTGACTGTATAAAACTACTGAGTAAAAAAATATACATTTACGACGCTTTTTACGTAAAAAAGTTCTCTTGGTGAAAATCGCTACGAGTAATGGTATTCGAGATATTTGGAATCGAAATTATCAATACCTGTCATCACTGACATAAATTAAACATGTTGACTAAATAGTTGACTGAGATAATAAATTTGTACTATAATTGTACCTAAAGTTCAACAAAAACTATTTTATCATCATTTTTTTTTGCAGAAAAAATATGATTAATTCAAAACAATACAAATTTCCCAAATTTATTATTTCAGTGAAATAACTATCTACTCAACATGTTTATTTTTCGTTAATAATGGCATGTATTGATTATTTCGACGGCGTCACGACAAAAGGGCGTAAGCGCCATTCATCATTTTTTTCAGGAGACGAAAAAAACGTCTAAAATCTATATTTTTTATTTTTTGTGAATTATTTTTTGCTACAGTATTATAGATTATATGGCATATTTTTCAAGAATTTTTTGCTTATAAAATATTAAACTGTTAATTAGTTATTTTAATATTTGGCGCTTACGCCTTTCTTTCTAGGCTCGATTGGCGTTTACGTCTTTTTGAAAGGCGTTTAAGACTTTTGTGTCTTATTATTCTAGTCATTTTTTGTCGTTTAGGTGCACTTACGCCTTTTGAGTTTTACAAATAAAATTAAAAATGTCGCTTGGATTTTTAAATTTTTTTAAGAAAACACAGTACAAAATACTCAAACTGATACTTTCAATATTTTCAAACTCATTAGGCTTGAAATAATAACTGGAAAATTAAATTTAACTAATATTCTGAGCAAAACACGGGTCAACTTGATCCGTATTCCTCGTTGGTGGCAAAAGGTGGTTCTTCTAACATGAATAATTCTGACTCCAACAGCGCATCATGCTGCAATGCTTCTGCCAGAAGATCATTATCTATGATATTGCTCCCAACCTCAACTCCTTGATTTCCACATTTTAATGCCAAATCTCGGATTTTCTTCCCGCGGGAAGTCATTATTACACTGTGGAGGAAAAATATAAAAAAGGCTTAAGCGACATCAAAAAAACCAAATTTCAAACAATTATTACAATCAAGAAAAAGTCCTTTGACTTGTAGCAAAGGTTTTTTTTGAAAATTAATATTGTATACAATTTAGATATTTGACAGTTTTTTGAAATATGTTGAACGGTAGTTTTGTTAAAAGCAAAAAAATATGCCATTACGATCACATAGGCGGATGGCGCTTACGCAAACCAAATTAATTAACACGAAAAGGCGTAACCGACAATAACAAATAAATGTCGGTGTTTACTATTTGAATTAGATTGAAGCACAAAAAACAATCTAGGCTACCAAATATGAATAAGACCTATCTTATTAATAAGTTTTTCTACGTACCTTTGAATGGAAAATGGTATTTTTTCATCCCAGGCCTAACCGACCTTCCAACACGTGTGAATGGCGGTTACTGATTTTCGCGTCGAGTCTGGTTTGAAGGTGTATTGGCGGTTAGAAACTAAAACTGTCTTTTTTCTCACGTTATGAATTTTTGCTGGTTAAGCCGTTTCATAGATAGGTGCGCATTTATTAGTATTACATTTTGGAACCATAATCTCATTTTCGTTATTTTGGCGCTTACGCCCTTTTGTCGTGACGCCGTCGATTTCCATTCTAAATATCTTGAGAACGGTTTGCTCGTAGCGATTTTTACAAACAGATATTTTTTACGTAAAAAATCACAGGCATGTATATTTTTTCCCTAGGTAGTTTTATACAGGTACGGACAAAAAGTTATTACGCTTCAAAACAGTTAGAACACATGTAGGTGGCGCCCTCTACCAGTAGGAGTCATATTGACATCAAAATCAAATTTCTCGTGTCAAAAAACTCCCAGACACCAATTTTCATCCAAATATTGTCGTTACTGCAGAAATTATTTGGAAAAAAATCGAAATAAAAATGAAATTTATACACCCTGTATCTCCGAAACTAAGTATTTTAGGGCATATATTTACACGAACTTTTTTACTTATTTTTATCTGCAGAATATGCCGCCCATGTTTCCGGAATAGACTTCGGACCACCCTGTATATCTCTAATCCAGTGCATTTTTTGTCTAGGCACATTTGTTTTACTAGTAAATTACAATACCACTGCCAAATTATTCATCTCCGTTGGACCAATGTAGTGGTGTTTACAAAAAAAATACTTTCTTCTTTTGTTGAATTGTCTTCTAATGGCTAGAAACCCAGAAGTTTTTTCTCAAGAAAGAACTATCTATTACATGACATGTATTGTGCACCATGCAATATAAAATTATTAAAGCAGTGCATAAATGTAAGAACTTTTTGTATTATTATTATGTTTAGTTTTTTAGAACTTTGGCTGGCCCATCACACTAGGAACTGTTCAGGTGTTGACAACCTGACTAAGAAGTGTAAGGTATAAACTGCAAGGTGTTGACAACAACAAGACAGGTGTCACCTTAGTCTGAAATTGAAAAAAATAGAAATGAAATTGTGAAATCTCTTTGATATAATATTTATATTTCACGTTTATATTTTTTTTTTTATTTTTCCGGTGCTGTTATTCATTTATATATTTTTTTGGTAATGTTTTGTTATTCTTATTACTCTTTTTCATTTCTTTTATTGTTTCTTGTTATTCTTGTTCTTCAATTTTTTACTTTTGCTTTACCATTTTTAATTTCATATGGGAAATAAAACAAATATATATTTTTTCAAAAAATAACAATATATTACACGTATCATACAATAGTTATTGCTTCTTTTCGTGACATTTACAATCCATCCAAAAACATAAAAAATATCAGATTCATTTAGGAAATTCATCTACTATTTCTAAGTCCATACAATTAAATCTAACAGAAACATAAGTTAAACATTTATTTATTTATTTATAAATTAAATAGGATAATACTGCCTTGCATAAAAGATATTAAGCTCATCTAAATAAAAAAAATCATTTGAGATATGGTTATTCTTCTTTCTTTTTCTTCTAGTTTTAACTGACTAGGCACTATGTATATAAACAAAAAAAAGTAAGAGACAATGTGATATTTGTATCTTGAGTTATTCATAATTATACAACAAAAAAATTAATAACAAAGCAATCTATGTATGTAATTAAATGAGTAAACTTTTTCGAAAAAAAAATATGTAGATAGAGTTGAGATTTAAATTGTATTTCACTAAACTCCTGACTCAATATGAGTCAAAATATATTTGATAATAATAATCTAAAATTTTCGAAGGCGTTTTTTTTTGTTTCTTTCCAGAAAAGTAAGTTTTTAAACTTATATTATGAAAGTGTTCCTTTTTTCAGTTATTTTATGAGTAAATTTATGGACAAATTTGATATGTATGAGTCTTTCAAAATGTGTAACAAATAAAAGGAAAAATTTCCCAAAAAAAGAAACACGTACAAACGCATTCTAAAAAGAGTTAAATTGTCTCGATCACAAAATTATTATTTTTCCCTAAAATTATCACTCTTCAATATTTACAGACATTATTCCTAAAGTTATTTAATTAGACGAACAAAAAAAAAGAGTGGCTGGACTTTCTAGACATTTTTCCTTGATTTTTATACAGAGAGAGAGAGAAAAAAAACTCGTTTAACATTATTAGATAGATCAGTCTTTTTTTAGAACTAATTTTAAAAAGGCCCCTATATTGATTTACTTCTTCTTATAGTTCATCTTTTTCTTTACATCAAAAGTAGTTCAGAATACTGTCGAAATGTACAGGGGGAGCAAATAACAAAACGAACACGTTTTCCATGGTTACGGAAAACTTCGTTTTTATCTACTCCCGTTTTTCATTTTGTTCCTATGGCAAATATAATAATAATCGGTGTACAGAGCTGAAAGGCCCCACGAAATCACGTACAGGCAGTTGATTTTCGAGTCTTCCAACCGCTAGTAAACGTAGATTTGCTTGAGTTGGGGCTTGAGCTCTGCAGGTATGGTGTAGATCTCCGTGGGGGGCTTCTTCTTAACCAGTCGCCTCCATCGGCCTCCAAGGTTCTTTCGGAAACCCCTCACAAAGCCAGATCTGTCCGCATTTGCTTGTACAATGTTTTTCTGTAAAGAAAAACAAAAAATTTAGTTAAATTCATCTAAAAACAATGATAACATATTGATAGAGTACCAAAAAGATCAATATCAAGCTATTTTTCAATTCAATTGAACAAAACAACTTAAGAATCAAATTTTTAGATGTTTCTATGCCTTCCATGGCGATGTTTTATTTTCGATCACATGGTATAAAGGCAGGATTTTTTAGGATAGAAAAAAAACCTTGCCAATAATTCACACCACGTTTTAGAGATAAAACTTTATTGGCATCCGTATAATCATGACCTTAACGTGATATCAAGGTTCGTAATGTTATAAAAGTCGCTTAATTTAGGATACTGTTAGTTAATATTAGTAGTTTAGATCATTAGTTCAATACATGTCTCAGTAACAAAAAACTCGAGACATTAATGAAATCTTTCCTCGGAGGTTTGAATACTACAATATATATCGAAATATAAATATTACAATATCATCGAAATAAAACGGTATTAGTGATAGCTATGCAATGAAGATCGCTGTCATTTTATATGTAAAATTATATGAGAAATGTCACTGATCGTCATCTTGAAGCCAACTGGACGCCTTTTTTTGATCAAACAAGTATTACATTTTGACATGCGAACCTTCAAATGCAGTAAAATATAGATGTCGTTTGTCACTTCTGAATCACTCATTCGTTCCTTCGAAGTTGTGTTACAAATATCGGAAACTGGTGATGAATATGAGGTTTTCATTAAAAAATAATATTTTAATTGCATAGTAATAATACTTAAAGTTTTGTGTGCTCTGAATCCACGTATAGACGACATCTACCAACTTGGCAACCATTTTAGACGATGTCATTAACTCCGACGAAAAAAAAAAGAGAAAAAATGGCCGAAGACCGCCAAGTCTCGAGGAAGAAGAAGAAGAAAAAAGAAAAGACCAGGTTACTCGATCTCAGGCATCGTTAGGAAGCATTGGTCTCTGTTTCTGTTAGATCTCGGGATAACCAGATGAAACAAGGGTCATCGGCATGCGTATATATGTATATAGACGGGGAAGTCAGTAGCGGCACTATTATAGCCCCGATTTCTTAATTTGTTCCCCGAAAATTTATGGCAAAATGAGATAACACGTGGTTCCTTTAATTTAAAATTGATATTATTGAAATTTTGATCGAAGAAAATGCATAGTTATGTTATGCCGGGTCCAGACCAAGGCGACCAAAAGTAAACACGATTTTGAGACAAAAACAAGACAAAAATGTCGCAGAAATGTTTTGGATTTGTCGTAAAACATGAATGTTTCTGTCTTGTCGCTATTTTGTCTGCTTGGTCTGGACCCGGCATTAGATACTGATATTTTGTTGGTTTTTCAGTGTCTTTTTCATCAAAATCGAAGCAAAAATTGAGGAAAAACAGTATTGAACCATTATTTAACCTAATATAAAAGAGTATTATCAATAATTTTAATAATATGATGGTTATAATGTAATACAGACTTATTTTTATTACTTCATGAGGTTAGATAACTTAAATTTGACATTTGAAAACTCGAATTCCTTTTCTGTTACATGTTTTAAACGCCGAATAAGAAAAAAATCAACCCCAAATAATAAACTGAGTTAAACAAAAGTGTTTGTATAATTCTAACGGTTATAAAATCCAATTTAATGACATCCGAAGTAAAATACAGTTTCCGTTTTAGTTTGTGTACGCCACTGTAGCGTCGGGGTTATTGATCTAAGCTCAAACGAGGGTTGGGAATACACGCTCTAGACGAGAAACCATTATACAGCTATTATAGTTCGAAAAAGGCACAAGGTGGCGGATTCTGTGAAGCGTTCCAGATATTTCTGGTTTTCTTTCTCCCATATTTTTGCTGTAACCGTCCTTTTTCGTTGTCATTTCAGACAAGGGTCGAAAAGCATACAAAGCGTTGTGTATTTTTCTCAGGCAATCTGGGATTTGTCTAGTGTGACAGGCAATTTTTCTAGGCCCTTTTGAAATATTACGTCTGTTTCGAATTTTAAAGTTTTGAAATATTCATGTTGTAAAAAAGTCAGTGATGGTTCAATAGAAAAAGTCAGTAGCCCTTTTCAAATATTCAATAATAAAAATGATGAAAAAGGACAAAATAATTAAGAATAACTTAAGATTACTGAAATAACAATCCATCTAGTAAAATGTACTGAATTTTTTGTATAACGAATGTTATCTTAAAAAATATATCTTCCGACTGGCCACTGTGAACCACGATATCATTCTGTGGTCATCACTAACGGATGTGATAAAAATTTTTATCAAAAACGTGGTGAGAATTTATTGGGAAACTTTTTCTTACACTTACAGTTCAGAAAGTTCAAAAAGAAAGCTTGCGAAACAATTTTAATCAAAAATATAAAAAAGCCGTTTAAATATAGGGACGGAACTGCATTTCTTTAAGGAAAAAACAATAATAAATAAGATTAAAAATGGCGCCAGCCGAAAAACTGAATCATGGCCTACTTTCTCCGCATCCAAGTTCTTTCTTTTGCCGTGTTCAATAAAATGGGGTCTTTTTCGATTGGAATAAAGTGAAATTTTTTCGCACGCCGCCATTATTGTTATCATTATTATTATGTCAACGGTTGCAAAATGCCCACTCTCCTCGTTCCCATTTGAAACCGACACATTCACGCCGGGCTAAAATAGAAATCTTCGATTTTTTCATCGATTTTGTAGACTTAAAGTCAGAAAAAATGTTTTTTTCGTTCTATTATAGTCACTTAAACCTATTATGGTGATTACTATGATTAAAAATGTGTTTTTTTTCCTTTATTTTAAGAACTGGGCTCTAATATTTTGTTAAAATATATCATAAAACGTTTTAAGACTTGCCTATTATCACTTACACAAGTCTATTAAGACTATCACTGTAGCATATTCATCACCATCATCATTCAACCATCTCCAATTATGGTGTAGCTTCCCTCACATACTCTCTTTGTAGTTGGGCCCATTGTGGGCCCAAGTTATCCCTGCTAATTTCCTAATATCATGGTCCCATCTCAGGTTCAGTCTTCCTCTAGGTCTCTTAATTCCCCATGGGTACCATGCTGTAATTTTTGTGGTCCATCTGCTGTCGGTTCTTCTTGCCAGGTGTCCTGCTCATTGTCATTTGAGGGATTTTACTCTGTGGATGACATCTATTACCTGGGTCTTTTGTCGTATCCACTCTATTCTTTTACGGTCTCTCTTGGTTATTCCCAGCATATTTCGTTCCATTGAGAAATGTGCGACCTGCAGTTTCCTTATGATGTCCGTTTTAAGTGTCCAGGTCATCAAAAAATATTAAAATTTAATAACATTTTTTTTTTGAATTTATAAAACGATTCTTTCGAAAATATATCGATGAATATAAAGTACCCAGCGTGAATTGCAGCAGTACTGGGTACTGGCGGCGACCTCATCGACTTTACAACCAGCCAATTTAAATGTTGTAACGGTTATTTCCTTGAAATTTTAATACCACACATATGTATATGTCTGGTTTGTGGGACGGCACGCTCGGCTCGCATGGCCGAGCCTTGTACAGGGTGCGCCAGATCAGCTGTTTCTAAAATAATCGTGTTTTGTTATGGATTGTGGATGGCTTCCTAGTCAATTTGAACTCTTTGTGTTCTATGCCTATTGCATCATGTAACGTTGTTGGTACATTATACAACGGGGTCTTTTGGTTTGTTCATTATCATTAAAAAAGTCCAATTCCTTCAAAAAACTTGATAATTTTGATAATTCTTGGCCACTAGCTTGCAATAAAAAGCTGTAAGTACCTGTTTGTTTGAATATTGGGGAAATTTACACGATAAAAGTTATTTTTAGTTTTTTCAACGCACATCAACGAGTTTATCGGTAAAAAATAAAACGTGAGTGATTTTACCTTTAAAAAATCCCAACTTATCTACGGAACGTTTAGTTTTTTACGTCAAGCTCAAGGCATAGATAATATACAACAAACTGAAACTTCCATCATGTAGTATAAAGAAATGGAACTAGATTAACCTTAATTCTTATCTTTCAACAACTTTTTTTACTTAATTCAATGTCTCTCGATGTTACGTAACATCTCTAGATGTTACAGTACATGAAAATGTTAAAATGTTCTTCAATTGGGAGTCCTAATTTGTATTTTTATTAAATCTAGGTCACTTTTCTGAATCTAGAACGTACAGAAATGACTCAAAAAACGTGATGAAATCAAATCCATCAAATTCAGGTCATTCAAAACACAAATCAAGTAATTTTTATGCATTTCTTCTTTCTTTTTTCAGAGAAAAAAAACAAATTTATTGGAGTCTGACTTTCGTAATCCTAAAATAGATTGATCCCAAGCTAAACTTAGATTTTCTATTACAACACTGGATAAACAAACTTAAATTTAGACCATCTTTTCGTAGGCTAGCCGATTTATATTCGGTAATATTTCAAAAAATGTTTATTCGTGCTTTTCAAGATCCTTTTTACTCTAGAGAGCTGTGAAAAGATGTCCGATAGCCAACAATAAGTTGTATGAAAGGTCGTTTTATTTTTAGGAATACAAAAAAAAACTAAATGTATTGTTTCTGTTCAAGGTGTTGTAAGTAATATTATCAAGGATAAGTTAAAAAAAAATCCTATTACAAAATTGATTAAAATACATAGGTCAGTTAGGTTGCTCGGAGATTTTCTCGAATTTGAAAACATATTAGTTATTTATTAAAGCGTTCTCTATTTGTACTGAATTCATTTGAAGTATTCGTGCTCAACAAGTGTCCAAAACAGACATGTTTTGGAGATATTAATGTGGTTTTGAACTTGGTACACGTTTTATTTGATGGCTATTAAATATAGATTAATGATGAATTATATTCAAGGTCTTTTCATTTTTATGTAAGCTTGTATTTATGTTTCGAAACTTCGATCAGAACTTTTAATGTGAGAAAACTTTATGGTATAACTTAATATCTAAATAGAAAAGTATTATATTTCTAGTTGTGGTGAGAGATGAAACATTTAATCTGGGAAAGGATGTTTCAAAAACGCTCTCAAACTTAATGACAAATATTTTAATATAATATGGATAAAAAATATGAACGGTCCAGACGAGCCTTGGACGGCTGGTAGTTATCAGGTTCTTTCTCTCTATGTATATTTTTACTAGGCATATATCATAGGATTTTGTAGGGACCAGTTAGACCTACAGTAATATTTAAAACGGTAAATTTAAAAAAATGGCGCTTGTATTGTTTATCCTCTGGACCTTTCATATCTAGTTCTTCTTCACAAGCTGCTCTTCATAAGAACTGAACCTATCCATATTTCATCTTCCTGTGTTATTATAAAAATGTTGTATTAGGTAATGAGTAAATTATTAAAAGATATTCTAAAGACGAATGTTGTTTTACAAAAGATTTCAATTTTTTTTATGAAGGTTACTTCTAAAGTTTCAGAAAAGATGGATACAATAGCAAGGTGATAAATTTCTGTGAAACTATATCCTAGTGTGTCCAAACTTTTTGCTACTCTATTCAAATCGCCAATTTCTTACACAATTTCATTAAAAAACAGAGAACCTGTAGTTTGAAGATTTAGCTAATTTTTGTTGATAGGTAAGTAAATTTTGATGCAAACCTCTCTAATGTGTCCAATTTCTACTAAATGAACATTATTTTTGTAGAATTATACTCTGGTGTTTGGTTTGGTGTATGCTGTTTGTTTGGCATTGAACTCAACCGAACTAGATACCAAATATACAATATTTACTGAAAAGTTCTGTCCATTGGTAACTAAGCAAAATTTGAGGAGATTAACTGTAAAAGGTGTTGTGGAATATTTGTAATAAAAGATCTTTTAGTTGATATGTGTGGATATGTGTAAGAAATTGGTATTCTTACATATTTCCAGATATAGTCTCACAAAAAAATACTGTCCAATTTGAAGAATTTATCTAATTTTGAATGATTCTTATGTAAATTTTGATACAAACTAATCTCTACACTCTGGAGTCTGGTTTGGCATTAAATTCAAACCACCATCGGTTATAGAGGTCTTGTTTGTGTGAAAGTGGTACTAAAAGATCTTTTGCTTGTCCTAATCATTTTGGTACTCCATCCAAAGACTCTAAATCTTACAAACAAAGAAAAAGAAGCAAAATGGAGACTGACCTGTTCGTTATTGTACAAACACCTTTCAGCGGGCTGTGGTGGAAATTGCCATAGGAACTGTCCTCGGTAAGCCAAAGGATCCGTACTCTCCACCTTCTGCAACTGTCCAGCATTGACACCAGCCGAATTCGTTCCATTGGTGGAAGGTGCAGTGGTCGTCACCGTGGTAGGTTGCAGAACCACCGTCGTGGTAGCCTCAGGTACGGGGTGGACAGTGTTGGAGTGTTCCTCCCTCTTCCTCAGCTTGCTGCGAACAAGACGAATAGCAATCATTGTGCCGTTTGAACCCACCATCTTAGATTCGGTGGCGTTCGTTTTTCTGAACCCGAAGATAGCTATTTTGAGGCCGTTCAAAGAGATTCTCTTATTAAATCTAAGGTTAAGTTGTAGTATCACAGATCACTCTCAGGTGGGGGTGCTTAAATAGTAATGTTTCTTTGGTAACTGGGTTGAAAGTTTAGGATACAGTACGCACTTTCGCGATTTCAGTTGACTAGAATACGATCACTTTTGTTTTGTTTGCTTGGGTTGTTTTGACTAAAAGTCATCAAACTTGCGTCGGAAGATAGCCAACGATATAGCCAAACGGAAACTTCTGGCCATACTATTCTCGACCGAAAGATATAAGTGAGAGAACTGATCACTCTGTCGCTAACGGAACGAAACTAGCGCCAGCGGCTTGCGAAGTCGATATTTAAACTATACACGTTCGTGACGTCGTAGACTGTCTATATACTGGTTGGCGGTTACTCGTAGTAAGGGGAGCGCGTAAGAGAGGGTTGGTGGGGGCGGGGGGAGACAATGGCATAAGGGGAGTCGATTAAGGTGAGACGAGAGGGGAAGTACAGACGGCGATTGTGACGGACACGGAGGTTGGGCCCAACGCTGTTGCCCGTTTTAATGAAAGTATAATAATTTCGGTTAATTTTTGTACTGTACACTATGCGTTTTCTGATTCTAGGTTATTAACCCTAGTAAATATTATCCGTCAAACAGTTCGCAACAAATGGGTGGAAATTATATGTTACTAAATTATCGAGAGAACTAAAAAACGTACATATTTCAAAAATCTTGAAATATCTCATGTAAGAACTGCCATAGAGATAATATTGAATACCGCTCTCAACAGTGTCACAAATGAAATCAGCATCATATTTTTTTAATAACTGATTTAGACGAAATTTGAATTTGTCAATTGAAAATTTAGACGAAATTTGAAAATCAATTCGATTGAAATTACAATGAAACTTAACTTGTTGCTTGTTGCTCTCGGGTATTTGTCAACTTTGAAATTTAAAGAAACAAATTTAATTGCTGAAATTGGGTTTAATGGACAAATTCTGGAAAAGTGGAATTTGAAAAAAATTCAGGAAAATTGAAATTCTGGAAAAGTGAATTTGTTTGGTCATTGTTTTACAGAAGCGTATCAATCACCTACGGTTTATTCGAAGCCAAGATGCACCAAACGCAAACAAGCACATGAGGCATGTGCGTGAATAGTAATATTACAGTAACATTATATTGTATCACTGTAGTATTACTATTATATTGTATTAAATTTATTAGGTACTTTATTAGTCATATAATTATCTAATTGTCATACATTTCGTTTAAATTGGTGGGGCAATTAAATAGTTTTTTTTAAATTTGATCAGAAATTCTACAAAAGAAATTTATAAAGAAACAAAAATGGTCACAAAGATATATAATAATAAACGAGATTAAGCATTTTAGAACAAGCAAAATTTTTAAGATCAATAATAAAAAAATTTTATAAATAAAAAAGTTTTTCCTCTTGTAAAGACAATCCGGGGACATACTGTATATGGTCTCCAAAGCACACTATGCATTTTGTGTGGTATCTAGCCAATTACACTGCATAAATCAAAATAATAATACACACAAAAACGGTTCGTGCAAATACTAGACAAACTGATATATTTGAAATCGGAAGAAAACGATCTTTCAAAATAAATTAAAATAAACAGGATGTTGCATTAAAAAAAGTAAAGTTATATTTTTTTCTGAACTTTATCCTAATTAGTGTACCAAATTAGTAGTTTCACTTAGCTAATTATATAGTTCCTCTAATTTCAATGTACTTAAGCATTTAGAAGTTAAAATTAGTGGTAGTAAATTTCAACTAATAGAAAAAGTTAATAAATTTTTAATTTTTCTCACTAACTATTCTTCATAATTTGCAACTAATGTCATTTTAGCCTTTGGCCTTCCCGTCAACAAAAATTCTGGTTAAAAATGAAAAGTTTATTGTTTTATAGCTAATTATTAGGTTTTCTCTATGGATACAACTCTCTACTGCAAGCTGTTGCTAGTGCAGTCTATTAATTTTAATTGTATTTTGAATTTGACATTGCCAACTAATTTATCCACTAATTTCGAGGTTCTGAATGAGGCTTTAATAAAACATAGAGTTGTTAATACCAGAAACTACAAAAATATTTATGTTTTTATTAATCTACTTGAAACATTTCAAAAATTCCTATAACAATGATTCATAAAGGTGGTAAAATAATCAGTTCCTCAAAAATGCAATATTATAGCCATTTACTACGCCGTAGTACCAATTTAATACAACGTAGTTTTTTGCAGAAATCACAAGATCATGGCTATATTAAAATCGATCTCCTTGTCTATATTTACAGGAGTATTAAAAAAATTAGACTTTATCACCGTTATCAACCAGCTCATATTTTATGATCCCGTAAAATGTACTACGGTCCTGACCTAAATTACGAGGAGGTTTTTATTTTGATTACATATACTACGCCAAAATTCCCGGTTTCATATCTATATGGTCGTGATTAGGATTATAACTAATCATTTTTGTAGTAAAATTCCACCAAATATAAATAGTAGATGAGTATGAGTATGATATGTATAAAATATTATTATAGTTGTCTATCTAGAGAATTCTATGAAGGAAAAGTTCAATTTTTCCTTCTTCAGAAAGTCTCACTAACTGTGTCTCTGTGAATTATCAATATTTTTCTTACGATGTTTTGACTAAACTTACAAAATAGTTGGTAATAGAATAATATAATATTTTAGTAACAGTTAATTAGTAGTATACGGGGAGCGTCTCAAACATATGATATGTCATTCGATTCAGAGTAAAGTAAAAAAATACCGAGGGTGCCATTCAAAAACCGAAAGTTGTAGTCATTTTCGGTGAAACAGGAAGTGACCGAAAACAATTGAATACGTCAATCAATCCTAATTTATGTCTTATACTAACATACCAAATCTCGTTTTTTTTATATGAGAATATAAAAAACTTATGGGGTAAACCACTTTTGAGACACACCCGGTATAATACTTTTACTATATTATAATTTATTTGTTAAATCAAAATAAAAATAGTCGCTATGTGCTCTATTGTAGGTGTTTAAAATGTATGTATACATAATTTTATTTTTGTTTTGACTATGTTATACTTCTAATGATCTAATAAAACATAAAATGGTGGTAAAAAACTTTATATGTATTATATTATATTTTACAAGGAATAATTTTGGGCTTGAATAACGTTACCGTTTTAGTTATCGTTAATAAATAACGGAAAGCTAAGATTATGGTATGCCAAAACTCTCTATTAGTTTCTTCCGGATCACCAGGTGGATCTAAACGACGCGACGCGACCGACCTATTTGTTTTATATCAGTCATATACATATCAAATATATACTGATTATCGCCTATCTCTGCAATGTGTTGGAGTTGAAGCCGAGTTAGAGACAACTAGATAACCGGTTCATGTATATTTCACATAAGTTCATCTGTTAGCGAGACACTGGCGCAACAGCGCAACTCCAAAATTCCGAATATCGATTAGCCCTTGCTCTGAGGATTAGCCAATTGTCGAACGGGAACGCAAACGAAAGCCGTACGAAGTTGGACGGAGCCGTACGAATGTACAGCTGGTGCTAGCGTCTAGTCTCTTATTGGTCTGGTGATCCGATCGATAATTCAAAATCCAGTCTTGCGCACTACGCTTGTGCTCCGCTAACTGAGCGACTTATGCAAATTCCTTCAGAAGATTTATATACCCATTTCACCGGCTCGGCTTCACAGAATGCAGTTTGGAGTCAATATAGTTAGTTAGTATATATATGATATCAGTATATCCAATCTATCTCTAGTACATGTCATTAGTGTATGCACCGTATAGAGTTATAACTCAAAATGGGGGACACACGATAGTTTTTAATCCCTCTTACTTTGACATGGTATTATGGTATCTTACTTAAAAAGGTATATGCAGAAAAAAAATGTTGTGTAAAGACAGGATGTCATTTTTCCAAAATAAAGAGAGTTGCTATTTTTATATAACCATTAAGTGGTATAAAAATGTATACACCAGAAGTTTTAGATTCAAATTCATTTTTTTAATCTTCTCTGTCATTGTTGTTTTTCACAATTCTTTAATACAATATCCGGAACTGAAACTCAACCTCACTGACGTTTGTTGTAAAAACAAAACACAAAGGTTTACATACGTAAATCGAAACGACGTTTTATTTTTCAGATCCGTTATCGGGAAAAACAGATATATTATTTACTGGGCTTCAGACAAGCGGACTGTTTAAAATCACCTTTTTTCCAGAAAAATCGACTAAATATACTGTTTGTTTTCCAAAATACAATAAAATACTGTTGGTTCAATATAGGAAGGAAAATTATTCCTAAATCATTTTTTATTTTGTTTTTTTCGCGATTCTGTAGCCAAAATAACTAATAAATTAGTTCAAAAAGAAGTGAATAAACTGTTTAACATTTTTTTCTTTCAGCAAAAAGATTGAAAAATATATGATGTGTGTAATAAACGGAAAATGTTATCTTATTAGATTGATATATAGACTGGTTTTTACGAGTTTAATATATTTATGTAATTAAATTTTGTTTTAAAGATGCAAATTTGTTTAAAAAAAGGTCCAAAGGTTATTAAAAATTTCCAATTTCACTGGTATGTTGTGTTGTAAAACATAGCTGATTATTTGATATTTAATATCAAATATTTATATTAGTGTAGGTATAAGTATAAGTCTTTCAGCGCGTTATTTGCAGTACAACTAAAAATCAGTACATATAGAATGTATCTATGAAAAGTTATTCGTGTGATTAGTAGGCCAGTCATCTAAGACATTTAAAAAGGCAAACATTGCAAACGGGACTGTATCTACCATTTTTTAATATATCGTTAGAACCCATGAGACTAAGTTATGCCCAATTTTGCAACCCTCAAAACCCTGTGCTACTCTCGTGACACTCAAAAAACCTCAAAATTTTAGTACTTATTTCAGTTTTTTTGAAAAAACTATGTTAAGGAAGAATTTTTCAAATTTAATTGTTCTATACTTTTATAAAGTCAACTAAATTTCCTACAATTTAAGCCCAACCCGAACCCTCTAGGCCAACTCGTTGTCCAAATACAGCCAATAAAATATCGGCTATTTTTTTGAAAAACTAAAAATGTATGAGTACGGTCACATTCCAAAGCGCGTGTCGGCTAAACTAATGGCTCTAGAGAAAAGTCATGAGGAATAAAGTTGTAGAGAATTTATTCAGCTTCAATTTGATGTAAGAATAGGACCGCTAGGTATCGTATTTTCCTCAAAAACAAAAAGTGAAGACCTTGGCATCAGTTACCACCTCTGTGAAAGTGTTGAATAAAAAAGTTAATGTTTATCCTCTCACCATATTCCAGAGGGTCTGCATCACCAAACAATCCGATGAGCAATTGAAGCAGCATTTTGCTTATGAGCTAGCACCATATCCGTTGTCCTTGTTCACTGAAAAAGGAATGCGCAAGGGTACTAAATCTTCCTTCTATTCAGCATTTACACCGGTCGCTAAAAACGTTATCCCAGGAAACAAGGCGTTTTGGTAGTCTGGCATCGAAATTATTCGTCACAGATATTGTGGCTGGATACGTCAGCTACGTGTTAAACAACTTTGGTAAAAATGTTGCAGTTGTTTTTGATGGATACCCAGAAGATGCGGCTATGAAAAACACTAAATTAGCTGAACGTCTGCGGAGATCTTCTTCTCTTTCCTGTGGTGACATTTTGTTTGATGAAGCGACACTCATCAAAGTGCCTCAAGCAAAAGGGCTCTCCTATGCAAACAAACGCCGACTGATCACCATCATGTGTACCGAATTTGAGAGACAGGGTATCGAGGTACATCAATCACCAGAATACGCCGATGCTGAGATAGTGGGAACTGCCCTCTCCAAGAGCTCATCGTACGAACAAGTTTTTATCATGGAGGAGGATATTGATTTACTGGTCCTCCTAAATGGCTTGAGCTGTGGACAAACAAACCTCCACTTCCAGAAAGTCGGTAGAGGTGGATCTGAGTGCGCTCAATACGAGGCAAATTCTTTCTAATTCTAAGCGGAAAAATGCAGCTTCCAGGAGAGATGGTTTTGTTTCTGCATGCAATCAGTGGGTGTGACACTACTTCTGCTCTTTTCTGGCAAGGCAAAATGAAGTGGTGCGAATGTCCACAAAAAAATCCCCACTGGATAGACCTCGCCACCAATTTCTTTGATCCAAACTCGACGCAGGAAGAAGTAGGAAACGCTGGCGAGAAGATTTTGTTGAACCTCTAAGTGGGGATCAGGGCACGCGTGGGGGTCTTCATGAACAGCGTGGGGGTCGAGAAAAATCCATCCGACTGGGGATGAACCACCAGTCAACAGGGTCTTATGCCAATAACTATGCAGAGCCCGCCCCTCAAAACCTGCTTAAGATGGTTGCAAGCAGATGCAAGAAAGGCTGCTCCTATGCAGCCAACAGCAGTGCAAGTGCAGGATCCTTCCTGCACTTGCAGAAAAGCAGGACTGAAGTGCTCCATGCTCTGTTCCTTTTGCCAAGGGCGAAGCTGCAGCAACGTTGCTCCCATCATCTTGGATGAGGAGGACGAGGAATTGAACGATTTAACATATGAGGACCCACCTCCATCGTCAGAGAATGTCGTTCCTCCTCCTCTTCCCCCCTCTCTGACTGATCCGGAATGGATAGGGCCCAGTCCTTCTAAGAGGATCAAGTAAAGTAGGGCTTTTGTATTATATTTTATAGTTTATACATATTATATTTGTGTTGTTTATTTTTAAATGAGTTTAATAAAATATGTTTTCATGATACTCCCCAAACTTAGATGTTTTACTATATTTTGGTTCTTGAGCAAAATACGACGGCCTAGCGGCCTCATTCTTACATCAAATTAAAGCTGAATAAATTCTCTACAACTCTATTTCTCATGCTCTTCCCCCCTCTCTGACTGATCCGAAATAGATAGGGCCCAGTCCTTCTAAGAGGGTGAAGTAAAGTAGGGCTTTTGTATTATATTTTATAGTTTATACATATTATATTTGTGTTGTTTATTTTTAAATACGTTTAATAAAATATATTTTCATGATACCCCCCAAACTTCGATGTTTTACTATATTTTGGTTCTTGAGCAAAATACGACGGCCTAGCGGCCTCATTCTTACATCAAATTAAAGCTGAATAAATTCTCTACAACTCTATTTCTCATGACTTTTCCCTAGAGCCATTAGTTTAGCCGACACGTGCTTTGGAATGTGACCGTACTCATAAATTTTTAGTTTTTCAAAAAAATTGCCGATCTTTGATTGGCTGTATTTGAACAACGAATTGGCCTAGAGGGTTCAAGAACAATTAAATTTGAAAAATGATTTCTTAACACAGTTTTTTCAAAAAAACTGAAATAAGTACCAAAATTTTGAGGAGTTTTGAGTATCACGGGAGTAGCACAGGGTTTTGAGAGTTGCAAAATTGGGCATAACTTAGTCTCATGGGTCCTAACAATATATAAAAAAATCGTTGATACAGGCCCGTTTGCGATGTGGGATGTCTTAAATGACTGGCCTATAGTGCAAAAAGGACATATTTTTTGCACGACGCACATATGTATGCACAAAAAAATATGTTGCAGATATTTCTTGCAACTCGAGACGAAGTCGAGAGCTGCAATCATGCTGAGTGCAACAAATATGGTTTATGCACATGTTGCACACATTTTTTCTACGATCGAATTGAACTTTTTATTTAAATGTTTATTAAAAAGTTTTTCCAGTAATTCACAGAATAATATTACCACTTGTTTCTTCACTTCACCGGAAAACTCTTTTCCGGAATGTTGCTGGGAGGTGTCCAGTAGTGGTACTTGGTTTACCTTTCAGAATTTGACAAATTTTTACAAAAATTTACAACTCTTCAGTTAAACTCGTCATAAATAACGTCAAGGGTTTTTTTGCACTAGTGTAAAAAAATTAACTTTTAATACAGTAAATAGTGTAAAAATAGCTACTTTTTGCACGGTCGTAGAAAAAAATATTTTGTGGCTTTTTGCTAGTAAAGCAAATTTGCAAAAGCAACAAAAAATGCTTAACGTTTCAGGGTGTATATCTCCCCACCATCAGAAGCAAAAAAAATCAGCCACAGAGGCTTAGTCATTATGTATTATTAACGTTGATTTCTAAAAATCATTTTATTTTAACATCTGGAATAAATTTGGATTCAGACTAATCCTCAGCTTGAATCTCAACTAATATTAACCGTGATAATAGTTACAATCTTTCTCGGTATAACATTTGCGTAAAAGTTACTATTTAACGCTAAATCTACGTTTAAAACGTCTATTTTTATTTTATATACTTCATTTTATGCCCTATTAAATCTATTTTCTTCATAAACTACAAACATATTGTTCGAAAAAAGGTTTATAAATACTACCAAAAGAGTTTTACTACTCTCAACTTAAAATACGATTTTATTTACTTTATATATGAAGAATTGTCTTCATTTTCAATAGTTTTAGATATAAAAGTATTTTTTTAAATATAATAATTTTAATTTATAAAACACCGTTTCACATAGAAACTTCTATATGAAAAAAAAATTCTCTAGTAATGATTGCTTTAACCCAGACACACTTTGTTATAAGTCTAAATAGGTTTAATGCCAATTAAAAGAGATTACCTAAACATTACAATCTAAACTCTAAATATACAAGTTAAATCAAGAATCAGCAATATAAGACTTTTAAAAAAGGCTGCTATTTGTAACTACCGCTTGGGTTTTGGTCTACGTTGGATCAGAGTAAGTAAACCGACAAGTAGCGTCAGTCCCGTTTTCATTTTTTTTTGCGGCTGCGCGAAATAAGTAGTCTATCTGTCATATGAAGAAGCGAAGTTGTCACTGTTGCCATTTATCAAATATCTCTATATACCTTATTTCAAGTATGCCTCAGGCAACGAATAATTTTTTTTTAATTATTTATTAGCTGTAAGATATTTTATACATTCAAATTTAGAAATCAGGATAAAACAAAACAAAAAAAATATGTATAAAACTTTATAATTAATTCCACTTCAAATTATGAGCAGTGTATACCATGTTTATAGGACCACTTCAGAAGTTGAGCAGTTAAATACATAGTCTATCTGTCAAACACGTCAAAAGAAAGAGAAAGAAAATTTGGTCCCACCACATCAAAAGAGCCGACGGTTTCTGTCGCTACTCGGCGATCTACTTACTCTGGTTGGATCAACACAGTTTGTTTTTTCATTTTGTGGCGGTTCAGGTAAAATCTTACAACTCCTACTTTCAAAGTTTTTTACTACATCGAAAAGGAATGCCTGCAGGTGAAGCACTAAATATTTATCTATGAAAACCCTGTACATTATATTTGACAAAAATATCTAATCATAATATATTCTTGATAACTTTTTCTATCCTAATAAAATTAACTGGAAATATCCAGTTTAATATTAACTCATACATTTACCTATTATTAGAATAATTTGACGATCAGATTAGTCTAGACGAGTTTTACAAGCTATATACATATGAATTGATGAATGTGCTAAAAAATTACAAGAAAAGACTAAAGAATTAACAAATGAATTATCAGCTGACAAAGAAAAGCAAGATCCTTAACAAATCTTAAAGTAAAAGATACTGGACTAGTGATAAGCAAAGATCGAAAAACTATCAATTGGATTGTCATTTCAAGAGTTTTTTATTATTGAAATTTTGATTTTTTTTGTATTTATTATGGAAATTTGGAAAAGTTTAACCGGGAATAACCATTTTAGAACAAACAAAAACTTTTATGAAGAATGTATTTTTCTCAAAATGCCAATAATAAATAAGTTTTTCCTCTTGTAAAGAAAATCCGTGGACATACTGTATACACACGAGCTGTGTTTATATGGTCTTGACTTCACCAATCGATGATATTGACAGAAGTGTGTTTGTTATGATAGTAAGGTTTTATTAGAAAAAATCAGGTATCATCAAGTATCATGTGAATATTTTATTGAGAAGAATTCCATTATTTTATCATGATTCAAAAAAGACACTAAAATTTATTTTAAAGAAAATTCTGTTATTCCCCATTCATGTCAAAATAATTATATTTAAAAATATAAAATTAAATAAAGTAAAAAATGATAGGTGTGAGTTAAACCATACCAGAAACATCCAGTTTGGTGATAAAAAAATGTATAATAGCAAAATTACAGAATCATTACTTATTACCATATAAAAAAATTCCGATAATTAGAATAGCTGTGTGAAAAACACTGTGTACCATGCACTATCCGGTTACTTATAGAGTATTACAAATATTAATTAAATATTTGATTGGTTGGTGTCATTTCTAGCGGCTGGAACCTAATTTCAATTTGTTAATCAATTTGACAAATTAAATAATTAAATTATTTCCGTTCCCGGATTATGTATGTGTCAGATTTACATTTTTTAACACTTGTATAAATAAAGGTATCGATTAAATTTCTTGGGAAATATTTCTTTATTTCTGTTTTATGATAAAATATATTTAAATTTAAGTATTTGTAATGGATTACGCCATTTTATATTTAGATTTTATTGAAATAAATTGGAAATCACAATCCTTGTGGCTTAAAAAAATGTTCTGTAACGCAATTGATGCGGTTAATTTTTTAATTGGAAAAATCTATAAACATTTTTCAAAAAAACTTTTTTAGCTTCATCCTTGGGTGACACCAAAAATCGCTTAAGGCCTAAACGCCTTCTCAACTCTACTTTTTTAAATCGTCATCATCATCATTCTCGGCTTATTCAACCATTTCCAATATTTAGATACTTTCTTTGTAGTTGAGCCCAATGGTTGTATATTGTTGGTTATGCGAGCCCAAGTTATCCCTGCTAATTATCCTTGCTCGGAACACCCTGTATACATTTTTAAAAAATCTTAAAATATGTAAAAAACAAAATAAAATATACGTGTTTAAGCATTTTTTCGGAAACTTGACTGTTTTTTAAATAAAAAATATTGTAATATTTGAGGGGTGGTTTCACCCCCTTGGAACTGGAATTTCGAAAAATCCCTTTTTATCGAACTTCTACAACCTAGAATCGACCTGTATGCCAAAATTGAACTTCTTACATTGAGTGGTTTGAGCAGGATCGTGATTAACCAGTGAATCAGTCACTTAAGGATTTTATATATTAGTATAGATAAATGAGGATCTCTTAAAAATGAGAAACAATTTTTAAATCAAAGATATTGAGTTACTGATATTCTGCAGTAAAAAAATATTGGCTCGTGTAAGTAGAAAATAAAAAAAATCGAAAACTGAAATGGTTATCTATATAATGTAATAGTTCATTAATCATGCATTCATCAGGGTTTCCGCGATAGCAACACAATTAATGACGAACTGCCATTTTTTTTAGTAAAATAAATGATAAGTATTTATTTAACGATTTCCAGAAATGACCCGACGATATATGATATAAAAATTCAATAAATTGAACGCGGGCTAAAGAAAAATTATAAAGAATTAGGAACGTGTGGCAACCACGTTTCATAATATATCGGAAAAGAGAGCAGAGATTATCAGGAAGCAATTCGAATTACATCAATGGATGAGGTTTGCAAAAATGTTCTGTTCAATTGATAAAAGCATAAACTCGTCTATGTTAAGATGATGAAATATAAGAAACGTAGCTCTTATCTATTATATCTTTAAAGAACAATTTAATCATAAAATGTATATCTTTTTATTTTTGAAAGTTGTTAAGAGGGAGAAGGACTTGTAGAAGGAAATAATGAGGATTGATTAAAATATACACTGACAGGCACCAAAAACGAACACCTTTTGTATTTTAAAGTTTAATATAATGGGTCGCTGATATGTACGGAAACAGTCGATTATTGGGTAAAATATACGAGGTACCGCAAAACATAACATTACAAAAGTTGTAGAGTGCATAAATGTCTATTGGCGAGTAAAAAAATTAAGTATACAAGGTCGGTTATAAAGTCGTGGCATATCAAAGTTTCATTTTTTTAAATGGAACCCCCTATACAGGATTGTTCACCACATACGACACGGAGTATTGTAGCTAAACGATGAGATTTTTACAAATTGTAAGTTTGGGGTTCGTTGAAGGACTATTAGAGCTACAATTTAAAAATATTTTTACAAGATACAGAGTGTCCCAAATAAATAAAAAACATCAAAGTTGTATTTTTTTAAATGGAACACCCTGTATATTATTACATTTTTAGTTTCTACGATTAAAATAAAGGTAAATTTGATTAAGGTTTATTATACTTAAACCTTACCGTTTTTGAAATATTTTCAATTTTGTGAAATTGCAGTAAAAATTTTAAAGCTTCATTTTTCCAAGGGTATCAATGTTTTTGATACTAAATATTTAACGAAGTTTATTTATTGATCAGTTATTGTGTTGCAATAATAAAAATAA
The DNA here is from genome assembly GCF_002938485.1 of Sitophilus oryzae. Lineage (NCBI taxonomy): Eukaryota > Metazoa > Arthropoda > Insecta > Coleoptera > Curculionidae > Sitophilus > Sitophilus oryzae. Next base: position 9,166,104 of record NW_022146501.1, read on the forward strand.
TACTACCTTATACAGAGTGTCTAAAAATTTATTTTAAATAATTATTAGCTTCAAACGGCGATAACTTCTTTAATTTAAATGGAATGCCCTGTATATTTTAGGAGAATCAGATGCACAATTAAATTGTCTATCAAATTGTATTATACCATTTTTTACCTATCCCTTCAAGTTTTCGTAGAAAATGCATTTTCTTATAATTTAGACCTCATTCATCAATATATCAATGGAATATTGACATTTTAGATTGTTTTTAAAGCAACAAATGTACAAAATGTACAGACTAGTAATATTATCGTTTTTAGCAAAACGATAATATTACTAGCCCATTTGTATGCAAAAAGAAAACTATTTAAATCTTTATAAAAGAGTATACCATTAATTAAATATAACACCATTATTTGCGCCCATATACTAATTAATTACATACTTAATTGTGTTCGTTATTAAATTATTATAAATAAATGTGGATTTGAGTCAGAAATCAATATAATAATAAGTTATCAAATTAAAGTCTCTGTAGTTATAAATAAGCATTTATTAAAAAATGAAATATCATTTTTAAGGTGTTACTTTTTATCACACTGTCTAATGCCCATACAAAATTCAGTTTTTTAGTATTTGGAGCAATTATTATTAATCAAAGCAAACAGTCAGTTAATGTTGTTTGAATACTGGAATCATATTAACTGATCCTCTTTAACAAATATTTAAACAGTTTTTTTTTATTTTTTAATGAAATAAACGAATTATATCGACAATATTAATATTTGTACTCTTTAAAAATTTGTACATCTTTAAAAATAATCTAAAATGTCAATAGTCCATTTGTATATTGATAAATAAGTTCTAAATTACAAGAAAATGCATTTTCTACGGAAACTTGAAGGGATAGGTAAAAAATGGTATCATATAATTTGATAGACAATTTAATTGTGCATCTGATTCTCCTAAAATATACAGGGCATTCCATTTAAATTAAAGAAGTTATCGCCGTTTGAAGCTAATAACTATTTAAAATAAATTTTTAGACAATCTGTATAAGATAGTATTATTTTTATTATTGCAACACAATAACTGATCAGTAAATAAACTTCAGTAAATATTTAGTATCAAAAACATTGATACCCTTGGAGAAATGAAGCTTTAAAATTTTTACTGCAATTTCACAAAATTGAAAATATTTCAAAAACGGTAAGGTTTAAGTATAATAAACCTTAATCAAATTTACCTTTATTTTAATCGTAGAAACTAAAAATGTAATAATATACAGGGTGTTCCATTTAAAAAAATACAACTTTGATATTTATTACTTATTTGGGACACTCTGTATCTTGTAAAATTATTTTTAAATTGTACCTCTAATAGTCCTTCATCGAACCCAAAACTTACAATTTGTAAAAATCTCATCGTTTAGCTACAATACTCCGTGTCGTATGTGGTGAACAACCCTGTATATTAATGCATATTATTTTAATTCTTCCTGGTATCATATTGTAACTCTGTGTATGTAGTTTGCAACGCCACCTTTGGTTGAAAATCTTAAAAAATGGACAAAATGCATTTAGCTATTGGAACTTAAAGTAGCTGAAGAAAGAAGCAAAAGAAATTGTAGAAAAAAAACAAGTGAAGGAAATTATTTACTAAAATAACTAAGAATATCATTTTTATCTGTACAAGCAATAATACTATACTTTCATGTATAGTATTATTGTAGCTACAGTTTATATTTTTATAAGCTCGAATTTATTCTCTTATAGCCGTTACAGTAATAAATAGACATAGCAACACCAATCGCAAAACCACGTAACATAAGAAACCGTCGTCGTCAAGATAAAAACGGAATTATCAAGAAACCGTTGAAACCACCGACTGCGATCCGATCCGATTCTTGTTTATAGGAAATACCCATTTGTTTTGATTTCGTCTCGTTGATAATGAAAAAACCGAAACCGTTCGCCGAATGATGTAAGAACGCTATCGAGCTTCGTGAAACTCGCTGCATAACAATAATATAAACAAATACTGGAAATATCAGCAGGTATTTCTGCTGCGATGTTGTATGTCCGTCATACCAGTACCAGGCGTGACGTAACAATAGAGTTGTTTTAAATTATTAATAATTAATTTGTTCAATTTGACATTGAGAGTGGCGATTCAGAACGCGACCAGGCGTTCGGTATTATTAATATAATTTATCTGCGTGGACTGTTATCGTAAGCATATACAGGGTGAGTTTCCTACGATGTTCTCTATGGTTATCTCGGAAACTACTGGAGATAGAGAGTCGGTTAAATGGGGAAAAAATTGCAGTTTTGTGGGGTCATAAATATGCGCCTTTCAGATTTTTGAAAAAGTTCATGGCTTACTAGATATTTCGAAAAAACCAAATTTCGGCTATTTTAAAAATTGTCCCTAATTCCATTATAGCTATTTCAGACAAAAAGTTTTCAGATTAAAGTTGTAGATAATCACATCCTTAATGCGATTGCGCCCTCCGTTTTTTTCTAAAGCCTGTCATTTTCGACATATGACACAAACATATGTTTTTTAAATGGAAACCATAGTTGGCCATGACTTCATAAAAGGCGCCATTTTTTACGCTTTTCAGCGATATAAGCTATAATATGCGTTTTTTGAAAAAATTAGAGTTATAGCCAATTCTTATCATTTCTAAACAATTTCACTTAGTTTGCCATGGAAACAAGTTCAATAGTCTTTGCTCTCAGACATGTGAAGCTGTCACATCCCAACTTTGTAAATTAAAATAAACAAAAATTGTAAATATGAATTTTTCAAATGAAGAAAAGCGTGTAGGACTATTGGTTCAACTTTTCTTGACAATACATTTTCGAGGATACGTTGACCGGTGAATGTTAAGTTTTTTAGAGAACGGTATTCAAGACATGTTAGAAAAGTTAAATTTAGTTATAGCCAATTCTTATCCTTCTTGACTAATTTCACTTAAATTGCATGGTATTCATATTCTGTTATGATTTATAACTTATGAAAAGTCAGAATATATTACTAAACGGTTCTTTACAAATTACACAAACAAAAATTTAAAAAAATAATAGAACTACATACACTTTAAGTTATTTTAGAAAATGTTCAAAAAAACCGCCGTTGTTTTGAGTTGCATCAAAAAAAAAATTAAAAAAAAATAAATTTTAAAACTGAATTACTACCTATTCTCATAGATGGACCGGTCGACTTAATTAAACTTCTCCCTTACCACCACTTTGAGTGCCTCTCTTAATTCACAAGTTCTTTTGTAAACCTTATTGTTAACTATACCGCATAAAAAATCTAAAATGGATAGGTCAGGTGATCGAGGAGGCCCATGCAATTAGTCCACCTCTTCCTATCACTGAGTTTGCATAATTATGATATAAATAATTTTAACATTTCTTTCATTATGGGGGGGGGTCATAATGAAAGTCATGTTAGAACCACTCTATTGATGCGCGAGTATCTACACGCTTTTATTCATTTGAAAAATTCATATTTACAATTTTTGTTTATTTTGATTTACAAAGTTTGGATGTGACAGCTTCACATTCTGAGAGCAACGGCGATTGAACTTGTTTCCATGGCTAACTAAGTAAAATTGTTTAAAAATGATAAGAATTGACTATAACTCAGTAATTTTTCGAAGAAAACATATTATAGCTTATATCGCTAAAAAGCTTAGCAAATGGCGCTTTTTATGAAGTCATAGCCAACTATGGTTTCTATTTAAAAAAACATATGTTTGTACCATATGTCAAAAATTACAGGCTTTAGAAAAAAGCGAATGTCACAATCTCATTAAGGATGTAATTATCTACAACTTTTATCTGAAAACTTTTTGTCTAAAATAGCTTATAATGGAATTAAGAACAATTTTTAAAATAGCCGAAATTTGTTTTTTTTCGAAATATCTAGTAAGCCATGAAGTTTTTTAAAAATCTGAAAGGCACACAGAAAACTGCAATTCTTTCCCCATTTAACCGACTCTCTGTCTCCAATAGTTTCCGAGATACCCATAGAGAACATCGTAGGAAACTCACCCTGTATATAGGGTGTCTCTGGTTGACTCTGGCATCAGAAGTTTTTAGATAAATAACTACAAGTTAATTTTTGAGGTACCCAAATCCAATTTTAGTCAAAATGGTCTATAAAGCTTCCTAGGAATTCCAGAGTGATCCATAAGGCTTGAACTAGTTGGCAATACATTGTTTGGAGATTTTAGTATTAATGATTGGTATCGATGCTAAAAAATTATCAATCAATAATGTTTTGCAAATTTAGTCTTCTCGTCTTGTAACTTTACCATTTCTGGTTTTGATATTTGTGAAATCTACATATTTTTCAAAGTAAAAATAACTGTTTTCCAATACATCAATAGTTTCCAGAAAAGAAAAAAGAATACTTCCAACTTATTTATTTCTCATCTCGTTTTGATTAGTTTCACTTATATTATGGAACACTAATTTAAAAATAATTAAAAATTTAATCATAATATATTTAATTTACTCTTTTGTTCTAGATATGAGCGCTGATCAGTATTAGAATTTTAAAAACACTGGCACTTTGTGTAAACTATGACATTATGGTATTTTGGGATTCTAAATTTTATGGTAAGCCAACTTATAGCTAACAAATATACAGGTTGTTAACTCGACAGTTACTTATAGGGGAACAGAATGGCAACACTGCCTATTGAGAACGCATGCACTTATAGGATTTTCTGCCGACTCGTCCCGTCGCGTTGTCCAAAAAGGAGTTTTTCCAAACTGTCTTAAGACAGCAATAATTATTCCTCTGTATAAAGGAGGTGATAAAGATGAAGCTTCGAACTATCGCCCAATTGCACTCCTGCCCACATTATCTAAGATCATTGAAAGATTGGTTAAAAAAAGGTTTCTATCTTTTCTCGTTAAATATAAAATACTTACTACCCATCAATTTGGATTTCTAAGTAACAGTTGCACAAATGATGCTATGTTCGACCTTTTTAATAATGTATACTCTAGCCTGAATAACCATCACTCTACAGCTACAATTTTCTGTGATTTCTCTAAGGCTTTCGATTGTGTAAATCATAATATCTTAATTAACAAATTGCAATACTATGGTTTCAGGGGAGTGCCGCTCGAATGGCTTAAGTCATATCTTGGCAACAGAGGGCAGCTTGTGAGGATTGATACGTCTATGTCTTCTTGCAAGCCTATAGAATGTGGTGTCCCTCAGGGTTCAGTACTTGGCCCTATTTTGTTTCTGGTGTTTATCAACGACATTGCAAATCTAGACATTAGCGGTAAAATCTGCCTCTTTGCGGACGATACTAGTTTCACTTGGAGCGGCCCAGATGTTGTGGCACTATATGATACTATATCCAATGACTTACGTAGCACGATTCTAATCTCCTATGCCTCAACCTATCAAAAACTAAAGTTTTGTTATATAAAAGTACTATACCCCCAACCTTTTGTACTTAATAACACTACTATTGACGTCGTGGACTCTGTAAAATTCTTAGGACTTCTTGTAGACAACTCGTTAAAATGGGACTCTCACATTGAAGTTCTATCAAAGAAACTAAGCGCTGCCTGTTTTGCGCTAAGATCAGTTTCTAAGGAACTTAACTTCTCAACCTCTAGAATAGCCTATTATGCCCTTTTTGAGTCACATCTTCGTTATGCCCTTCCATTCTGGGGTACTTGCTGCGCAACAAAATTTGATCGTGTTTTCATACTTCAAAAGAGAGCAGTTCGATATTTATTGGGACTGAACAGTAGAACTCACTGCCAGAATTTCTTTAAAAATTTGAAAATACTGACTCTTCCTTCTTTATTCATTTCTGAATCCGTTTGCTTAATCCGCAAGCACATATCTGCTATTCCCGAAAGGCCATCTCATAACTATCCACTTAGAAATGCAGAGCACGATCTTTATCTGCCAACCCCGAGCTCAGAACTAGTTAAGGGTTCAATACTGTACAATGCCAAAAAAATGTACAATCATCTGCCTTTGAATATTAAATCTCTTTCATTCTTTCCCGCATTTCGCAAGGCTCTAAAATCATACCTACTGGAGAGATCCCTATATGCGGTAAACGACTTTTTTGTTGATGTTTAATTATGAACAATTTTGAATTTTAAAATTTTTATCATCTCACACACTGGTCAAAGGTCAAGTATTTAATATTCTATAACTTTAAAATTATATCTATTTACTGCGTACTGTTCTAAAATTGTCCATGTATATTCTTTTTGTAATTTTAAAGACTTAAATTTTTTTGAATTGTATTATTTGTATTGTGTATTTTTTGTTGTTTGTATTTTTTTGTGATTTTGTTGTTTGTGAGTGCTTTGTCGATGAAGCTGTTTTGGCTTTTTGTACAATAAAGCGTTGTTTGTTGTTTGTTTGTCTATCGACGAGCGGGCCGAGGTTGCCATATTTCAACCATAAAGCTCTTGCCGCGTGTAATAAACAAATTAACAACCTGTATACCATTAAATTAAAAAAAAAGTATATCTGTAGTGAAAAAAATTATTTGAATCACCCCGTATTATCATTTTCAGCTTATTCAACCATTTCCAATTATGGTGTAGCCTCTCTCACATATTTACTTACCTACTCTCTTTGTAGTTGGGCCCATTGTTGTTTATGCGGGCCCAAGTTATCCCTGCTTATTTCCTAATATCATGGTCCCATCTCAAGTTTGGTCTTCTTTTAAATAGGATGCTGTATTTTTGGTGGTCCATCTGTTGTCTGTCCTTCTTGCCAGATGTCCTGTCCATTGCCACTTGAGATTTGATTCTGTTGATGACATCTATTGCCTAGGTCTTTTGTCGTATCGACTCTATTTTTTCACGGTCTCTCTTGGTTATTCCCAGCATATCCATTGAGCGTTGTGCGACCTGCAGTTTCCTTATAATGTCCGTTTTAAGTGTCCAGGTTTCGCAAGCATAAAGTGGCATTTGGTGGCAAAGTGGCTTGTAGCTCTTCAGGACTATTGGCAATTAGGACTATGTCATCAGCGATTCTTAGATGGTTAAGATATTCTCCATCTATACTTAATCCTTTGTTGGTCCAGTCGAGTTGACGGAAGATTTCTTCTAGGGTTGCTGTAAACAGCTTTGGGGATATTGTGTCTCCCTATCGTACTCCCAGTTGAGAACTCTGGGGTTGTTTTACATATAATTACTCCTGCTTCGGCGTCCTTGTATATTTGGCAAGAGTTTCTTTATAAGACCTGTCAATACCTTGTTTCGCTAGGGCTTCTATTATTGCCTTAGGATATAACGAGTCGAAATGCTTCTCAAAGTCTATAAAAGCTATGGAAGTTCGTATTCTTTTGTTCGGCTGATAGTTTCTCTAGTCTATGATAATATATCAAAGGGTATATCAAAAGGCACATAAAATTATGTCAACCAATAGCGGTTTGAAAAACCTTCTCTTTAATAAATTAAAGAATATAGGTTCTTTCATTTGAAGAAAAATAAATATGGAAACATTTTGATATCTAATTAATCACTGGAAGAATTTTATATTATATTTTCCAGAGATTTATAAATTTGTGTTTAACTGATATTAACAAAAATATCAACAAAAGCATAAAGTGACACATAAGAGTTCCGCTTTTACTGTAAAATATTATTCTGTAATCACCCTGTATATAAATACAATATATGGATTGTACAGGAAATGCGCGATCTTCTGAACTAAAACAAAAGCTTTTGTTTGATTTTACGTACATACACACACATGTGCGTGTTTATGTTAGAGAAACGCACAATTTACTGGTTTCTATTCTTTGTTCAGTGCGTTTAATATTCATTGAAAAAGGAAGAATGCCGTCATCATAATGTGCATTGATTTTACTGAAGGCTTCTTTATATTAAATTTTATGCAATTCTTAAAAAGGTAAACGTAGAATTTTGGTTCCTGAAAAATATGAAACCATGAAATCTAGACTTTCTGCGCTGGTGACAAAATTGACGAATATTTTTCAGAAACTGTGTTCCGTAATAATAAGTATAAAGGAATAAGTTTCGGCCAAATCATAAAAACGGAACAGAAAACCATAACTAAAGTAAGAATAGAAATATAGCCTTACAAGAAAATTGTACTGTCTGTCATGTCGTCTGTTCAAATCTTTCATGACTCGTTTGACAGACTTTAGGTAAATTAACAGTTATTTATCCATCAACGGTATTAGTAGGATGATAATGCCTAGAGAGAGAGACAAGAGATATCCCGGTACATACAACATTATATTTTTTATTTCACCTTTTTGGAGGGAATAGATCTTAACGAGCGCGCCATACAGTATGGATTATATGCCCATGGTCGTTATAGGTTTGTTTGCCAAATTTAATAAAAATAAAAAGAAAGAAATATTATAAGACTAACAAATAAACATGATTTATTATTTATATCACATATATATTTTTTAGGTCTGTGCTTAAATGTTAAAAATTTTCAATATTTTTACAACATACAAATGAAATGAATAAAAAATTCCATCAACCTTTGGACCTTTCACAAAGTAATTTTTCGTAAAATATACAAAAACAAACTATATATTACACACTTACATTATATATTTTATAGTTGTTTCAAAAGTGACATTATCTCAACATTTTGCTTGTCTAGATCTAGAGCAATAAATAATATTCTTATTTGTTTTTAAAAACTGCTGCAATAACGTTAAAACAATAATATTCTGTAATAAATGTCAGATTAGGTGTAGAAATGACAGTTCGAGTTTAACTAAATACTGGGTGATTCAAATTTAGCTTCTTGGACCAAAAAATGGAAATTAAGATATATTTTTTAATATAATCACTTATAACATTAATTTAAATAATTAAAAAACATTCGTCCAATGTGTACTACCAGTCATGACATATGCATGCGAAACCTGGACACTTAATAGCATCTGAGCAACAGAAGTCAACTTGTGAGGGTGGATACCACGTTGTCTTCTACCAAGCCAATAGAATGTGGAGTACCTCAAAGCTTAGTACTAGGCCCTATTTTATTTCTTCTTTTTATTAACGACATTGCTAACATAAACATCAGTGGTAAAATATGTCTTTTTGCGGACGACACTAGCTTCACTTGGAGCAACAAGGACGTCACGGCACTTCATAGGATTATATCAAATGACTTAATCACCATTAAATCTTGGTGCGATTCAAATCTCCTAAGTCTCGACATTTCTAAAACTAAAGCTTTGTCTTATAAAAACTCGCTGCAACCTTTTGTACTTAACAACACCACCATTGACGTCGTAAAATCTGTAAAATTCTTAGGGCTTGTTGTAGAAAATTCTCTGAAATAGGACATGCATATCGACGCTTTATCGAAAAAATTAAGCTCTGCCTGTTTTGCATTCAGATCTGTTTCTAAAGAGCTTAGCTTGTCAGTGGCTAGAACTGTTTATTATGCACTTTTTGAGTCGCACCTCAGATATGCCCTTCCATTCTGGGGTACGTGTTATGCGACTCAATTTGACTGCATTTTCAAGCTCCAGAAGAGAGCTGTTCGATATTCACTAGGACTAAACAGCAGAACTCATTGCCAGGACTTTTTTAAAAATTTAAAAATATTAACTCTTCCTTCCTTATTTATATTTGAATCCGTTTGCCTAATACGTAAGCATGTATCAGCTTCTCAAGAAAGGCCATCTCAGGAACGCGGAGCAAGATCTTTATCTACCTACCCCACGCTCAGAGTTAGTTAAAAGTTTAATATTATACAACTCAAAAAAATGCACAATTCATCACACTGTAGTTAGAGGGTTAGTTTTAGGAAACTCTTAAAATGGGCTTAAAAGTTGAGAGATATAATTATTCTCATTAACTAAAAAATCTAATAGCAGGTTTTATTAAAATACTAATAGTATAACAGTTTTTTTCTAACTAATACTGCAAAAATAATGTTGCTAAATGAAATAAAAATTATGAAGTAACACAGCATTATTAAGGTCAAACATCAGAATTATTTTTTTCGATAACACGGAGTATTTTTCATAATAAAATAAAATATCTTTAAATTAATTAAATATGTTCATCATTAAACAAGAGACACCGAAAATTTTTCCGAAATGCCAAAGCAATATATTAAAGTCAATTTTATAGATAATCTCAATAATATTCGCAGACGGGCAATAATCGTAAAAATTTCTATATTTTTATCAAAACATCAAAATAAACCGAACTTTTTCTTCTAATCTCCTTAAAACCGATTTTATTGCGAAAATATTTCCGTTGGTCTTGGAAAATTTTGCGTGTTCCGTTTACGAGAGGACGGTGATGTAAATACACAGATACATAGTATGACAGAATCATTCAGAGAATTTTAAGTGGTATTATTATTCATTCTCATTACTAGTACTGTCGGTGTGTTAAGTAAAAAGATAAATACTCAGTGCCAGTCTGTTGTGATGTATAATAATCTAGGTCGCCATTACGAGAATTTTTTGTTTAAAAACTTCTTTTTGTGTTTTAAGCTTAATTTGACTTGTAGAATGTAGAATGTTTAGGAGGGGAGTTAATCACCGCGACCTGACTATTGTGTATTCCCCTTTCTTGAGTTATAACGAGTTACAACTCATCATACAGTCTCAGGGCTTTAACAAAAGCCAGTATCAGAGACGGCTCCACAGAGGCCAGCTCTCCATCCTCGACATCAGCCGTACCAAAGTTCATGGCACGAACGGTCGACGTGTCGGCGCACTCAGTGATAAGGTGTGCTGGTGTTTCCCCATTTTCCCCACAGAATCTGCATTCGCCGTTGTTTCTCATCTTAAGCCTACTGAGGTGTTCGTTGAGGAGACAGTGTCCTGTTAGAAACCCCGTGACAATCCGAAGATTGTTTTTACTTAAATCAAGAAGAACACTTTGATTTTTCTCGGTCGTAAGTTCTGAGGAACTTTTTCGAGTGTCTTAGACCGTTGGAGGACACCCATTCCAAGTTACGGATGGAGTCTTCCAGATTCTTCAGTTCCGCTTTCAGTTGGTTCCCGTTTGGGAAACAGAACGGTTCTAGTCCAGTTAGTGGAGTGTTCGCTCCTAGCTAGATCATTTGCTTTTTCATTGCCTTCTATCCGTTGGTGAGCAGGCACCCAATTTAGAAGGACGTTATTTTCTTTGCCTAATTTGTTGAGCTTCTCTAGGCATTCTTTGACCAACTTCGCATTGATGGTTACTGAGTCGATCGCGTTTAGTGGTGCTTGACTATCGGATAGAATGGCAATTTCCTGTTTTCGATAGTTCCTAAGATAAATTGTACGCATCTTTCGACAGCGTAAATTTCTGCCTGGAAGATACTGGGGTAGGTGTCCATTGGTTCGGAGTAATAATTTGACTTAGATTTTTCTTATTTATTCTTAGTATTTTACTTGGCCCAGACTTAATTTGATTTTAAACCGACTATTTTATTTATTGGTACAGATAGCGTAAAACGAGAAAGAGCAAAGGGTAGAACATAAAAAGCTAAATAACTTGACGTATACAGGGTGAGTTTTCTACGATCTTCTCTATGGGTACCTATCTCAGAAACTTGGAGATAGATAGTCGGTTAAATGGGGAAAGAATTGCTGTTTTTTTGGGGTTATAAATATGTGCCTTTCAGATTTTTGACAAAAGTTCATGGCTTTCTAGATATTTCGAAAAAAACTAATTTTGCCTATTTTAAAAATGGTCCCTAATTCCAATATAATCTATTTTAGACAAAAAGTTTTCAGATAAAAGTTGTAAGTAATCACTTCCCTAATGAGATTGTGTTCTACTTTTTTCTAAAGTCTGTCATTTTGACATATGACACAAACTTATGTTTTTTTAAATGGAAATCATAGTTGGAGATGACTTCAAAAAAAGCGCCACGCCATTTTTTTAAGATTTTCAGTGATATAAACTATAATAATAATAATCATTTTTAGACAATTTCACTTAGTTAGCCATGGAAACAAGTTCAATCGTCGTTGCTCTCAGAAATGTCAAACTGTCACATCAAAACAATTTTGAACTTAACATAATTTGCTTCTAGAATACAGAATTACATTTTGCCTCAACACCCAATACCCAATCTCTTATATAGATGTCTTTTTTTTTATTTTAAGATCATTTTTTAACTGAAATTATTTTAGATACCTTTAAAACAGATATTTTAACTTTTATTTTTTTGTTTTTTGTAGGTAATTTCCAGGTAAAACCAACTGGCAATATTCTAATATGTTTTCAACGTGAATTAATAACAATTTATCTTGATGAAATAATAAAAGTCAATTAGTTAACAACGATTAGGATGATTCATGTTTAAAATATACCGATAATTATGTGTAATAGATTAGGAAATTGATAATACATAACATATTCGAAAAATGCTTCCTAATAAATACTTTCGGCAACATTTTTTTCGCAGATTTGTTTTATAATTAGTAAATGATTGATTAAATTACGATGTATTGTTCATAATATTACTTTATAAATCCCAATAATAAAAAATAAAAATAAATCTGATGTAAAAAAAGATAGTGTTTAAGAAATATCTGTGATACCAGGAAAGTAGTCGAAGTCAAGAGATTAAAAAGAAAACACTTAAATCTATATAATTAACTCTTAACAGTTATATTTTAAATTCAGGATATACTCTGATTTCTCAAGATATTTGGAAAATCTCAAATTCTTCTAATTTTTTGTATTTGTTTTTAAACTTTTAAAAAATAATTTAGTCAAAATTACAAGTAATCTAGAAAAATAATCTTTAAAGTATTTTATAATCTTTACTGACATTTTTCTTCATATACAAGCTGGTTTTTAATACTCTCTATTAACTTCTCCAACTCCCAGTTGATGACATACCAAGAATTTACAACTTTGAGAAACCTCACTGCAGTCTTGAGTAATAAAAAGGATTGGAAGGAAGAAGCGCTTACTCAGCATGTAAAAGACCATACTATAACGTGGTTTGGTTTGGTTTGGTACTGATGCTTCCAAAACCAAAGTAGGGACTAATAATATAATAATTAAAATCAAATTAAGTCTGGGCCAAGTAAAATACTAAGAATAAATAAGAAAAATCTAAGTCAAATTATTACTCCGAACCAATGGGCAGCTACCCCAGTATCTTTCAGGCAGAAATTTACGCTATCGAAAGATGCGTACAATTTATCTTAGATAAGGAACTATCGAAAATAGAAGATTTCCATCCTATCCGATAGTCAAGCAGCGCTAAACGCGATCAACTCAGTAACCATCAATTCGAAGTTGGTCAAAGAATGTCTAGAGAAGCTCAACAAATTAAGCAAAGAAAATAAAGTCCTCCTACTCTGGGTGCCTGCTCACCAAGGGATAGAAGGCAATGAAAAAGCAAATGGTCTAGCTAGAAAAGGAGCGAACACTCCACTAACTGGACTAGAACCGTTCTGTTTTCCAAACGGGAACCAACTGAAAGCGGAACTGAAGAATCTGGATGACTCCATCCGTAACTTGGAATGGGTGTCCTCCAAGGGTCTAAAACACTCAGAAAAGTTCCTCAGAACTTAACGATCGAGAGAAATCAAACGTTCTCCTTGAGTTAAGTAAAAAACAATCTTCGGATTGTCACGGAGTTTCCTAACAGAACACTGTCTCCTCAACGAACACCTCAGTAGGCTGAAGCTGAGAAACAATGGCGAATGCAGATTCTGTGGGGAAAATGGGGAAACACCAGAACACCTTATCACTGAGTGCGCCGAGACGACGACCATTCGTGCCATGAACTTTGGTACGGCTGATGTCGAGAATGAAGAGCTGGCTTCTGTGGAACCATCTCAGATACTGGCTCTTGTTAAAGCCCTGAGACTGTATTATGAGTTATAACTCGTTATAACTCAAGAAAGAGGAACACGCAATAGATCTGTAAGGTCGCGGTGATTAACTCCCTCCTAAATATTTTACATTCTACTCTCTATTAATTTCCTCTTCAATTCTCAATATTCTATCACACTTATACACTTATATTATTTTCACTTAATCTTTTTATTCAACGGTTTCACTAAAAGAAATTTGCAAGAAGAAACCCGAATTTGAAAAGTATGAAACGAATTTCTACCGAAAAAAGAACACTCCAGATCTAAGATAATCTTAAAGACATTATAAAACAATAAAAATAATATTTATTCAGAATGAAATGACACTCATTGACCTTTTTAATATTTTTTTAACGAAAAACTAGTAACAAAATAGAAACTTTTGACACAGTTAGTTTCTATTTAACAAGTAGAAGACGAAATCACAGTCTGGTACATAAATTTGATATGGGAAGTGTCCACCATCTTCAATTTTATATTTTTGTCGATTAAAATACCTTCTTTGGCTATTTCGACTAAAAAGAGTATGAACAAATTTGGATTTTTTTTAGTTTTTAGTTAAAAACATGATTTGTTGATAATATGGCAATTGGAAGATTAAATTTACAAGAAAGAAAGTCCAGTGGTTCTCAAAATTTTAACAAAAAATAATTTTTTTGGGAAATTTTCAAAGTAAAATATCTGAGTTATTTTGGATTTATTTGAAAACACGGTAAAGAGAAAATATGTTTCTTTTATCGAGATCTTTTGCCCTGAAAATATTTGCACTTATTTAAGACTCGCCCTGTATATTTTAATTTAAAAATAGATGTAGATTTTCTTACATTACTTAAAATCGGCTTGTCCAATATTGCAATCAGCACCAATAAAATTGTGTATTTATTATAAAGCATCAAAAGGACACAAATATAAATTTATCGCAAAAATATAGTCAAAGACACTTTTTGAATAGAATTCTTCTGGATATAGAACGCAGTAAACAGATTCCGAAAACAAAAAAGTTGATTGACATTTTTTATTTACGCTTCCAAAAAGAAAATACGGAATACTCGTGGCAGCAATAACCAAACGCCGTACTTTCAACACCTGAACGCATATTTCCAGCGACACACACATGCCTAAAAAATAACAAACCGCGGCATATTTTCCGTTTTTTGCCTCGCAAAAAAAATACGGAAAGGTCAACCGGTCACCTGACGATGACAGACGAAGATAACGAAACGACGTCTGGTCTAGAAATATCGCACGACGAGCGACGCGTCGAGTTTGGGAAAACGCAGCCACCCAAACAAAAGAGAGTAGTAGTTTTATTTTCTCACGGCTACGGGCCGAAAATAGAACTTTTCCAGTCGGATCGAGAGTAAACTGATTTTTCCGCAACGATGAGTTTGAGATTGGCGAGCTCCAAACATGTATAGCGATGCATAACCAGATTAAATTATCAAACATAATTATAATAAATATACGAATTTTTTATACATAATTTTTTCCTCGATATCCTGGAATTGGTCGCTACATGAGCATTTTCCTCATATTTTTGTGAAAATACACATAAACTAAGTGACATTGAAAATGTTATCTATGAAGGATACATAATTTTTCACTATAATTTAACAACAAGATGTTGGCCTACCACTACCCAAGTAATACAAATTATTTTTAAAGGTTCTAAGAACTGCTATATCACCAATTATGGTGATAGAGCATATTAATAATGAGTTGATGCTCGTCTGTTGCTACACATTCATAAAGTCGTCGCGGCATCGATGGGATAAGGAGGCTAATCTCTTTTGGGGTAATGCTATCCCAGACTCCAACTTCGTTGCGTAGAGCCCCCAGTGTTTGTGTGGGTAGAATGTAGAATGTTTAGGAGAGGAGTTAATCACCGCGACCTTATAGATCTATTGTGTGTTCCCCTTTCTTCAGTTATAACGAGTTATAACTCATCATACAGTCTCAGGGCTTTAAGAAAAGCCAGTATCTGAGACGGCTCCACAGAGGCCAGCTCTCCATCCTCGACATCAGACGTACCAAGGTTCATGGCACGAATGGTCGTCGTCTCGGCGCACTCAGTTATAAGGTGTTCTGGTGTTTCCCCATTTTCCCCACAAAATCTGCATTCGCCATTGTTTCTCAGTTTCAGCCTACTGAGGTGTTCGTTGAGGAGACAGTGTCCTGTTAGAAACCCCGTGACAATCCGAAAATTGTTTTTACTTAAATCAAGGAAAACCTTTGATTTTTCTCGGTCATAAGTTCTAAGGAACTTTTTCGAGTGTCTTAGACCGTTGGAGGACACCCATTCCAAGTTACGGATGGAGTCTTCCAGATTCTTCAGTTCCGCTTTCAGTTGGTTCCCGTTTGGAAAACCGAACGGTTCTGGTCCAGTTAGTGGAGTGTTCGCTCGTTTTCTAGCTAGATCATTTGCTTTTTCATTGCCTTCTATCCCTTGGTGAGCAGGCACCCCGAGTAGGAGGACTTTATTTTCTTTGCCTAATTTGTTGAGCTTCTCCAGGCATTCTTTGACCAACTTCGAATTGATAGTTACTGAGTTGATCGCGTTAAGTGCTGCTTGACTATCGGATAGGATGGCAATTTCCTGTTTTCGATAGTTCCTATCTAAGATAAATTGTACGCATCTTTCGATAGCGCAAATTTCTGCCTGAAGGATACTGGGGTAGGTGCCCATTGGTTCGGAGTATTCAGTTTTCGGCCCAAATACTCCTATCCCTGTCCCTGCTTTGGTTTTGGAAGCATCCGTATACCACATGATGGTATGGTCTTTTATATGCTGAGTAAGCGTCTCTTTCTTCCAATCCTTTTTGTTTTGTGTGGGTGCAGTAAATTATGTAGGTTTACCCCATCATATTCCAGACATTAGAGAAAGGTCCGGAGATCGAAGAGGCCACTGAAAAATATTTATACAGGAAGTTTCAAAAGGTCTAAAGTTACGCGGGGTACATGTGGTCGTGCATTATCCTGTAGAAAAACTGGAATGTTTGCAAAAAGGAAAGCAAATGTGAAGGTAGCATTAAAGATAGTAATTTGTGATATGGAATAGAACTCTAGTTGGGTTCAGCGATGAATCAAAATTTTGCATAGGGATGCATGATGGACGCAGCAGAGTTAGTAGGAGACGTAGCTAAAGGCAGTGCTTTGGCAGTATGTCCAATTTTCAATTGAACGGCACATGCCTAATGTTAATTTATCTATTAATTATACATGTTTATGATTATAATAATTTAGAAAATAACAATGGACTAACCACATGATTCTCGTTATTGTCTATAATCTTTAAATAAATGATGATTTAGTAATTACAGAAGACGAATAGGGGATTTGGATTGATGAAGTGTTAACTTGAGAATACATATAGGATATTACAAGCCAATTTAGATAAGAATGAATACTTAACGACCACACAGGAAAGAGAAATAATCCAGGACAAGGTGATAAATGACAAACAAAGGAAATAGGTAGTTTGAAGTACATGGGATTTATAATATAGATTGATCGTGTGCTTATTGGGTCTATCCTCTTCCACTACAGACGTTCAACAATTTTTTCGCAGCAGCATATTTTACGAAATCGTACATGTGCTTTTCGAAGTGCCATTTTATAAATACTGTGTCTACTCTTGTACGCCCGTATCATCTAGGGATACCCTGCGAATCCACGCGTTATAATCTCAGAATATATTGCTTTCCATATATGATTCTTTGTTACTGAGTCCACAGTTATGATCTGCATTATTCATTCAAGTCATTTATTCTTGACTAGATTTCGTTTTTTCAATTTTTTTCTAATTTATGGATTGATTTTCTTAGCTACTGAGATTTTTCAGTAATGTACTTGTCATCACTATTTAAAAGATATTTAGGTAGGACCTACAATAGGCCTAGGTTGCTCTCTACACGTGTAAAAAATTATAAGTAAAAAGTGAAAACTCCAACCGTGTATGGCTAAGTACTAAACCAATCCTCACATATGGATCCGTGCTACGGTAGCCAGCTTTGGCAAAGAAAAGGGGGGTTTCTTGACATCGCACGGTCTTATCGGCTTCCGGATAGATCAAGTGTTTTCCAGGCAGAGATATTGGCCATTTTGGAAGGCCTGCGAATGGCTGAGCGAAGAGACATGTAATGCTAATAATGATAATCACTGATAGCCAAGTAGCAAAAAGGTATGATATAACCTTGCTTTGGTTCCAGGTCACAGGAACATCGAAGGGAACAAACGCGTTGATGAACTTGTAAGACGAGGATCGTGCCTTGGGCTAGATGCATCACAAGAAGTTTTTACTCCCCCAATACCATAAAAAAAGACATTTACGTGCATTTTCTGTCTATGGCGAACAGTAGATGGAAAACTTTAAGCACTTGCAGGACAGCCAGGAAACTTGGCCCAAATATGACCTTAAGAAATCGGGAGAGCTCACAGGGGAGGAGGTTACAAATTTTGAAGATGTTGCCGTGAAAAGCATAACGGAAGTCACATCCAATTCCTCGACGCCACCGAATGGTTATAAAAAGGTAAAGTAAACAAACAAAAGAGAATACAAAAGAAGTATACAAATTACATTGTCAGTATTATTGTTTAAAATAAACATTTATAAATGTTTACAATGTCAAAGAATAAAAAAAATAAATAAATAAACAAATAAATAAAAATAAGATTCAAAAATATTTAGTAAGTTTATAGTAAAAATATACAAATATCAGAAACATGCCTATGACGTATTTTCTGCAAAAAAAAATTGAAAATTTCGAATTTTTTGAAAAAAAATTTAGAAATTTTTTTAGTTTTAAGTTAAAAAACATAGTTTCTTGATAATATGGCAACATAGGTAGTAGCTTAAATTTACATGAAAGAAAATCCAGAAAAGATCCAGTGGTTCTCAAAATTAAGTAAAATAACTCAAAAAACTCAAAATAACTAAAAGTTATTTTGGACTTATTTGAAGAACGGTAAAGAGAAAAAATGTTTCTTTTGACCACATCTACCACCCTCTAAAATACTTGCACCTATTTCTGGGACATCCTGTATAGTAATAGTAAATATTAGACCAGTGTTTACAAGATCAAATTCGAATATCAAAATATAAGTCATTTACGGCGTAGAAAGCCTTGTCTAGTAAATAAGATTTCAATGCTTTGCGAAATGAAGAAAATGATGTTATGGATTTGATTTCAAATAGCAGGTGATTGTGCATTTTTTTCGAGTTGTAAAATATTGAACTTTTAACTAACTCTGAACCGTGGGGTAGATTAGATTCCTAGAGGTGGCTTTCGGCCTGATCCACTGCGACCTTCTCAGATCTATTGTGATCCTCTTCTGATCCTTAAATTACATTCTCCAGTCCTATCCTTTTCACAAAGTTTAGCAACTTGGAGACTGAACCCTCCATGTAGCTCCTTGGCAATGGCCTATCATTGCCTATTACCGGAAACCGCACATTTGCCAGGCTGTCACACCGACATAAAATGTGTTCTGACGTTTCTTCTTCAGATTGGCAGAACCTACACATAGCCAAAACATAGCTTCGTCTGTCAATCCCATCAGCTTTAGATGCCTATTTAGCTTACAATCCCTGTTAGTAGACCTACTACAGCTTTGACTGTCTTTCTGTCCTTGCTTATCAAGTCTACCGTGAATTTTGGCGAATCTGCCCTGGTGAGTTTCTCCACCATTCTAGAGATTTGTTGGCCACCCATCGTTCCGTGGCCATTCTCGTGGCCGCCTTTGCAACGCCGCAGAAGGGTTCTGGACCTATGAATGGCATTGATGAGCCTTGCTTGGCCCTTTCATCTGCCTTTTCGTTACCCTTGTGACCCTCGTGCCCTGGCACCCAGGCCAACGTAACAGTGCTACGTTCGTCCAAAGTATTCAGAGCACGCACACAGTCCCACACTAGTCTAGAATTGACCTCCGCGGAGCCGAGTGCCTTTAGCGCCGCTTGGCTGTCTGTGAATGATTTGTTCTTTGTTGCCTTATTATTTCTTCTACAAAATAGTGGATTGCCGTTATTTCTGCCTGGAAAATTGTGATATCCTTGGATAGGCTTACGTGGAAGGATCTCCCTTGTTTCGGCCCGACTATCCCAGCTCCTACGCCTTCTGACGTTTTTGAGCCGTCTGTATACCAAACCGTGGGGTAGGTAGACAAAGATCTTGATCCGCGTTCCTGAGTGGATAAGTGTGAGATGGCCTTTCTTGAGAAACTGATACATGTTTACGTATTAGGCAAATGGATTCAAATGTAAATTATTAGGAAGAATTAATATTTTAATTTTTTAAAAAAGTCCTGGCAATGAGTTCTGATGTTTAGTCCCAGTGAATATCGAACAGCTCTCTTCTGGAGCTTGAAAATGCGGTTCCAAAAGAAAACAATATATATATATATATATATGTGAGATTAAGAGCTCGGTAAATTACATGCAATGTCATCATTTTAATCCCATTTCAATAATTATTAATTTAGTGATAAACTAATCAATTAATTTAGAAAATTCCAAAGATAAACCATCTCCACTCGAGAGATAAGCAGACCTCTTACAAACAATGACTCAACAATGCATTTTAAATGCATCTTTCCTAGCTCTATACGTATCGATCTGACCTTCTTATCACATACATGGTAAAAAAGGTCAAGATCAACGGTCCGGCATCGCTTGAGGTCGATCGATTAAATTATTGAATAATTTTCTGTCGATTCTGAATGCGAAATGAGGTGGCTTATGACTGGAATTGTGTATTATTTCCTCTAGAAACCGGAAGGAATCGACCACGGAAAGGTGTTTGAATTAAAATTTAAAATATTCTAGGTTGTTCGTTCGGGAAGATCGATATATCAATGTTACTTCGGTAATTACTTTATGGTCGATAGGTTAAAGTGAGATGCGTTTTAAAATATTATGTGGCTTGATATTGTCGTAAAATGTGTATTGTAAAGATACGTTGTAACAGTCAAATTTCCTCGCAACGACCTCTGTGTGCTAGCTCATAAATTATCGCAAATAACTATTGTTTTTGCATCATGTTTACTATAATTATATGGTTAAATATTATTTTATTTAAATTTTACGATTATGCAACCCGTTATACACCGCGATATTATATAGCCACAGAATATTGTCACTGGATACCGCCCAGCATTAGAATTTTTGTCCATCTCTCTATATCTTTGATCATCACTTTTGTCCATCACTTGTCACTGTCAGATCAAATCAGATGTTTTTGGATTTATTTATCCTTTGTTTTGGTTATTGAAATTTTATAATTATCAGATAAAATTTCGTAGTTAAATTGGTTATTTTTGATGTGGATCGCAGTGTGCAATTATAAACGCTCTCTAGGGTGGGGATCCCTGACAGTTCTGTTTGACGATTCATTTGACACATTTGAATTTGATTTGAAATTTTGTGGATTTGTCAGTCTTTACGGAGCTTATTTTATGTTATTTATTATTTATTCTACTACTGATAGTTGTATAAAGGTAGTAAATCTAGATGGAAATTGTGGCAGAACTTAAATTAACAGTGACACTATCGCGATTTATCGAAAAGACTCTAAAATAGTTGGTTGTGTAGCGTGCGGTAGATCTCGGCAAAAATTGAGTGAAATAATGGAACAACTTTTCACTAGTAAGTGACTATATAATATACATACGTGTAGTAAATCGATCATTTATGAAATTCACTTAAATTAACTAAATTATATATTTTTCTTGCATTTTAGCTTTTATTTATTACTTGTCAAAGATTAGATGTCAAAGAATTTAGATACGTTAATTTGACTTACCTGCTTCAGTAGCGTATCGGATGTTTGTGTAAATAAATACTTATTATAACTTATCTATTTTTATTAGAATTATATATTTTTATAACAATTTTAATAACTACCAACATTTATTCACAACGTAAAATAAAACAACAAATTATTGAATCTACCCCACGTCTACCCTACATCATAGTTTTACATTTTTTAAATAAAATTAGAACGACACTGATAAACCGGAATTTAAGTCGGCCATATTTGAGGCCCATCGCGGTGTACCTAAGATTTTTGATATGCTCCTTCCTTAGTCTTCTTATTCAAAGGTCCTTTGTTTTGGTTATTGAAATTTTATAATTATCAGATAAAATTTCGTAGTTAAATTGGTTATTTTTGATGTGGATCGCAGTGTGCAATTCGTTCATTTAATTGTGGGAATTTGTGAGTTTAGTTCGTTCATTGACCGGATATCGAAGATGGCTGTGAAAATAATCTAGAACATCATTTTTTTATTTATGCCTTTTTGTGAGTTGGACTAGTCAAGATATATAGTTCTCTATCTATATCCTGGAGGGAGATTTCCGGTTGAAATCTGATTTTGTGAAGGAAATCGAATCCTTGCATCACTTCTTGTGTACTCCCCGACCGAGAATATCGTCGTGAAGAACTGGCTGCCGTTTCGTGAAGCATTCCCTGTTGGCGAATAGCAGGTCTTCGTAAAGAAGGATTAAGGCTTCCGAAACACATTTTTTGATAACCACCAATTTTGATAATTTTATGGACCGCCGACCAATTTCCGCAATGGGATTAAAATAGCCTAATTTTCCGATTGATATTCCGATTCCAAGTGCCCAAGAAGTCCCCGAATAGTTCCAAGAGCAAGAAGACCGATCCAGACCGTACAGCACAGAACAGTCCAGAATTCCATCCGTTCCTGTTGCCCGTGTGTAGAGTTACCCGTTGGACATCATAAACCCTCGTTGAGGGTTTTTTTATGTTCACCTTTTGAAGTCCTACACCTGGCCGGCATCCGTACGTCTGCTAACATCCGTGGGCTCCAGTGACAGTACACCGAGCTGCTGTAGCCTCCCCATAGCTATACACCGTAGCTCACCCGGAGGATGTTTCAAGTAATTTCAAGACTGTAGAGTAAGATCGTTTAGATATTAGTATAATTTTAGACTTGATTTATGGGTATAAACCACCCTGATTGTATTTAGTATTAAGTTAGATAAGGGGGTTTGACGTCATAGGTTTCGTTATTGCATTTAATTTAAAATTCCATTTTCTTTTCCAACCTTTCGATTTAAATAATTTCTTAACATATTACATTTTACATTTCATTCGTTTTTTTATATATATTTACCTTTTTAATATTTTAATAAATTGCTTAAATATTTTTAGTAGTATCATTTACAGTCTAGTCTCATAGCTAAGTTAGAGTCACTTAAGTACAAATAATTATAGTAAGATTTGAAGTTCATGATAGTTGCACTCAACAGTTCGAGGTTAGTGTTGAAGTCTACTTAATAGTAACATCTTTTATGCCGAGTTCATAGAGTATAATCTCGTGGCGCCCTTTTATTAATATCTTTGAACCCCGACCACCCGGCTGTTAAAATTAAAAAGCTAGTGGCCTCTATGCAACTCATTACCAATTAAGTAAACTTGTGTTTTATTGAACTTCAAATTAGAAAGGGCGTGGCAACGTTTAGAACATCTATATTTTTTATTTAGAATCCAAACAGTTTGTCAGAAGCTTTTCACATGGAAACAGATTTATCTAACAAAAAAATACTTACTATTTTATACAGGGTATCTCAGAAATAAGTGCAAGTATTTTAAGGGGTGGTAGATATCGATAAAAGAAACATATTGTCAATTTATCGTTTTCAAATAAGTCCAAAATAATGGAGTTATTTTACTTTGAAAATCTCCAAAAAAATATTTTTTGTTAAAATTTTGAGAACCAACATAACGGAAGAAATCTGGATTTTCTTTCTTGTAAATTTAATCTAATACCTATGTTGCCATATCATCAAGAAATTATGGTTTTTAAATAAAAACTAAAAAAAAAATCAAAAAATTTCAAATTTTCAATTTTTTTGCAAAAAAAAACCTCATAGGCGTGTTTCTGGGTTTGAATTGAAATACCATGTGAATGTGATAAATTTTATATCATTGGTAAAACATCTAGACTCTTGAATGGTCCAATTAAAGAACATAAAGACTATTTAAGAAGACTTTCACAAATCTAAGATTTGTCAGCATTCATGGAACACAGGGCACAGAATAGATTTTAACAATGCCAAAATCATAATGAAAAAAGCGATAACCTCTAAAAGAAAAATAAAAGAGGTTTTAATACAATCTAATAAAAATAAATGTATTGTTCATGCATCTGTAGATGTTAGTAATGTATGGCAATCGCTTCTTTGATTTTAAAGAACCTAACATAAATAAACATAACATAATTAAAAACTTTTTTGGTATCTTATTAAGTAATTATTGTTATCAGGTAGTAACTGTTAATTTTGAAGTTTAACTTGATATAATGTCATTTTAACAGAACATTCTCGCAACATAGTTGCATTTAGATATTTTAAATATAGGAAAATTAAAACAACTTCCGTTGCGCATCATAATACGACCACCAGCAAACTCCATAAGACGACGCATGGTGTCATTGATGACGTGCAACGAAAGTTGTTCCAATTTCCCTATAGATTTTTTCTTTGTTCTTTGTGTTTTTTGATTCCGACGACGGAAAGAGATATACTTTTCGAAACGTTAAGCATTTTTTTAATTAATTGTAAGCCACTGCTTACAATTACTCACCGTTGGGTTGACGCAGTAGTGTTAACAAAAAATAACTTTTTTATTTTGTAGATTTTCTTCCAATGGCGAAATATCCCATTAGACTTTTTTGGATAGATGAAATCGCCACATACTGTTTGACCAGCGGATCTGAAGCTACGGAAGGAATGCGAGAAAAAAAAATCGATATTGCCACGTTTATCTATAAAATTGCAAAATTGCCAGACATGAACTATAAATTTAATATATTTTTATTATATATAATGTGTTTAGCATATATTCTGACGTATATTACTAAAGAATTTTAACGTAGTTCATATTGTTCGATATGTTTTATTTAATAACTTATTTCTTTCATTCTGTATAACCTGCTTATTATGAAAGTTGAAGATTTTTCATGGATATCATTGGCAAACCGGCATCGCCGCGCATGGCCGCCTATTCATCGAACATGATTGGCGAGAGTACGTCACAGGATTTGTTACCACGCGGTTGCCATGGCTTTTACGCCTTTCCTATTCGCTTGCTTTATCCCCAACTTCAGGGTCTCTTCTGAAAAGAGTAGGAATATTGAATACTATTGAAATATCCAGTGGCGGTGTCATTCTTTTGATCATTATTACTTTATTTCATTATTTTATACCGGTTATCCTAAACTTTATTCCTATATTTGATAGTTAAGTTGTGTTTTATTGTTTTGTTATCTTGTTATAATGTTTTTCGTTCGTAGTTTTTAATAATTAATATCAAGTTTGATCGTATATTTGTGTTTTAAAATGAATAAATTTGTTAAGGGTAAGACGCTACATAGCCAGGCAAGAGAAATAATAGCTAATTTATATAGGTAAGTAGAATAATAATAATATAATTATTAGAATATTAAAATTAAATATTGGCTAAAATAAAAAGCACACATTTTACCTAAATAGTTTAGCTAAACTAATATAAATATAAATAAACGTGGATGAAATCTCATTTGGTTTATTTCCTTGTGTTCATAATAGGGTTTGCGACGAAGAAGCTACAGAGAGTTCGGTTAAGTTGCCGCTTAAACGTAAACTTGAGCGGATATCTCTTTATACCGGAGTTAGCGTATCGGCTATAAAAAAATTCACACAGAAGATAAAAAAAAGGCTGTAAACTAACCCCGATAAAATGATTTCCAGCCCTGGAAAGAAACGACCACGTGAGACTGCTGTTGAAAAGCTCGACGACTTTTTCCAAGTGGTCAGGAATTTGATAAATAGATTTTATCTCGAATTCAAACTCGTCCCCACAATTAGAAAGTTTTTGCAAAAATTGCAGGAAGAATCGAATTTTCCTTTGGCAGGGAAACGCTTAGAGGGGTATTAAAATCAAATGATTTTTTTGGCGTAAATGTCAAAATAACAGATAAATATTAGTGGTGCGGCCCATTATATTGCAGAGAGAGATATAAATATATACGCGAAATTCGAAGATCTAGCCAAGTATTATCTATTTGGATGAAACATATGGGTAGACAATGACCTAACCTTTAAAAAGTGCTGGCGGAGCGATACCATATCTGGTGTAATAGGCAATATTGGATCTACTGGTGAGTAAAATTATGTTTTGTTTGCGCTTCCAAAGTTTGGTTGCAACAATTTTTTTGCTGGAAATAGTTATATCTAAAATTATGTATTATAGAAAAAAATATAGTTAGTACAGATATATAAATAAATATATCTCAAGACTCAGTCTTGATCATCTGCTAATGGCAGACATGGTTAGCGAAACGTGCGTCCAGTGTAAAATTAAAAGTGTTTTGGTGTATTGTACTGATTTCGTGTTTTATTTTGCTGTGTAACACCAATGGTTCCAACCCCCAGCTGTAATTATTTCTTCTATTATATTAACAACACAATAATAAAATATTTCAAAATATTTAAGGGAGCTTTAATAAAAGCTTTTAGTGTTTATCTGCTAACTCAACAGTAACGATTCAAACAGCATAAAGTTTTTTGAAAAAAATTATTAATCTGAATATTATATTTATGATACACATTATTTTCATATAACAGCGTACGCCCATGCCTATTTTATGAATGAAATTGGGCGTGTTTTGTTTACAACTGCGTTCCCCTGCCGATACCCCGTAGCTACAGATCCGTTGGTCACACTATAGGTATATACATTTTTACTTTATTTTTTTTAGTACAGACAGATCTATTAAAACCGTTGTTGTACAAAAGGAATTATCCTTTTTTAAAAAAAGTTTTCTAAAATACTCTCCAATACCCCTGTGCGAATATTTATCAATATTATACTTACATACAACAATAAAAAATTGAATACTCAGTTAGTTTGCCATCTGATTCACTATTTGTTGTTACTGTGTACTATTTTTATTATGTAAATACAAACACAACCAGTCTGCACTAACCGTATTATTTTTACAACCGATATTCTGTTAAATGTCATAGTTATTACTCCATAATCAATCGTTTAGAAACGATATAATTACAACAGAGAGATACAAGAATGAATTTCTTAATGTTAAACTTTAACAACAAAACAATTTAAAAGTCCATAAAAGTATATCGATAGCATATTTAATCATTGTAAACATATTTTTACAGCTTCCCGTTATACACGTATCCCTTATTGATATAAAATTATAAACATTCTAACAAAATATTTTCACAATGAATAATTACACCGGGAAAATATTATTGTTTACTACATACTTTCAACCACCTCACCTAATAATAGGTTCAATTATTGGCTCTGTCCAAACTTAGAGCGAGTTAAAAATAAACGGGCTATATTTGGCAAATTGAAATGTTATTTAGAGTGTGAAAAGTTCAAGGAATGTAGTTTTCTTTATCAGGACCACCTTATTCACATTGATAGCTTGTGAATAATTTGAATGTAATGTGTTTATAAAAGTTGTACTTGCGATTTAGGTCTACATGCCGCAGTAACTGACTTGAATGTAAATATTTATTCTAATCTCCTATGCCTCAACCTATCAAAGACTAAAGTTTTGTCATATAAAAGTACTAAATAACATTTTATACTTAATAACACCACTATTAATTGACGTCGTGGACTCTGTGAAATTCTTAGGACTTGTTGTAGACAACTCGTTAAAATATGGGACTTGCACATCGAAGTTTTATCAAAGAAACTAAGCGCTGCCTGTTTTGCGGTAAGACCAATTTCTAAGGAATTTAACTTATCAATCTCTAGAATAGTCTATTATGCCCTTTTTGAGTCGCGTCTTCGTTACGCCCCTTCATTCTGAGGTGCTTGCTGCGCGACAAAATTTGATCGTGTTTTCAAACTTCAAAATAGAGCAGTTCGATATTTATTGGGACTGAACAGTACAACTCACTGCCAGAATTTCTTTAAAAATTTCTAAATACTGACTCTTCCTTCTTTATTCATTTTTGAATCCGTTTGCTTAATCCGCTAGCACATATCTGCTATTCCCGAAAGGCCATCTCACAACTATCCACTTAGGAATGCCAAGCACGATCTATATCTGCCAACCCCGAGCTCAGAACTAGTTAAAGGCTCAATACTGTACAATGCCAAAAAAATGTACAATCATCTGCTTTTGAATATCAAGTCGCTTTCATTCTTTCCCGCATTTCGCAAAGCTCTGAAATCATACCTACTGGAGAGAGCCCTATATGCGGTAAACGACTTTTTTGTTGATGTTTAGTCATGAACAATTTTGAATTATACAATTTTGATCATCTCACACACTGGTTAAAAGTCTAGTATTTAATATTTTATGACTCTTAAATTATTATAACCATTTACAACTTTCCTATTGGAAAATTTTATTGATATGCCTTTTTTGTGTTCTGCAAAGGTGTAAAGTGTAACAATTTTACAAATAAGAAACACCTGGGACATTTATTGTTTCTAAATATTTTAAATGGGATTACTGAAACAAATGTTACCTAACTACTATAAATTGCTGTTGTTTTACAGATTAAACTTATAATAATTTATTAACCGATACTAAATTATTGCACATTTTTATCTATCCCGGGGATTAAGACAGAAATATAACAATAATTTAGAGTTACTTAAAGATGACGAGCTTAATAACAGTCTAGAAGAAATAATTTAGTACAATAATTGTAAACAAAAGCTTCATTATAACAGAGACTGTATGTAATATGACAACAACCACTAATATATTATACCAAAACACTGAACTTGAACATTTTTGAAGTTACTTCGAACATCATCAGGAGATGATTAAGACTTCCTTATTTTTCGACTTTTTAAGGCGACTTTTCAAAAATTAATTGGATTGATCAGGAATCCAAATGACTTGAAAAAAAAAAGATAATCCAAGTTACACATTTCAAATCAAAAAGCATCTTGGAGTTGATTCTAAATGGCGAGAATTCGTAAAAATATTTGCGTTATAACGTGAGAGTGTAAACGCATCTCTTAGTTTCGAGTTTTAATCATCTTTTGATTATGCTAATATGGTTAAAGCCGTGTTGATGCGATCAAAGTGTACTTTAATCAAATACACTTGGATGCTGCGCGTGAGTCACTTAAACAAGCAAGCAAAAAAAGAATTCTTACGGAAAGTTACACTTTACCATATAATTTTTTAACTGTTAAAGGCAAACCCCATTTAAACACAAAACTTTTTACCTACTACTGTATCTAAAAGATATTTTTTTTAAATTACTAAATTCTTAGCCACGCTTCTGTTTTTCTTGGCTGTTGTGCGTCAAGTCACAGATTAACAGGCCCACGTTTGCACCACAAGGCGATGCTGCAGACCACTAGGTAGACCGGTCGTAGAAATTTCTGTTATACAACTTGTAGTCAATCTACACAAATATCAAAAACTTTTTTTCTTTTAAAAATGTGTTCAGATTTTGTAAAAGTCAAAATCGTAAAACTTAAATTTGATATGAGTTTCTTAGTTTTTAACTAATATAGTGGCGAATTACAACAATTCCTTTTCAATGAAAATTAATGAGTTAAATAAAATAATTTAATAAATTACTAGCTTTTTTCTCGCGACTACGTTCGCGTTACACCTCGAATCGTTCATCCATTGATTTAAATGATTTTTTACTTCTTTATAGAGAGCTAATGAGCATAGATGTTTTTTATTTTTCATTTTTTTTTATTTATTAAGAGCACTAATACTCTCTTTATAGGTTATTTTTTATTCTTTGAAGGATAATTGAGGAAGATATATTTCGTTATGATGTCACTAAATAAACCCTTGTATAAAATTTTATACTGTCTGGTTTATAATGTTATAATATTGCATTTTCGTACAGCAAACTTTCATTCCCTATTCTACTCCCTAAGGGTATAAATTTCATAAATTCGCTTTATCTTTGTGCCCATTTTTATGTGTATATTCCAGAGGTCACCAAGTTTTATATAAATTTTTACTAACTTTACCCATTTGGTTGATGAATTTCAAAAATTTCTTCTAATTCTTTTTGTAGGATTTCATTCTTCTAGACCAAATAGTAAGGAATTTTCATACCAAACCAAACAAACTGTTCCGAGATAATTTTACTCTCTAAGAGCATGAATTTCCTAAAATCGCTTTGTGTAGCTAATTCACTAATGTCGTTTAAACGAACCTTTGTGCTAATATTTATGTATGTAAAGCTGGCGGCATGAACTCACTCTAAAATATCTAAAAACGTAATATATAATCTAACTGACACACCACTGACAATGACAAATAATCTGTTTCTGGAGGTATTGTGTGTAGGTGTTTTTCAGGTATGTTTTAGTATTTAATCGTTTTACACAAAGAAATAGCCATTCAGCACTATAAAAATACTTCATAACAAATCTACACATATATACCTTTCATTTAAAAAAAGAATCATCAAGATTGGTAAAGCGGTTTCGGCGGGATGGATGCAACAAAAAACCCTTTGAGCTTTTATATATGTATGTATGGATTAATTATTTTTCCAACATATTTTACTTTGCAAATTTTTATAAATATTCAGACTCGCCAATATCGTACTCCACCGTATCCAGCCTGTTTCGCCAAACGTAGGCCGATTCCTCTTCGGCGGCGTCGTGACCCTGGCCGAAGGAAGAGTCTTGAAGACGCTCATCCGCGCATAGGAATAAGTTGACTGCGTAGCGTATTGCGTATTAATCGATTCTGAAATTTCTATCTTGTGTATAACATGCTACGCAAGTTTATTATTTTAATCTCGATTTTAATAGATAAATATGTGAAATGCCACCTGAATATCTTCCGCTATGACATGTTTTTACTTTTTTGTTATGGTAAAGTGATTTGTATAAACTTTATTCAATAACGTATATTTTCCTCCATTTGTGATTTTTTAATTTTAAGCGAAAATTAAGTATAACATTTTAGGAAAAAGAAACACTGTAATATTTAAAAGAATAAGAAGAAATTAGTCTTATTTTGAAAGGAAAATATAGAAAAAACTCTTTCTATAGAA
The DNA here is from genome assembly GCF_002938485.1 of Sitophilus oryzae. Lineage (NCBI taxonomy): Eukaryota > Metazoa > Arthropoda > Insecta > Coleoptera > Curculionidae > Sitophilus > Sitophilus oryzae. The sequence goes on from NW_022146501.1 coordinate 9,196,997, forward strand.
AAAGTCTTTATACTAACCAGAATCCGGTGACATATACGCGGTCTCATCGGAAACATTACTTATTACTTCGCATAACTTGAAGAATATCTACTTTTAATAATGAACACTTCAGAAATACACCAGTAAAAACATTTATTATTTGAGATTAAAACTCGAATTAAATTATAAATATTAGTTACCTATGTTTTTATAGCTTTTATAGGCCTGTTTAACGACTTAATAAGTTACCTAGCGAAAAAATCTGTGCGCGTACCTACCACTATTGTTACAGGTTAATTCGTTAAAGAAATATGTTACACAAGTTAAAAACGCTAAAATTTTAATGGTATTACTTGCGCATTATTGGCCTTATAATGTAATTTGTTGGAATTATATCTTCTTTAAATATAATTAGACTTTTTAACGACTTTTATTAGGTGACTAAAAATACACTAAAATAATTAGAAAAAAAATCTTGTACTTATTTAGTAATTACGTCAATATTAATTAACTGACTTTCTAGTCTATTTTATTTTATGTACAAATATATTATTAAATTTTAAGCATTAGGTAATAAAACACTTTGTGGGGGCCCTCTTATATCGTAAGAGGTTACGAAATATACTCCTGGTTACACCCCTTACAGAAAACACTGTAAGCGGTGTAAATAAATTGTATAATCACTGTTTTTTATAATAAAAACTATAAAACATTTCTTATTTGTGAGATTAAAAAACAAAACAATGCATTGGTTAAAATAAGTACATTCAATACATATTTATGTGTTATAACATAATATAGCCATTACTATTATACTACTATTATTAAAATAATATGTGTGTAACATATTTCTTTAACGAATTAACCTGTAACAGACATTTATATGCTCAGTATATTTTTGTTTAACAAACCAATCAGGAAAAATCCAAAACCCACCGTTATAGGAGGTATAAGATGATTAAACTTATATAATGGCAACTACTTATCGGATAACAAATTAATTACTACTGTCAGCTAGTTCAGCTACTGTCTAGGTAGAATATACCTAGAGTACCTACACTTACCTATGATGTAGGTAGATTAAAGCTTATTTTGACGTTACCTCTCACTTCGATGTCACAAGCTGAATTTTTCAGGGATGGAAGTACAGTACATGATTATTCCGAAAGGGATGGAAGTACAGTACATGCCTTATTCCGAAAGTAGTACAAAATTAGACCGGGTAAAAGGGCACTATCATCAAAAATCGATATATTAATACCACCGTATAGAGAAAACAAATACTTATTTTTTGATCCAGTACACAATAAAGTCTTCGTAGGGAGTAATTTTTTATAATTATTTACGAAAAAACATTTCCATTAGCGCTTATGACCAAAAACTATCATCAAAAATCGATATATTAATACCACCGTATAGAGAAAACAAATACTTATTTTTTGATCCAGTACACAATAAAGTCTTCGTAGGGAGTAATTTTTTATAATTATTTACGAAAAAACATTTCCATTAGCGCTTATGACCAAAAAACTTTAAACATGAATAATCATTTCAATCATGCGAAAATTTGGTTTAAAAATAGATTTTTTTAATATAACTTTCATTTAACGAAAAGCGAAGGCCTAAATGAAAAAAAGAAACAATTTAAAAGTTTCGCTTATGTCTTGACAAGGTATCAAAGTAAACCCCATATTTTTTGCTTTTAAAATAATAAAGATATATCAATAGACAATTAGCGATGTAATGGATTTTGCGCGCGCTGGCCGACTGCCGCCGCTGCGCCGAGATTTCCTATACCCTTGTATATATGACGTCATGGTGTGGCAAATGTAGCATTTTAATTCGATTTGGGCTCCCTTATATAGGATAACAGAAACATTTTCAATGTTAAAAAAGATAATCCAAGTTGCACATTTCAAATCAAAAAGCATCTTGGAGTTGATTCTAAATGGCGAGAATTCGTAAAAATATTTGCGTTATAACGTGAGAGTGTAAACGCATCTCTTAGTTTCGAGTTTTAATCATCTTTTGATTATGCTAATATGGTTAAAGCCGTGTTGATGCGATCAAAGTGTAATTTAATCAAATACACTTGGATGCTGCGCGTGAGTCACTTGGATCCCATATAGCACGTCCAAATGAAATTATGTTTCTACAAGGGAGACAGATGAGAAACAACATATGTTAAAGTGAACCTAAGTGTTCATCTAGTTCTAATATAATATACATATTAGATACACGCAGGTTTATATTGATAGAATTGTGTGATACAGTGTTTACTAGTTGTATACCGTATGCACTCAAGACCCTAAAGAGTTTTTTGTAACGTAACAAATAATTATTAAAATGATGAAATCTGACGTCGGTATATGAGACATACAATGTATAAGTCATATGTATGTGTGATACTTCGTATCATAGTTGTGCCTATAGTACACACCTTGTAAAAATGTGACGTATACACATAATATAAATATCTATATAGACACTTTGTAATAGTGTACTGTTGTATATACTACATTCTAGCATGAAATGGACGTGTGCGCATGCGCGGATAACCTCAGCGTAGATACACCGACCAAGTGTATCTTATGTGTCCTCTCTCCTCTCTCCTTTCTAGGAGTGGAATGTGTTTAGCAGCCATTATAGTTTTATCATTCGGAACTCTATATAAATATTCTGTTGTGTGTAGTTTAAAAGTGATTTTAAGGTAAGTATAAGTTTTTAATTAACTTGTTACACCTTCCTAAGAGTATTATTAATATTATAGCAGCGACTCTTCCCTTACTCGATACCCAATTTACCAAATTTTGACTCCAATGAATGAAAACTCCAAATATTCTCGTATAATGATAAAGAGGTTAGCTGAGTTAGCTCTGCAATATAATTTTTTTTAATTTGGAAATAATAAAAATCTAAATGGACCAGAGAAAGAAAGATTTAAACACTTCAAAGAACTTCTTACACTGATATACGGTAAGTTATTGATGGATCAATATACACAGATATGTTTAATATTCAATAATCAGTTTCATATTTAATTTAAGGGTGAGATTGTTAATCTGGAAATAAAATAGAACAAAGTCCAACAGAGTGCTCGATGAATGAGTATGCTAATAAACCAACTGCTTGGAAGGAAAAGAGGAGAAAAAAATGACTAAACGAGGTCCACCATGGGTCCACCAAATCGTGGCGATATACCAGTGTTTACCATTTTAGTAAGTTGTTATACTAGGTACTTATATTTTTAATACATTTTGATAGAAATTCTGTTCTTTTACAGTGTTTTCTTACTTCTGGTTTCTGCAGTGTAAATAATTATTATTATTGTGTTATTTGCGCTATTGCGTTCCATGATATAAAGAAATATAAGAATTTTATTTTTTAACCACTTAATCCATTTTATGGAAGAAAAATGGTACATTTAATACAAAACAAAAATGGGACAATTTTAAAGCTACTTCTCTTGAACTTACGATCGAGATACTTTTTTAAAATACAAAGTTTTGCCATCCGAATTTTCGTTCTAAAAAGATATAATTGGTATCATTGAATAAATATTTCTTAAAAAGAACGAAAAGTTAGGCATCAAAACTTGTATTATTTCCTAAATTCGTTCATAAGAAGTAGTTTTATCTAGCACAAGTTGTATATACGAAGCAAAATACATACGTATACACGCGGTAGTCACAACTGCAATGTGTAAACATAGTTTAAACGTAATACACAAGCACTGTGTATCCTACGGCACACTGTGTATCCCTTACTTTGTGTATACGTAAATGCTATACTGTAGCTACATTGTGAGGCGGACGTTTAACCTTTGTGCATGTTGAACTACAATGTGTAAACGTAGCATATTTACATCGGGGGAATTGTGTCACTCTGTGTCTACATCTAATAATGTAAACACATCGTAAATGTGATTTCATGTGCTGTATGGGATACTGTTTGGGTGGTACCGACTGATTTAAAATCCGTTGTTAAGATTACGTTTTAAAATCCGTTGTTAAGATTGTTACCAAGTGAGACGTGCCCAGCCTCCTAGGGTATTTGATCCAAGTACACTTTGACCGTTTCAACTTGCCTTAAATACACCCTTGTTCACTGTTCAAAGTAAAGTGTTTTGATGCAATGTGAAAAACTGGTATTTTATTTTACAGTTGTAACTCCAAAGATTTCAACCGCAACCGTGTTCTTCATTATAATGTTGTCATTTTTGATAATTAGAGTGATGCCAATAACTTTATAGTACATGAATAAGCATTAGGAAGATAAGGCATTCTATAGAATGAGAAGTACAGAAATACTCTCAGTATATTTATTCTAAATTTCCAGCACACCACATCACTGAGTGCGCCGAGACGGCAAACATTCATGACATAAACTTTGGTATGAGTGATATCGGAGATAGAAAACTAACCACTGTAAAATCGTATCAGATACTTTGCTTTTGTCAAATCCCTGAGATTGTATAATGAATTATAACTCAAGAAAGGGAGACACAATAGATCTTTAAGGTTACTGTGATATACTTCCATCCCATACAATCTACATCTATTCTAAATTTAATTTGTAAAAATAAGAAGAAACCACGTATTTTCATGCAGTTTAATATTTTCTATTGCATGTTAAGCTTAATTAATTCAAAATTAATTAAAACATGCATCGTATTCGTCAATTAAGTTGAAATGAGACGCGATATAAATGGATAGACCGCAACAAGGATGATGTCAGAGCACTTCTAGAATTATATGTGGTTTAGTAAACGATTCGAAATATTATAATGGTTTCTACGTCTACGTCAAGCCCATTTCTTTACACATTTGTCGCAAGTCGCAAAGTTAAAACTGTAATAAAGTACTAAAAATAAATAAATAATTACTTTTGTTATTCTAAACAGCACCAGTACGTTCGTTAAACAGTTCTGGGTTGACGATTACGGGATCTTACAATATGTTTCGCTTGTAAACAGTATAAACGGCTGACGTAGTTGGATTTTTCTGGAAACGGTTATTTTTAGGAAGTTACTTTTAAAAGCTAATTTGTTCTTTAATTAGTTTAAACGCGTCTTTAATCATTTCCTTACTCCTAACAGTATCTATAAAAAAAATACCATACATACAGATATATTCTTAATGAGTCGTAACATTGTTTTGAACCTACGATGACTAGATTACATACATACATACATACTGCCATTACTCGCTGACGAGTATTTGACACGCATCATAGAAGATGGTCACGCAAGGCGTTTTCTTTCATGCGCTTTTCTGTGACTGAAAAGCCCGATACGTGATGTTATCTGTCTACTGCACTCCGGACTTGTATTACTCTTGTTATTACTTATATTACTGAGTTTAAAATCTCTTCTTCCCGCTCATTCTGCATGTTAATCCCCTTTGAGTTTTTGTGGAAAATATCCTTATACCTTTTGAGTTGTCTACCTAGCCCCTTCTTACCGTCTACAAGCTCACCGTAAAGCAGAGATTTTGGTATGCGGTTTTCTTGCATTCTGCATACCTGACCAGCCCATCTTAAGCGGGATTTTGTAATCATGAATTCAATACTCTCGCAGTTAGCTTTTTCAAGGACCGATACGTTTGAGACATGATGGAACTATTTGATTCTTAACAGTTGTCTAAGATGTCTCTGTTGCAGCTTGTTTAATGCGTTCATGTGTCGGCGGTACGGGACCCAGGATTCGCTTCCATATAACATGGTGGGAATTATTATTGCTCGGTACACTGTAAGTTTCGTTTTTGTGCTCAAGTCATGATTGTAGAAAACCTTGTCTTTTAATTTCCAGAATGTCTTGAGGCGCTGCTAATCCTGTGCTGAATTTCAGAGTCGATATTGGCCTTTTCCGAAATCAAACTGCCGAGGTAATTGAATTCCGTTACATATTCCAATAGTTCTTCTCCGATTTTTATAGCATTATTGTGATCTTCTGGGGAAGTGTTCGATGACTAGATTACACGCCTTAATTCATAGACTACTTACATTTCCACTTACCAACGAAAGATATAGAATAGAATAAAGATACATCAAATTATGTTTCAGTACCATTTGATGGAGAGTGGTTTTTAAAAGATTTTTTAAGAATGTTCATTATAAACTTGTGAATAACATTAATAATAAAGTACAGTTTTTTCGTTATGTTGATGCTGTCTAAGAATTCCATAACTTTATTAATTTTCGAAATGTTAAAAGGCGCGAAAATATTCTCATAGGTAACAGCATTGAAGAATCTAGACCTATAGGAGGCTACAGGTAAGCATTCAAAAAGAATGTGTCTCATTGACAGTAAGTTATTGCATAAGTTGCATTTCGGAGGGGGTTCATTTCTGATAATATGTTATGATTTGGTAAGATATGAGTATACTATGAGGGTTCTAACAACTTTACAGAAAGATCCGCGTTCAAGAGAATATAGATTTTGATACAGATGAAGAAGTCGCATATGTGATCTAAGTTTACCAGTTCCCTCGGGGATGTCCCATTTATTTTGAAGTATACTGAAGAACACTGTTTTGTGAAAATTTTTGAAATGGACCAAGCAGGGTGTTGCCATTTTTCCTCTAAAATTACTCCCCAAAAGGTAGACAATCCGCTTGAAAAGTCCCGGTCGACGTATTAAGCCGTATTTTCAACCTTCATTTATTGGGTAGTTGAAACGATAAATCAACTCCATTGAAAAGGTCGAGAATTTATGAAATTTCATATAAGAATTGTAATAAAAAATATTTAAACTATAATGCAAACTATAAAATCAATAATAACTAAATTTAAACAACATATTATGGCTCAATTCAGATATGACAGAGGATAAATCGTGTGTTGCTGAACATAGTTTTGATAAAGATCATTGAATAGATATTAATAATAATAGCTCCCGTATATAGCGTTTAACGCCTTGGGAGTAGCAAGGTACAGCTTGCTATGCTAGAGCCGTTCGCTATACAAGGAAGGTAATGTGGCTAGCACTACGCTTCAACCGCCTATTATTACCTCAGGATTGGCAAGCCCAAGTACTCATTTAAGGCTGAGTCGACCTAAGGTACCCAAACTATTTTTATTTTAATAAAAATAGTCGGCTGATGAAATCCCGGGTGTAGGATTCGAACCCACTACCTTGTGATTGGTAGACCGGGCTCCATTTGAATAGATATTAATAATTTAAAATTAATCAAAAAAGGCTCAAACTACAGGCAATTAGATGCACGTGAGACGTAAAAATTAATAATTGTACAGATAATATAAACATCGATCGTTTTGATTTTGCGATGTTTTTTTCGCTTCATAGGCATCAATTTAGTTGTAAAAAACATCAATAACAATTTATTGAAACCGATTTAAAGTAATTAACAATAAATTAAACAAAATTGGCGTGTTTGTACCAATTTTTGGACGGCCCAATAAATTATGATTTCTAAATACATATAAATTCGTCAAATGGCGTACTAGAAAAAAATGACAATCTCTTGTCAAATTTGTCAAAACTAACAAAAAACACAACAATCACCTGACTATTGACGTCATGGTTTTAAATCCAAAAAATGGCAGATTAATGCAACTGTATTAAATAAAAAAATATATAGCTATTGTAATTTAAGATAAACCGATAAGTATCCTTGTTAAAGTTAATCCTTTAGAATAAGTGATCGGCTATTAAGTCTACACGAGCTACCAATCTATGGTTGTAAATTATATTTAAGTAGTCTAAATTGTCTCCAATACGTTAACGTAACTTGTAAATTTTTTAACGCAATAATATTTCTACTTTTTTTCAATACAGGGATTAACCATAAGATAACCGATAAGGATTATCCATACGATAACCGATAACCCATTCTGTCTAGGTATTACGATATTTTTTTAATCTATTTCCAATAATACGGATATCTTTGACTTGCAGCAAAATTATATAAAACTCAGGCCCTATGTGAACTAGAGGGCTGAAACATATTGGAATGTATCTTTTCATGATATTTTGACGACGTTTCGTGCACTATGAAACTCCATCATCAATGCCGAAAAAATTGTCAGATTTAAATTAAATTTGGTATTTTATTAGTGGCATTTTAAAGAACCAAAATTCAACTGAACATAAAAAATAGACTCTGTTAGTTTCTGATAACTATGTACAGGGTGTCCCATTTTAGTTGAAATCATACGGTATCTCCGTTATTCCTGAAGATAAAAGAATGCGGTTTTTGTACAAACCTGTGCCACTTTTTTGTCAAACAGAAGATGCCGTAAACAACATTTTCATAGCCCTCTTCGTTTCTGAGCTACAGGGTCTTTTTGAAAATATTGCAATTTGGGACACCCCCTGTATCTCTATTATTGTTAAAGGTGTTGAGAAGGTAAATACTGTTTATTGTAGAACTTTTTACGTAGAATACAGTGGCGTAGTCTGTTAATCTACGACAAGAATATTTTTAGATAGAAGATATAAACTAAAGTTATGTTTTCTTAAATGGAACACCCTGTATATTTATAAATTATATAATCTGACTTGCCATAAGCTTCTGAAAAATATATATCACTCTATATTTATTTTCACTATTTAGTGCAATATTTAAAAAAACATATTAAAAGATCAAATTTATTAGTAGGCCATGATTGATAATAAAAGAAACTACTAATTACTAAAAGTATACTGCTATCTGTCTCTTGTTTTACTTTGAGAGCCACTAATAAATTCTTTATATATTAAGAAAACTTAACTCTCTACCGCTGTTTGTAAATCTTGGAAGCTATCGTATCGGGACTTTTAAATATTCCTAGCTAATTTACGTGAAATATACTATCAGCTATCAAGATGGGGCTCCCCCTCACAACTTAGCGAAAATATTAGAATTTTGTTAAATTATTATTTCTCAAATCAATAAATTGGAACCAATGGATCCATATGATGGCCTCCCTTATTCCTGGATTTGTCCGTTCTCGATTTCTGATTTTGGGGATTTTGGAAATATGAAATATATCGTGGCAACTAACACAATGTCGAACACCTGGAAAATGCTTTAATAATGCAAGCTTTTAGATATTTGCAAACCCATCCCTTTATAACAAATTCCCTTATAAAAAAAGAAAAATATATTCAGAGATTTAGGGGTAACAGTTCAAAAGTAAAAAATATATCAATTCCAAATAAAATTTTAATATTTGTATGACTATTTTAGTAAATACCATTTTGATTTTTGTTATTTATCACGGCCTACTAATAAGAAAATGATATATTTTAAATATTACAGTAAATAGTAAAAATAAATATAGAGTGATATATATTTTTGAGAAGCTCATAGCAAGGCGGATCATATTATTTATAAATATACAGGGTGTTCTATTTGAAAAAACATAACTTGAGTTCATATCTTCAAAAATATTTATCTTCAAAAATATTAATTTATTGGTAATGATGTAATACTATATTTATTTTTAGTACATTGGTAAATTTACATTTTAATTGCTCACTTTATTAAACTTGAATATTACCCATTTTTTCAAATTATTGGTAATTTACCACAGAAACGCGTTTTGATTTATAGTACATTTTTATTTTTTTTATTTTTCTCAAAAACGGGTACGAAAATTTGGAAATGTATAAACGGGATTAGAATCCATAAGAATGCATTTAGTGAGTACGGGATTAGAATCCATAAGAGAGAGAATGTTAGAGTGTCATGGCTGTGTTAAATACACTAATTTTTGATCAAGGAGCCTTGGAAAAATAGATTTGTTCGTCTATTTTTCGTGTTTTTTCCTGGCCGACTAAAAAATGCCCAAATCGTATTTTTAATCGTATCTCAATTTTTTCAAATGGAGCAAGGGTGGCTCATTAGCATATTTAGAAAAAGCACTTTTTACGAATAATTTGGTACCACTTAATACCTGTATGTATACGAGTAGGTACACTACTTAGTATTTTGAGTCAAATTGTCGTTATGAACCGCATGTTACAATTTCAAATAAAGAATATGCTAATATGTCAAAAGTTGACATATCATTCTATTCGGAGTGTAATTTTCTATCGAATAAAGTAAAAATATACCGAGGATGCAATTTAAAAATCAAAAGTTGTAGTAATTTCCGGTGAAACAGGAAGTGACCAAAAACAATTGGATATGTCAATCAATCCTAATTTATGTCATATACTAACATACCAAATTTCGTTTTTAAATGAAAAAATAAAAAAAAAAGTTATAGGGGTGTAGTAAGCAAAAAAAACTATCTAAAATGTCTAAATACAACTATTCAAAGAACACTTTGTATCACTGTCTATTAGATGAGACATTGTTGGTGTTTTTTTATTAGCAAACTCAGTATCTCACTAATATTACCAGAATTACTAACAACTTTATTAGCCATTAAGTGCATTACTAACCATCACGATGAGTAATTCATTTGTAAACTAAAAAAATTAATGTTTGTCAATTTAGAGATCACGTCCTGATAGAGTGGCCAAAACATCTAAATAACTGTAATATAGTAACCCCATTGAATCATTATACACAATCCACATTAAATGTTCTTACATCAATACAGATGATTAATTCAACTAAATAATTATAAATATACAGCATAGTTACTGAAATATTAATAAATTTAAAGTTTATATCGGGTGTTGAATCAAACACTTATTAGCGACTTGTGTTTGCATTTGATAAGATACAAAAAATATTTTTATTTAAAAAAATAATTAAAAATAATTTCAACGGTACTGATTATTACTTTTACTTTTCGTATATCAGGGAAGGAGTATGGTACAGCGTAAGTTTAGGTAATTTTACTGATAGTAATATTTTACAAAATTTTGGTGTACTTTTAATCAGTTTAAAAATGGTAAATAATAATGATTATAAAAATTGATGAGAATGAGGGCGATAAAAGTAGAGCAACAAATTGTATTCAACAGATTTTGTTGTGTCTTATTTCAACAAAAAAATATTTAACACATTTAAGTACAATAATAATTGAAAGTAATACATTAGTAATTGATAGAATATCCATTATTATTAATAACTTGCTGACAACGGCGCGGCATTGAAGCAATCAACTTCTGAATGACATTTTCGGGAAGATTTGTCCAAACTTCATTAATTTTATCTATCAAGGATTGTTTATTTGGAAACATTTGGGTACGAATACGACGTTCTACTTCTTCCCAGAGATTTTCAATGGGGTTAAGGTCTGGGGACTGTGCTGGCCATTGCAAAACTCGAACGTCATAGTTGGACAACTTGTGAAAAGTGTTTTGGATCGTTCTCCTGTTGGAAAATAAAACGCAATGGCATTTCCCATTCTGCATAAGGAAGCATAACATTCTGCATACTAATAAAGTATATAGGGTCTATCCCATTCCATGAGAAACAACCCCATAAAATACACTGCCTTTACCGTGTTTAATTGTAGGTGTTACGTATTTAGGATTAAACCTTGTAAACCTATTAAACCTTGGTCGCCTCACACGTCTCATTCCATCAGAATTGAATATTTTGTAGCGCGTTTCATCACTGAACAGAACTTTTTTCCAGTCATTGACGGTCCAGTTTAAATGCCGACCTGCGAATGCCAACCTTGATGCTCTATTTCTTTCTGAAACTAACGCCTTTTTAGCTGGACGTCTACTAAATAACTTTGCATCTACTAATCTTCTTTGTACTGTTCGTATACCAACCGTAATTTCTGGAATTTCGGCAATAATTCTAGGTGCGGTCTTCCAAGGATCATTTTGAGCAATTCTTTTGGTGCGTCTGTCGGTCATTACTGTTGTTTTCTTTGGCCTTCCCGATTTGGCAACTTTTCTAAGTGTCCCCTGTCTTTATACGATGAAATTATTTTAGATATACTGTACCGGGGTAACACAAACTGTCTTGAAATATCGGCTTGTTTGTTACCTTCCATGAATGCATTCACAACTCTTTGCTTCAAGTCTTTTGAAATTGCAATTCCTCTTGGCATGACTAATCCAGCATAGAAATGTTTAAAAAAAAACATAAAATAAACCTCGCACAATTATTTTGCCCTTTACTTTTGCTAAAACCCTTCTTTGGAATGAATTATGTTGCTCTACTTTTGACGCGTTACTATTAAGCATTTAAAACTAAATGTCAAAATAAATTCATTTGTTTTGTTAGTAAAAATTGTTGCTCTCATGGATACTCATAGCCTACTTCGTAGTTTTGAAATTTATTTTATTTGTATATATTATCATGCATGTATAATTAAAAAATCGCGATTTGCAAATATTTCTCGAAGTGTTGCTCTACTTTTGTCCGATAGTGTATGTATTTAACATTTTTATTCAATTTGTTTGGAAAATTATGAATTTCAATTAAGATTTTTTTAATTCACCCCGAGAAGAAGTGAAAAATATAAATAAAGTGTTTTTTTTTCAAATTTCAAAAAAACGGTAAGGACTTTGAAAAAATATTTCAGCCACCCTATCTCGGTTAATTTTGATTTGGGCAAAAAAAGTATAGAAAGCATTTTTATGTAAACTTGGACGCTCTACAACTAGTTGAACTTTTTTTTAGTCTTTACCGTTTCTCCGAAATTTTGAAATAATAATTTATTTATTTATTTCGCCCCTTCTCGGGGGTGAATTTAAAAAGCTTTCACAATTCGTTTTTAGATCTTTCAAAGTAACTTCTATCAAAAATTTAAGTTTTACCAAAACTTCGTATTTGAAGGCCTATTTTCTTTGACTAAAATGCAAGCGAGTGAAAATTATTTACAAACAAATATCTATTAATACCGTGATACGTTAAATAAAAATTGTTTGTAATTTGTTCAAATGAACGAATCGTAAGAATCGATTCATTATGAGAAATTGAATCGTCTGAATTCATTAAAAAGCATCCTAATGCCCATCACTAGGACACAGACCATAAAGTAACTAAAAACGAGACAGATACCAGCAATGTTATCCGTTTTTTGTTGGTTGGGCAAATTTGTTTTCAAGTAAAAAAAACACACTGACAGGCTTGTTTCCATTTGAACCCTACGCAGTAGCATTTTACGATTTTTTTTTCTTTTTTAGATTTCTGAATCAGTGGTGAAAAATACCCATTTTTTTCTAGAAATAAGTATCGCATTATGCTAAAACATGTTGGTAAACAAATTAAAGTAATTATTTTTTTCATGCAGTTTATGCTATCCTTAATTTCAAGAATGGAACTATGGAAATTACCTAAATGATGTAGTAATAAACAGTATAAATAAAAATACACAAAATATCAAATAAAACGAAATTTTCTTTATACAGGATGGTCCGAACTGTATTCCGGAAACTTCGGCAGCATATTCTGTAGATAAAAATAAGTAAAAAAGTTCGTATAAATGTATGTCCTAAAATGCTTAGTTTCGGAGATACAGGGTGTAGAAATTTCATTTTTATTTCGATATTTTCCAAATAATTTCTGAAGTAACGCCAATATTTTGATGAAAATTGGTGTCTGGGAGTTTTTTGACATGAGAAATTTGATTTTGATGTCAATATGACTCCTACTTGTAGAGGGCGCCACCTGCATATTTTTTAACTGGTTTGAAGAGTAATAACTTTTCGTCCGTACCTGTATAAAACTACTGAGAACAAAAATATACATTTACGACGTTTTTTACTTAAAAAAGATCTCTTGCCAAAAATCGCTACAAGAACAATGGTTCTCGAGATATTTGGAATCGAAATTTTCAATTGACATAAATTTCATAAATTTATTATTTCAGTCAAATAACTATCTACTCAACGTGTTTAAGTTTTGTCAATAATGGCATGTATTGACTTTCCATTCTAAATATCTTGAGAACAGTTGCTCGTAATGATTTTTTACCAAGAGATATTTTTTACGTAAAAAGTCATGGAAATGTATATTTTTTCACTCGGCAGTTTTATACAGGTACGGACGAAAAGTTATTACTCTTCAAAACAGTTAAAACACATGTATTTCTCGTGTCAAAAAATTTCGAGATACCAATTTTCATCCAAATATTGACGTTACTTCAGAAATTATTTGTAAAAAATCGAAATAAAAATGAAATTTATACACCCTGTATCTCCGAAACTAAGCATTTTAGGACATACATTTATACGAACTTTTTTGCTTATTTTTATCTGCAGAATATACTGCCGAAGTTTCCGGAAGACAGTTCGGACCACCCTGTATAACGAGAACTTAAGAGTCCATTTCACTAGTCCGAAAAAGTAGCAAAATAAACGTTCGGCATTTAACGTTTTATGTAAAACTGGCTAGATATTTTTACACAAATAAAGAAGGAAATTAAAGGGGATAAAAAAATTATACTATATCCGTATTGTAGCACATTTTTAAACAACGTCTTTATTTTTAAGATTTTGATGGTCAAACATCAACAAAATATTCCTTATGTTTGGACTAAATTTTCTAGAAAATAAAGACATAATTTAAAATTCCGTTACTATACGAGAATAGATTGAAGTTTTGTGATTACAGTGATATATAATTTATATGGTTTTGTAAGAATTTGCTAGCTATTTTATGGCAAATTCTGAAGCTCTGCAAACTTTAATCAAGCCTTAATCAAAGCACGTGTGTTTGGAATTTTGGGTGTGGCTTGACACAACAGGATCGGGTTAAGCCTTAGACAGATTTCTGAAATATAATATATATTTCCTTCGGCCACACACCCGCTTTACCCGACCCCTGAGAGCGACCCGAAAGTACAGCGTAATACACTCTTAAAGGCAAATTTGAATTAAAAATACCAAACTATTATTGACAATAAGTGAAAAATAACGTCCTCCCTACCTTTCTTGTATGATTCTTTTGTGCTTTATGATCACCCTGCACAATTTTTCAGTTGCTTTATGAGAACGACATCTGCCTCGACCGACATGTTTGACAGGTGCACTTTCAAGCTCGCTGCTTTCCACAATAACACAACAGAAAACTAACGCATTTCTCAAACGGACTACCGATTTTTTATACCTCATTCGCTAATTTGATGTCTACATATTTTAATAATGTATGTATATAGTTTGGCTGGGATACGAATCGGTACCATGTAAGGAATTTGACTTTTTAACATTAAAATCAGAAAATAATCCTATATTAAATAGGTATAAGAGTGATGTGCAAATATGTACAGGGTGGGTCAAATTCGACGCTTTTAAATGGAAACACTTTTCTATAGGAGATAGACAAAAACTAATATCGGTGTCTGAGCTCAATTTTTGTCAAAACACAGGAAAACCGCATATCAATATCTGTTACTGTTTCGAAGGTGGGGTTTTCAAAATTAAAAAATGTTTTATAAATGCCAATACCTGTTATATTTTTTTTTTATCATGTTAACCATTAAAATTAGAAGCAACATAAATAACTTTTGCCGTAAAGAGTAATTCGAAAAACGTATATGAAATGACCAAATAATAAGGCTTAAAACTGTTCATATATCTATGTGGCAGATTCATCTCTCCAAAAAAATCCTACATGGGTATTTCGCCAATGCAAGAAAATCTTCCAAAAATACAACAGTTATTTTTTGTAAACACTGCTGCGTTAATCCAACGGAGACTACTTGTCGCGCATTTAGGCTTTGAATAAAAATTGCCTGATAAACAAAATTACTTAACGAACGTAAAAAAATGCTTAATTTCCATGGAAAGTTTATCTCTTTCCGTTATCGGAAGCAAAAAAATACAAAGAATAAAAAAATATCTAAAATATCTAAATACAACATTCGAGAACACTTCAGTTTTTTAAAACAGATACGTATATACCAAAACATGAGATTTTGCTCCAGGTGTTCGACATATCGACCGGCCTCGTTATGGACAATCGGTGCAGTTTTTTAATATTTCGCGGAGTTCATTAACTCAGTGAGAGTTGGAAAGATACCTCTCATAACTGCTAAGTAGTTCTAATTTTGTCTAGATTATACGGAAGAATAATGAACCTTTATTGTTCCGCAAATATATCCATAGATTAGATCCATGGCACTAAGTCATGGCCCAAGGCTAACGGCTGATCTGCTTTTCAGCTATTCAATTATTCTTGAAATTGGCTGAAAAATTTGCTGATAACTTTAAAGCGTTCAGAGGCGGTGCGCCGTCTTGCTGGGAAAAGTTTTCGGGTTCCATTAAAATGACATTATAACCAAGTTAAACTTCAAAGTAAGTAACAATTACTATACCTGATAACAATTGCTTAATAAGGTAAAACCAAAAAACCTTCAAACTTTCTGTATGATTATTTTTAATTTGTTTTAATTTTTCACGTAATTTTATTTATGTTATGTTTTTCCAAATCAAACAAGCGATTGCCATACATTACTAACATACTAAAGATGCATGAACAATAAGATTATTTTATTAGATTATATTAAAAAAAGCCTAAAAATGTTCTTTTTCTTTTAGAGGCTATCCGCTTCTTTCCATTACTAATTTTGGCGTTGTTAAAATCTATTCTATCACCGTGTCCTATAAATGCTAACAAATCTTAGATTTGTGGTTTCACCATCATGTTTTTGATGAAAAATTGAGCCCAGACACCGATATTAGTTTTCATCTATCTCCTATAGAAAAAGTTGTTTGCATTTAAAAGCGATTTAATTTACCCACTTTCAGGAAATGAAATTGCTCCAACGAACAGAAAACCTATTTCAGATTAGCATTGCGTTACTGCGGGCTCGATGAGACAGACGGCATAACTACTCAGAGCGGCCAACCGAGATACGGGCCTTTTTGAAATTTTACTACTGCAAAAATTGCTCTAACTTTTTTTATTTCACGGAATGATAAAATTCTGTAAAGACGTTCTTAAGGCACTTTGTAAACAATAAATCCAGTGGCGTAGTCAGTTTTTTTCTATGCTGCTCTTTTGTCAGAAATAATAAAAAATTTAATTTTAAATAGAAATCATAGTTGGCGAACTTAAAAAAATGCTGGCGTTTAACCATTTTCAACGATATAAAATTATGGGTATCTATTTCTAAGAATGAGAAAAATCTACCAAGGCAAAGAAACAGATGAAAATGTTCATAGCAGAAAAATTTGTAAAAATTTTACGACAGACCTGATAAGACAGTAAAGCTGTAATGGTAGAGTAACGTCACAGGCCCATAGGAACACAAATATTAGACAACAATGTGGAATACAGGACGTAATAAGATGGGGTGAAGACAAAGAAAAAGACAAATAGTTTCGTTACGTAAAAGCAAATGGAAGAAAACAGGCTACCACGCATATAGCTTTGGAAACAGACGAATAAGAGAGAGCTTAGAAAATTTCTAAAAATGATGGAAAGACAGTTGACAATGCAACTCAAGAATTCCGCAGAAGAGGCAACCTTAAAACTAACAGATCGACAGACATCTCAAATAAGTGGAAGACACAAACACAACAAAATAACTAATTAACACGTCTATTAGAAACCGTTGACGTTCAGCTGTGGTTCAGTTAAAATGTCAT
Source organism: Sitophilus oryzae (assembly GCF_002938485.1). Taxonomy (NCBI): domain Eukaryota; kingdom Metazoa; phylum Arthropoda; class Insecta; order Coleoptera; family Curculionidae; genus Sitophilus; species Sitophilus oryzae. The sequence continues at coordinate 9,214,434 of NW_022146501.1, forward strand.
TATTAAAAAATACCTTTTTTATTTGGAAAAAAACCAATTTCGACCACCCTGTACATATTTGGGTATTGTTTTATTTTGGAAAAAACAGAAGTCTTTTCAAGAAATAAACCCACCACAAATATATAGACATTATTTAAAATTGGTAATGTCAATAATAAGTTATAAATAAAATGTATTACTAGAAACGTATATAGTTTCAAATAAATACATGTATTTTTTTAATAACTTAAATAAATATTATAATTATTTTTAATTATTTATTTGTAACAATAATTTATCGCACCACAGATGACCTATGTTCGGATTTTTGTTTACTTGTTATTTTTAATTATATATTTTTCAAAACACAAGTATCAATAGATATAAAGTTCTTTAGACTGTAGTGTGCTACAGTGGGTTAAATGTAAGTTGAATGTCCTTGTAAATATATGCAAATTTTATATTTCAGATTTAAATAAATTGTATTTTAATACATACGACAGATAAGAATAAATATATAGAGATTCAGGGTCTATGGCCAGACATTACTTGATCAAAAAAAATACAAGGATACTAAAGCTTCCTCCAGAACTTTGAATTTAGTGGAATAAATTAGTGGTTTCAGTCAAACATTATTCTTAAAAGTTCATGATCATTCACAATGTCTAAAAAATACAATTAAAATTAATAAAATATTGTAGCAACATCTTGTATCCATAGCTCAGTTGTATCCATAGAGATATTCTTCAAAAACGGACATCATAGGCAAACTGCAGGTCGCATAACGCTCAATGAATCGAAATATGATGGGAATAACCAAAAGAGACCGTAAAAGAATAGAGTGGATACGACAAATGACCCAGGTAATAAATGTCATCAACAGAGTTAAATCCCTCAAATGAGCAGGAGACCTGGCAAGAAGAACGGACAGGAGATGGACCATAAAAATTACAGCATGGTAGCCACGAGGAACTAAGAGGCCTAGAGGAAGACCAAACCTGAGATGGGATCATGATATTAGGAAATTAGTACCATTACTATGCTACTTCCCCTAGGAGCTGCAAGACCTTGTCATTGGTGGGGAAGCTCCTGGTCAGGTGCTGGGGGGAATCCCCCTAGCGCTTGGCTTGGTCTAAAAAGCATCTCACTCATCGTCTTGTTCCTGGCTGTAGTGTCGTGGCCAGGGAATTGCACCAAGACATATAATAATGCCGGACGGGACTACCCCTGTCCGTAATACCAGGCACCCTCTACTGTCTGTGGTCATGTTTCGCGGGTAAAGGGTGTGGGGGAGTCTTGGCTTAACCGCCTGGACCAAGCGGAGACAACCTCACCAAAAACCTAAATCCTACGATGGCGGGACCAGGTTGATGCGTGGCTAGATAGAGGACTAGCCATTACTGGCCTCAACCTTGGGGCATCAGGGGGCACCCCATTGTATTTACCCCTTACTTCTACATGCGAGGCTCTGTAGAAGTGGACCAACTATCCCTAGCGACTCGTGGGGATACTATGACATCTAGTACTAAAAATACCACCGGTGAAGCTGTGGGGAAGCCCTCTAGCGACACTGGGAACATTACAAATGAAAGTTCCAGGGAACCATATCCAAAAGAAACTACAAGAGGGGCGGCTAACACTTGCTTAAGATCATTCTCCACAAGTGGCACACAAGCTACCACCTTCTCCAGCAAGGGTCGGGAGCCTACCTCTAGACCCAATAAGCGACACAAGCTACCGTTTCGTCTACCCGGCCTGGGTCAACCAGGCGGGCTAGCCGATCCTCTGAGAGTAGGTCTTAGCGGAGCAGAAGCACGGAGATACCTCCGACTGCTCCACGAAGGACTTGCTCCAGAGAAAGGAAAAGCAAAAACACTCCTCCGAAAAGAGGAGAGTAAAGCAACCAAGAAACAACCTGACTCATCACCATCAAAGGGCAAGAAAGGGAGCGAGAACCTCTCACCTCTTCTCCGGTAGGGAGTCGGATGGCCAGGATGGAAAGCCGTCTCGGAGGCAAGCAGGGACGTATCACCAGCTTTGCCGCTATTGCTGGACAAGTGAAAATGGCGGTGCTACCAAAGGATTTCCCAGAGGTTGCTCTGACCACCGACCAGCAAACGTCTCTAGAAGAGGCTATACTGGACGAAGTAGTGGCGATTGGATCGCAACACAACGATCTCTACAAAATGTGGGTCAGCTGCGTTTTGCGATGATACTGTAGCGTTTTTAAACCACTACCACTGCGAACGGCAGCTTTTCATCGGAGAGCAGTCGTGGATAAGGTATTTCACTAGAGAGAAAAATTAATCAGTAATAATTAACAAAAGATATATAGATATTGGGCGCCAGGCATGTACAGAGAAAGAAAACACAGTTGTATAATACTTAAAACTAATGACTAACGTAACTCCACCCTGTAGCCTCGAAATAGCAGCTGATTCAAATTATACAGCAAGACTTAAATAATCACCATTTCCAAAAGCTGGGATACAACAGAGCGTCAAAACAAAGTGAGGTTAAGCCCGGAGACAGCTGACAGAAGCGATGTTGACTGCGCCTCTTCAGAGCAATAACAGGGTTGTGTCGAACGATAACAGGGTTGGCGACTAGGGAACGTAAAAATTACGCGTCAAATAAACTATCTGGCCTGAACGAGAGGGAATCCGGTGATGATAGGCCAGACATCATATATTATATATAAAAAAGACATGTAACGAACTAAAAACGTTACAATACACTATCAGCTGGGCATGATCCTCATAGATTGTGTATCTCAAGAATCGGCGAATTGGTTGGTGGAAATCGCACCTAAACTTAAAATTGGCAAGGGCCGGAACTGGTCGCAGTGAAGGGAGAAAACATCACTAAAGGGGACGGCCGTCACGGTCATTCTGCCGAGGAGCAAGGGGAAAGACACCACCTGCTGAACCTTATCCAGGATCAGAACTTTAATGTGAGGACATCGAGTTGGCAAGTCATCAACTCGAGGGAGGAGGGTCATGGTCAGGTCCTCACAATAGGAACTGACCTCAAATCCAAGGAGGCAATAGAGAGAGAGGGACATATCCTCTATTATAGATACGGGACAACACTGGTATCAGGTCTAAGGAGAGACCAAGTTAAAGAGGTGGAGAAAATGGAGACAGATCGTCCAGTCTCCACCTCACAGGTTCCTCAACCGGAGGCAAGCTCCTCGACTGTAAAGGGCGGCACGGAGGGCCAAACTCCAACCTTGGAAGAGTGTGTACCCTCGGAGGAAGAACTGTTGTCAGAAAAGGATGGGAAATACCCTGTCCCCTCTACAACAGGGGTGTGATGGGTTATAGACTGTGTGATGACTCAAGGAAGGAAGGCACAATAGATCTTTAAGGTCGCAGTGATTAACCCCCTCTTACTCATTCTACATTCTACATTCTACACGCTAGTGTTGGCGTACCAGTAAGTTGAGATTTACAGTAAGATATAAAATTGGACCTAATTATTATCTACATTAGAGAAAAAAAAACTATTACTTGGTACCGTTCCAGCAAATGATACAAAAATCCTGATTCGCACAAGTGATACGGATTTTTTAGACGCTAACAAAAAACTAAACAAGCATTTGCTGTAACCAACGTAAACGATATTATTTGAATGGATTATGTACATAAATACACACACGAGCATGTATTTATGTATATAATCAGTCTGTTTGAGATTTAAAAAATAACAGAAAAAAATCGAGAAAAATGTGACTGAAGTTATTTTTCATTAACTAAAGCAAATTATTCTTAGTAATAATGTCAAAATGTAAAAATTTTAACAGCTAATAACTGACTCATCATATATGTGGTAATTTTATTAGCAAAGATATAATGTGGCTAAACCTAAATAATTTTTAGTAAACAGTACCCGTAAATTTTAAAAATATATGTTACTAGCGTGTACCCGCGAATTCGTTCGCGTCGAATTAATCATTTGTAATGGTGATGATAAAGCAAAGCAAGAATTTCCATTAACATACAAACTGAATAAAATTTTCTCACATTTATGTCAGCATGAGAAAAAACAATATGTCGATATTATTATATAACTTGGTAATATTTGAGGGTAGTTTCATCTCGTTGGAATTTGACTTTCGAAAAATCCGTTTGCCCAAAAATAAGCTTTTTACGTCAAGCAGTTTAAGCAGAATCATAGTTAATCAATAACCCAACTTTTGGAACACCCTGTATGATTTTTAAAACATTTCAAAATATGTAAAACAGCAAAATAAATTATGCGTGTCCAAGCGTTTTCCCGAAAGACTTACCGTTTTTTAAATAACAAATATTATAATATTTGAGGGGCGTTTTCACCCTCTTGGAATTTGATATTCGAGAAACCCCTCCTTATTGAACCTCTACACCCCACAGTTAATCCGTTTGCCAAAAATTAGCTTTAAACGTCAAGCAGTTTAAGCAGAATCGTGATTACTCAATGGTCATATTTTATGAAACACCCTGTATAAATTTTTAAAAAATCTTAGAATATGTAAAGCAACAAAATAAAATATACGTGTTTAAGAGTTTTTCCGAAAAACTCACCGGTTTTTAATTAACAAATATTCTAATATTTGAGGGGGGGTTTCACCCCCTTAGAATTCGACTTTCAAAAAATCCCTTCTTATCGAACCTCTACAACCCAAAGTCAATCCGTTTTCCAAAAATCAGCTTTTTACGTCAGGCGCTGTAAGCAGGATCGTGATTAATCAATGACCAGATTTTTCGAAACACCCTGTATACATTTTTAAAAAATCTTAAAGTATGTAAAAAAACAAAATAAATTATGCGTTTTTTCGGAAACTTAACCTTTATATATTAGTATAGATTAAAAAAGCCCAGTTTAACCCTCGAAAAAGGCTGGCTCAATATCGATCGTCAAATACCTAATTTTTGAACTAAGTTCAAAGAAAAGAAGTTATTGAATAACCTATTAAAATTTTGAACTTGATTTAAATCTGAACTCATCTTGAACCAAATATTACCATTGCGATAAAAAAAAGTAGTACAACAAAATATGATTTAACCTACTGGTCTATAATAAAATATTTTTAAAACTTGAAAAATTGCCCATTTTTAAAAGGTAGGTAAATTTTTTATAACCGGACCTAAGAGATGTTAACAGCGTAGAAAAAGTAAAATTATTGGACTGTCTATTCAAAATTGGTTAATATACGTTTGGTTTGTGAGAAAATACAAGTAAAAATCCATTCTGGAAAAAAATTGCGCGTATTTTGAAAAATATATCGTAAAACCTTTTAACGGTTAATTAAACCAGGGTACCTCGGAATTTCATTAACGCATTCGTGAAACAAAAGCAAACAAACCGGCGGAAACGTTACCTAGTGTCAAGTTTTAATTCTGTTTAAAATCCATTAAAAGCCATAAAGAAAAAAACAAAAACACGTTAATTGCGCTTTCCATTAATATTTTGCGTCACTTTTTCAATGAAGATTGCAACGTCAATTATTGGTGTATTACTTATCAAACCAATTAGTTCTTACTGCGTGAAAGCATTAAGAAACGTTGCTATAAACCTGACAATATTTGTCTACAGTCAACAGGACCAATAGAAATAACGAAAATCATATTTCTTCTTTTTTAAATAAAAACCAAATTAATTAAATATCCAAGAAAATGTATTGTCTCATTAATAAATATATCTTTTTTTGTATGTAAGCTAGCAAAGAAACAAGACCTAGTCAACTTATAAGCTGTAAATAACCATCTAACTTAATAAAAATTATTACTTATTTTTTTATCATAATTTTGAAACACGCTGTGAAAATTTAGTTTGGTTTGGTTGAAACTTTAGTTTGGGAGATATAAATTTAATCGGACCTTTAAAAAAATAATTTTATTTTTCAGAAACTATTTGAGACAGAGTTTACCAAAAATGTTTTTTATATCTACTGGTGGGTAAATGAATTTGTAGATATAGTATGACTTTTTTTGAAACTTTAGTTTCGGAAATATAAATTTAATCGGACCTTTTAAAAAAATTAATTTTATTTTTCAGAAACTATTTGAGACAGAGTTTCACAAATATTTTTTTTTATATCTAATAGTGGGTAAATTAATTTGTAGATATAGTATGATATTTGAAACTTTAGTTTCGGAGATATAAATTTAATCGGACCTTTTAAAAAAGTAATTTAATTTTTCAGAAACTATATGAGAGAGGGTTTACCAAAAATGTTTTTATATCTACTGGTGGGTAAATGAATTTGTAGATATAGTATGACTTTTTTGAAACTTTCGTTTCGGAGATATAAATTTAATCAGACCTTTTAAAAAAATTAATTTTATTTTTCAGAAACTATTTGAGACAGAGTTTACCAAAAATGTTTTTTATATTTACTGGTGGGTAAATGAATTCGTAGATATAGTATGACTTTATTTGAAACTTTAGTTTCGGAGATATAAATTTAATCGGACCTTTTAAAAAAATTAATTAAATTGTTCAGAAACTCTTTGAGACAGAGTTTACCAAAAATGTTTTTTATATCTAGTAGTGGGTTAAATGAATTTGTAGATATAGTATGACTTTTTTTGAAACTTAGTTTCGGAGATATAAATTTAATCGGACCTTTTAAAAAAAATAAATAAATTGTTCAGAAACTATTTGAGACAGAGTTTACCAAAAATGTTTTTATATCTACTAGTGGGTAAATGAATTTGTAGATATAGTATGGCTTTATTTGAAACTTCAGTTTCGGAGATATAAATTTAATCCGACCTTTTAAAAAAATTAATTTAATTGTTCCGAAACTATTTGAGACAGAGTTTACCACAAATGATTTTTATATCTACTAGTGGGTAAATGAATTTGTAGATATAGTATGACTTTTTTTGAAACTTTAGTTTCGGAGATATAAATTTAATGGGACCAATAATGCACAGGTTTGTTTACAAAGAGTTTGCTGTAATTTCAGATGCACCATACACATTTCATACTTATTCTTCATCATTTTCGGCTTATGCAACTATTTCCAATTATTATTCTTATTAAAATAGATCCAAGAATCACCCCCTTAAATCTTAGCATGTCATTAAGGAACACCCTGTATACTTTAAAGTACAAAATAGGTTCTATAGTGGGTCGATTTTGATAATTTTTTTAATCAATTTGTTCAAATATTCAAATGAACAACTAAACTTCTCATCTGTCTCTTATACGAGGGTAAACAAAATGTTATTTTAGCGAAAGTTTGAAACACTCTGTGGAATGGTTTAACAAAATACGCAAGTGAAGTTAAGTTAAAAACCACTTTATCAAAGTGTTTATTTTTTCGATAATTTAATTTTTCATTCATCTCAACAGCTTTTTTTGGTCGGTATATTCGCTTTTGGAGAAGAAAGTAATGACATAGTAGAAGGAAAAGAGTAGTTGCACTCTCCCAAATATTTTCTGTCAGTTTTTATAATCTGTTGAATATCGGCAGATTACAGAGCGTTTCAGCTGAGTTCCGCCCGTCGACCTGTGAGATTCGAGCGTTGCGTCCCAGCACAAAGACGGATTGACAAAAAATGAGTGCCTTTACTGTGTGCTGCTATTGGTTGTAGTAATAATTACAAAAATTGTGCTTTGAGTTTTTTTTTGAGAGTCATTTGTGATCATGTTTGTGTTCAGGTTAATTTTCTCATGGCTGATTTCTACTTAATAATTTGATATTATTTTCATTTACATCTTAATTTTTTATCGATTTTACTTTTGACAACCATCTCTTGCTTGCTGTTTAACGAACTGTACCATCATTACACTGCACCTAACAAAATTTTTCTAGTACGGAAAGTACCAAAAAAAACTGGAAATCCCGGTTCCTTAGAGGCATGGTACCGAAATTACCGGTTCCGAAAAACAGCTCCTGTTCCGGAAACGCTATAACGTACCATAACCGTAAATCGGCCAATACAGGATAAGTCCAAAACAAAAGCAGTCTTTTAATCCTAAAATTGATATTAATTGTTAGAGTCTTCTTCAAAAGCGAATACCTTCAATAACAAAAAAGATATGGAGATGAATCAGAAAACAAGTTATCGAAAAAAGATGCGCCTTGATGAAAAAGAGTAGTTTTTAAATCCCTTACTTTGCTAAACCATTCCACAGGGTGTTTCATACTTGGTAACAATTTGTTGTTCTTTGTATAATAGACAGATGGGGACTTGAAAAAACTCTAAAAAGTCAAAAAATTTAACTACAAATTGAATAAAAACTCAGCCCACTAGAACAAAATATACGAAAACCTTAAAATACATGAAATTTTGAGTTTTTCAAGCCAGCCAGTGTAAAATAAAACTAAAAGCATCTGGTTATTGTTGTTACAGTGCAGTGGTTTCCTGGACCATAACATTATTTCATGGCTATGTAAAATACCGTACATTTGATTATTTTAACTACGACTTTATTGTCCTATGTGATATTTTCTTATTTGTTTACATCTACTACGTTATTTTACTACTTTCCTTGAAATCCCACTATATCACGAATATTGTTAGATAAATTTATAGTGTTTTCATGTGACTCACTAACAAGATCATCAACTAACTGGTTTAATCTGTTTTTATTACTTGTGATTATTCAATAATAAAAATCTCTAAAAATAATAAGAAAAAGTGTATTTTGAGACAGTTGATTTTCCTGATTGGTTCATTTACATAATTCCGTGGAAGGCGTGGAGTAATTTTTAATTGCGCGATGGTTTGACGATTCCCGTGAATGCCATTCACGAATTCCCAGACGGAATATAAAATCATTCGGTTTCCTATCAATAAAAACGATTTGCATTTCGTATTTTCGTGCCGTGGTTTTTACGATTAAACGACGATTGGATTCAAACACATCTTTATTCGTTTATATACAGGGTGTTCATTAGGGAAATAATAAATTAAATTACACGCAAGCAATGATTACAGGAAAGGGTGGTAAAATCGAACCCCATTTAGTTTTTCCTATACAATATTTTTATTTTTGCTACTAACGACAAAAACTATGCATGAGGAAGTTCGTTGTTTAATGAGCGTGCGTATTAATTAATGAATAAGAAAATTAACATGAGAAAGCTATATTTTGGAGAATAGTACCAATTTTAATCGAAGTGCAATTTTCGATAATATAGACCCCCAGAAATTTATCAGGATTTTTCTAAAAATATTTAAATGGACGAAATATTAGATGCGACTGTTTATACAGGGTGCTACAAATTCGAGGTACGAGCATTGGTATCTCGGAAACCGTAAAAGATACGAAGATGGTTAAATTGAGGCAAAGTTGTGCCTTGGGCTGTTCACCAAGATGCCATCAAAAAAGTTTTAAAAATTTCAAGGATTGCTGAGTTTTTTGAAAAAAAAAACGGATTTTTTTGAAAACTAATTTTATTTTTTCCTGTCGTTACTTTTTAGAAAATCAAAAAACTAATTGCACATTCTCATAGCCACTTTATTAAGTGTGGCATATCATTGTACTCAGGAAAGCGAGTTCTTTCAAAATCTAAAGTAAAAAAAACAGGTCCGTATTTAAAAAAATTAAGTTGGCCTCTGTATCTCACAAATTATCAGTTGATTTGAAAATCTAAAAATACTATCAGATAGCCCTAATAAAGTGGCTATGAGAATGTGTAATTAGTTTTTTGATTTTCTAAATAGTAACGACAGGAAAAAATAAAATTGATTTTCAAAAATATCCGTTTTTTTCAAAAAACTCAGCAATCCTTGATATTTTTAAAACTTTTTTGATGGCACCTTGGTGAACATCCCAAAGCGCAACTTTGCCCCAATTTAACCATTTTCGTATCTATTACGGTTACCGAGTTACCAATGCTCGTACCTCAAATTTGTAGCACCCTGTATATCGGATGCGTCTCAAAAGTGGATCACCCCTATAACTTTTATATTTTTTCAGATAAAAAAACGAGACTTGCTATGGTATTATATGACATAAATTTGGGATTGATTGACATATTCAGTTGTTTTCGGTCACTTCCTGTTTCACCGGAAATGACATTCGGAAAAAGCATTTTTTACGAATAATTTGGTACCACACACCTGGTATTTCGAGTCAAATTGTCGTTATGAACAGCATCTTACTTTTTATTTCAAATAAACCTAAAATACAAAAATGTCATCATTATGACATGTCATATGTAACAAACGTTGACATAATATGATATGTCATTCCTGAATAAAGTAAAAAATACCGAGGGTCTCAATTGAAAATAAAAAGTTGGTGTGGTAAAACTTTTAATTTCAAAGTAATGGAATTTTTCCAATTTTGGTCGGCGGTTATTTCCCCTATCCGCTACCTGTGGTCGCGTCCGATGGGAGTTTGGAGTTCTCCACATGGATTTTCTCAAAAATGGATTACGGAAACACGGAATATCTCAAAAACTGCGACTTTGACTGATTTTGATGTTATTGCAAATTTTGTTGCAAATATTATTCCTAATCTTAAATTGAAAACCGAGTTTCGCTGGCTACTATAATTTTGGAGTTACGAATTTTTAAAATTTTTAACCCGCTCCCATACCCCCTTACCAACCCCCCACCCCCACCAAAAACTAATTGCCAGATTCTCGGATGCCACGGTATCCTTGTGCCAAATTTGGTTAAAATCTGTTTAGCGGTTTTTGAGTTATCGTGTTACAGACGGACAGACGGACAGATGGACAGACTGACAGACAGATAGACAGACACCATAAAAATATTTTGTATTTAGGTCATTTATGACCCAAATAAATCATTTTGAGTGAAATTAAAAAAACTTTTTTTTTGCCGATCTACCATACCAATTGGTATGGTAGTCTTGGTATGGTAGTCGGCTAAAAATAGAGAAATTCGTCTTTGTGGTTCTTTATATTAGTGACTTCAACAAAAACCAAATATTTTAACTTAATATTCAGTTTACTAATAGAAGGCTAATAGATTACTGTATCTATACGTGAGTATCTATACGTGAGTATAAGTCCCGACCTATGGTGGTTTTTCAGATGACGGGCTCTCTTTTGTTTATAACAAAGATTATTATAGCGTAACTAGCCCTGACACCGTTTTATTTTTTACTAAAAGCAAAACGGCCGCAACTTCGGTGAGAGAGATATATTGCAAAATGTCGGTAACTGTTGATGCATTGTCATGGCATTATCTATGGTACATTGAAAATAAGTGTATGTACATACTATATACGTTTAGTCATTTAAATTACATTTCAAGTTATATCATAATTATTGTCATATTACATTTTGAAATCAATGAATTAGATTACCGTCGGTATGCTACAATGTATTTTGAATAAGTCAATGTTTTTCATACTATGTCGGAGGATGGACACATAAGAGACCGAAAAAACGTTATTTCCCATATCCTTTATAACTTTTCCTATTTATGAAATGAAGAAAGTGTCGCCAATATTTTCTTCATTTATGCCTTATTGCATAAAGTATATATGTTGACATTTGACCGGTTTTGCATTATTACCTGTTTAGTTTCTTAAATTATTTAAAATCGGTTTCCCCAAAATTGTTCAAATTTGACATGTGTACTCAGTATAGACAAACCTTTAAAAAACCTATTTACAACTTGACAGTAAAATTAATAGGGGAGCCAATATTTCGACAGTTTCAAATTTGCATTAGATTTTCTATGTTTCCATCGACGATGCACCACCCGGTATGTATTTTACCTAAAACATATTCTCTATTGGAACATTTGAAATTGTCATCCTGTATGTAACTACGACTGCATTCAGAAACAAAAAGCAAAAATAAATAAATTAAATATAAAAATCAACGTAAAGTTAAGTGAAGTTCGATTTTTTTGTGTCTAGAATTGGATATATTCCAAGATATTTGTTGATTTTTTCCAAATAACCAGTAAAAACGAAAATGAAATGATTGCGAAAAGAAGCGCTACAGAATCATAAAGTACAAGGTTTATTATTGATTTTCCTGAAACAGCTTCATTTACAGATAACACTGTTGCTTTGTAAATATTTGTGTTTTTCGGGAACCCCTGTATTTGTAAATTTCAGGTGTAATTAATCTCTTTTCGGTCAAAACAAAGTTTGGGTTTTATTAACTGCATTCCATGTATTAATAAAGTTTTAAAAGAATCAATATTATTTTTTTTGAACGGAGAAGAAAACATACTTTCTTAATGCTTATTCAATCTGGATGAAGTTACCAAAAAAATTATTGATTTTTCAAAAAAGTAGATAAACTACTTGGTTTTCAAAATAAAAAAATGTAATAAGTACGTTAAAACTTATTATTTTTGGTTTTGGACATAAAGAGCTTTAACAAATTTTCAGTTTGTAATTCGTTCCTTCAAATTTATGTAACAATAAAAGACGAATTATTGTCAGAAAGTGATGGTACTAAGACTATTTTAACAATTTATGGGTATTTTTGCCACTGTAAGAAAATCTACAAAGAAAAATAGTTATTTTTTGTAAACACTTCTGGGTTAATCCAACGGAGAATAATTGTCAGCAGTGGTTTATTAATAAACAAATTTGGCTAACGGACAAAAAATGCTTAAAGTTTCGGGAAGTATATCTCCGTCGCGTCGCGTCGCACAGAAGGATATCTGAAAAAATTAGGCGGCCAAAATTTGATTTGACAAATGTGACCTTTTTTAAGAAACTGCAATATTATTGTTAAGATAACATATGAATACACTATATATTATGGTTTTTTCCACCTTAAGGAATTTTTGTTTTTGCTTCCATGCCACAATACAAAACAAGCATATTTATTTGAGTTATTAAGACAAAGTTTGAAACTCGACACCTTTTGTAGTAGCTACTTTTCTTGAAAACGTTAATATGGATATTGATGAAGCAGGTAAATACTACAAATTATTAATATGTTGTTCAATATATTCGATGTAACTGTTCCTAAAAATAAATTGAAAAGATTTGACGTTTTAAATTTTAAGTAAAGCTAGTTTTTTATAGTTCCGTGTATTTCCCGCCTAATTTTTTTTTAAATTATCTAGATGGTAGTGTCTAGTACACGAATTTAAAAAGTTTAGACCCGATAATATCCGATTTTCCAAGATTTTTCTTTTTAAAAAAAATCATATAATTTCACACAATTATAAAAACTTGTTAATTTTTATTTCGTTAATTTTAGGACCATCTGGCGTGAAGATATTCACCAAAAAGCAATTATTTGATATATAATGAATGAATAAGAATTGTGCCAAATATAACAGAAAAACTGTGTTTTTTAGAAAACTTTTTACTTTCCTACAATAATTTCTCGGATGACTGTAAAAAAGAAATAAAACATAAATTTTCAAGATTTAGGGCCGAGTTTAAAAAAAAATGAACAGAAGCAAGTTTTCAGAAAAATTATTTTCTCAAAAAAAATGCTACGTGGCTTGAAGCATTTTTTTGTTTGTCAAAAGCAGTGCCAAACATGGGAAGACCTAAAAAGTCGTTTTTTGAATTGAGTGAGAGAAGTAAAAGAAGAAAGGCCAAGGAAGTTCTTACTAAAACAGATGCCAAGTTACTTACCTACGCGACTCAAATGCAATTGCATGCAGAAGAACATCGAACTGCATCAAAGTCATATAGTAACTTTGATGCAGTTCTTTGATAACAACGGAAGATCCCTCTGACGATGACGATCCATCTAATACGTTTTCTTCTGACGGGGAATCATCATCTAACTAAAAATGGACAAGGTTTTTGGGAATTTATAATTATTTTGTATTTTTTTAGAGTTAATAATTAAATTTCCATATTTTCCTCTTTCTGTTATTCTTATATTGTATTTTTTACCCATACAAATCGTGTAAATTACAAAATTTCACATTAGTTTGCTATTATTCCAAATTGAAATCAATAAAATACATTTGACCGCCTAATTTTTACAAATATCCCTCTGTGCGTCGTATAAAGCAAAAAAAACACAAAGAACAAAGAAAAAAGCTATTTAAAATATCTAAATGCAACTATTAGTTACACAACACTAGTTTTTTTAAACAGATAATTCTATAAAAGCCGTTGACGTTCTGTTAAAATGCTGTTAAAATGACATTATATCAAGTTAAACTTCAAAAAATTTACAATAATTACTACCCGATAACAATTACTCAATAAGGTAAAACCGAAAAGTTTCAAACTTTCTGTACGATTATTTTTTAATTTGTTTTTAATTTTTACGTAAGTTATGTTTATTTATGTTATGCTCTTTTGTTGGAATATTTGCAAAAATTAATTTATATGTTTTATAAACACAGTATTGGATATACCTAGATATCCAGAATGATTATTATTCAAAAGAAAATATAAATATAATAACACGCGCTGCCTGCGTGTGTCTGAAATAAAACAAAGAATGCATTGTCATCAAAATGTATAGGTTTCGAACTGAAAAGTTCGAGCTCTGCCTTTTTTAGTTATTAGTAATAAGTTGCAAAGATACCTTCCGAGTGCGTGTTTCTAGAAAAAGAATAAATAATTCTTTATTAAAAATCGACCGTGTATTATTAATCCCATAACCCACCCCAATATATTTAAAACCAAAGAAGCGGTTGTCATATATTTCTAACATCTACAGATGCATTAGCAATACATTTATTGTTATTTGATTGTATTAAAAAAGCCTCTTTTATTTTTCTTTTGGAGGCTATCGCTTCTTTCGTTATAATTTTTATTTAATTATTTTAACAATAGTTCACCATTAGTAGAACCTAAAGAAGAAAATAGGCGCTTGGAGCTGCGGTATTAGATCCCCAGTACTCTTGGTAAAACACAAATACATTAGCAACTTATTTCATAGACAAATTATTAAAACTGAAAATGTTGTCAAAATATTTTTTCAATTTGTTAGTTTTAAGTGTAAGTAGGTCTGGTTTTCTGTTTATAATGTAGATAGGTTTAGTTATTTTTTACTTAATTTATTATCCTATTGATATATTTCATTTCAAAGCATATTTCCACACCTACCAAAATGACTAAGCCAGTTTAACTTAATCTGATTCTACGTAATGGTATCTATTGTTATTTACACTTTGTTTAACAACAATTCTCTAAAATCCAAGTTA
Source organism: Sitophilus oryzae (assembly GCF_002938485.1). Classification (NCBI taxonomy): domain Eukaryota; kingdom Metazoa; phylum Arthropoda; class Insecta; order Coleoptera; family Curculionidae; genus Sitophilus; species Sitophilus oryzae. The sequence goes on from NW_022146501.1 coordinate 9,229,484, forward strand.
CTATATAACCCAGGTGTTATATAAATTGTTATTTTATAACACTATCGGAATTTATTCGATTCGTAGAAAATTAAATGAATCAAATGTAATATATTGTAACTTAAATGATTTATGTTTTCTGATTACTATGTTGTTAATATTTGTTTGTATTTGTTTTACATTAATAAAACTCTCCTGTTAAACCGTCTCGTCTTTCAGTTTAACGACATACATATGTTTAGAATTCCTGTTACAGTTTGAAGACTGCTTCTAGATTTCGTTGTAGTGTCTATATTTTTAAGTCTAGTTTATATCAAAAGAATCATCATTATAATATGGTTACTGTGACGATGTTTTTATTCGATCACATTAAAATTTAGCACTAACTAAAATTTAACAAAATTATATTAAATTTATTCCTAAGTATTTTAGACGCATAACAGAATATCTGTAGATTTCGCACATGTTTCAAAATATTTCATTTTTATGTTGACGATGTCATATTTATTTTGATGTATAATAATGCCTTAATACTACATAATTAAACAAAAAAACAATGCAATATCCTGTTTCCAAATAATGTAAATTGTTAATGAATGAATTTTAAGTGGTATGAATGATAAGAATGGTTATAATCTATTCAGTTTGATGAATGAGTCTAGGAACACATTTTTTTAAATTTGTATTAATGTATTAAGAAGTACTTAAGACTAACACTTTGGGAATTCCAGATTAATAAAATAATCAAGGATTACCCTAATTACTAATTTGATCCGTGTTGTTAGGTCATTTTTGTTTTTGTATATCTCCTATTACTTCCCAAAATCATCAAAAATGACTCGTAAATTTTAAATTACATAGATAAAAAAGGCCATGAAAAAATTTAGTAAAAAATATTTCGGTATGGTGTTTTGTTCATCGCATAGTAGAAGAGGTATTTTTTGGATGAATTAGATTAAAAAAAGGTATTTTAATTGAAGTGATTAGAAGTGCAGAATTTTTCATAATTAATTGTTAAAACTAAATATTTTCATTTCTAGAATAGCCACCTTGTTTGCCTAAAGTTACTCTGGTTTTAAGAGTATTACGCTGAACTGTTCGGGTCGCTCTCAGGGGTCCAAATATTATATAATTCCAAACACACGAGCTTTGATTAAGGTTTGCAGAGCTTCAGCATTTGCCATAAAATAGCGAGCAATTTGTGATAAAAACCATATAAATTATATATCGCTATAATCACAAAACTTCAATCTATTTCCGTATTGTAACGGAATTTGAAATTATTTCTTTATTTTCGAGAAAATTTAGTCCAAATATAAGGTATATTTTGTTGATGTTTGACCATCAAAATCTTAAAAATAAAGAAGTTGGCAAAAAATGTGCGACAATACGGATGTAGTATAATCTTTTATCTTTAATTTCCTTCCTCATTTGTGTAAAAATACCTAGCCGGTTTTACATAAAACGTTAAATGCCGAACGCTTATTTTGCTATAGTCTGTGAAACGAATAACTTTGAATTTGACAGTTCCCGCGGGCTTTTCTAGTGTTAATTTTATTAGGTTAGCAACTTGCGGCCATGCTGACGCAATGCCGTCTCTAATAGAACAGCCTCGGAGCGAGATTTATGACGTCACGATATTTACATACTACAGATTAATATGTTGTAGAATACATGGAAAACATAATTAGTCCTCGTATTTGTGGTTTGTATTTTAAAAATGATATAGTTTACACATGAAATATACATAATATTACAGTTAATATAAACAGTTAATATAAATAAGTTAATATAAAAAATATATATATATACAGTTAATAAATAAAAACGTATTTTATTTTTTTTTCGTCATTATATTTTTTTGGTTTAAAAAAACGTTTCAGCTAACATTATAGCCTTAATCAGTGCTGTGTCATATATTTTTTTTTCATTTTAAACCAACAAAAATAATGAAAAACCAAATGAAAACTTAATCAGCGTTTTTCCCGAACCTAAATCCCAAGAAAATCAAAAATTTTAGAATAATTTTACATATAAAATGACAGCGATCTTTATTTCATAGCCATCGCTGACGCCTTTTTTTCTATGATATTGTATTATTTGCAAATATAATTTTTCGAACATTGATACTTGAAATAAAAATGATATAATTATTAATTTAAAATTAAAAATGATATAATAAATATTGTTGTTCATTGAAGAGACCTAAGAGAATCCTAAGATTTGTTCAATTTGAAGTATATGACGAATTGTTTTTGAAATAAATAGAATTATTGAAAGAAGATAAAATCAAACATATTTTTTTCTCAAAAAGCGGCGTTAAATTTGGAATTTCACGTGCACACGTGCACTTATTCAGGAACTGCCATTGCTTAATAGTAAAGCCAACTTCCTTCTGCAACATTACGTGCTATTAAATACCAGTTACTTATCCATCAGCCATCGTATTTATCTCCCTTTTTTTTAAGTGACAAAGATTTATGGCATTTGTTTAAATCTGTTTACCTCCCAGACACTATAGTTTCACTCGACGTTCTCCGCGTTGCGCAACCAAATCTTAAAGCAGAACCGATTGTGGGTGCTTGCATACGTTACATATGTTAAAATATGGCACACATCCGGTTTTCATAAACGCTCGCTTACTTTCAGTGCCATTTTTAAATATATTTTCTCAGGCAGTGGCGTACGTACTCCTTCACGAAATGTACTTTAGTGAAGCATACATACATACTACTGCCATTACTCGCTGACGAGTATTTGACGCGCATCAGAAGATGGTCACGAAATGCGTTTTCTTTCATGAGCTTTTCTGTGACTGAAAAGCCCGATACGTGATGTTATCTGTCTACCGCACTCCGGACATTCAAAAATCTCATTGCTTTGTTGTCTCTTTACTTTCTGGTTGTCGCTGTTAACTGAGTTTACAATTCTTCTCCATTCCGTTCTTATGCGAGCTGCTTCTTCCCACTCATTCTGTTTGTTAATCCCCTTTAAGTTTTCGTGGAAAATATCCTTGTATCTTTTGAGTTGTCCACCCGACCTCCTCTTACCGTTTATAAGCTCACCGTAAAGCAGAGATTTTGGTATGCGGTTTTCTTTTATTCTGCATACGTGACCAGCCCATCTTAAGCGGGACTTTGTAATCATGACTTCAATACTCTCGGAGTTGGCTTTTTCAAGGACCGATACGTTTGAGACATGATGGAACCATTTGATTCTTAAGAGTTGTCTAAGATGTCTTTGTTGCAACTTGTTTAATGCGTTCATGTGTCGGCGGTACGGCACCCAGGTTTCGCTTCCATATAACATGGTGGGAATTATTATTGCTCGGTACACTGAAGTTTTGTTTTTATGCTCAAGCCATGATTGTAGAAAACCCTGCCTTTTAATTTCCAGAACGCTCTTGAGGCGCTGCTAATCCTGTGCTGAATTTCAGAGTCGATATTGGCCTTTTCCGAAATCAAACTGCCGAGGTAATTGAATTCCGCTATATATTCCAATAGTTCTCCGATTTTTATAGCATTGTTGTGACCTTCCGGGGGAGTGCACATAATTTTAGTTTTATCGATGTTCAGTTTAAGTCCCAAAGCCTCGTTGCCCAGGTATATGTGTTCAACATTTCTTGCAATTGCTGTAACGTATTTGCAACTAGAGCACAGTCATCAGCGTATTGAAGTTCTGTGATAAATTTTGTACGTGTTTTTGCCCTGCTTTAGTGAAGCACAATTTTAGAAGAAAAAAAATCAATTTGAGTCACGCGACCATTTTTTTCGATCTATTTAAAAAACGCCTATTTAAAAAAATAAACATATTTCTTTAAATTTAAAACATTCATTTTTAAGACACTGAGACAAAGAAGGTTAAAGGAAACGTTTCCTCATTATTTAACTAATGTTAACTAAAGCATATGTATACATATTTTGTTTTTCTGTTGTAATATTCTGTGCTCAAACTTTTCCTTATTTATTTGATCTGACAAAGATAGTATATAGCACGTGTATGTATTTAATAGATTCCATTTATGCTGTGAATAATTTCTAGTTTAAAATTAAATATAAAGACAATCGTTTACTGTACATTCGAGCGGATGTTTTTGGTTCAGTATGACTTTTTGAGACACAACTTATGACAACAATATGACTGTTTGACAGTATAATAGTACGATACTAACGGCCTTGTTGTGTGTACTAATAATTTCCAACCGAATATCCTAGCAAAAAAGTCAGCAATCAAAACCAATAAATGGTATAACTCATAGTCTAAAGATATTGGCACCAACCATATCAACCTTAGCTGAGTAACTTCCAGAATCCAGGGACCTCAGTACCTGCAGGTGGGGACCTTGATATGAAGACAGTATTTGTATTATTATTATTTCTCTTTAATTAAAGTTCAGAACAGCATAGTTAGCTTCTCTGGAATAGTGATCAGGGTTTTCCCTGCCGTGCTCTTTTACTTGTGAATTCCAGGCAGACTACGGCACTCCTTTCATTTCATTTAATAAAATAAGTAGGGCTATTTACAAATTTAGCGTTTGATTTGCATAACCTATCCTCTTCAAATTTCCTAAAATATTGCTTCTGTCGAGCGCATCCGAGGTAATCACAATAAAAATATTTTTAACAGAACGTAGGTTCCTTTATTTCATTTAAATTGTTTCTTAGACAGTTGGCGAAAATATGTCCTCTTCAACTTTGCCAAACGAACATGGGTTGTTATAGTACAATTTTATGATTATTAAAGCCTCCTTTATTTTTCTTTTAGATGCTATCGGTTCTTTCATCATCATTTTTGCGTTGGTAAAATCCACTCTGTGCCCTCTGTCCCATGAATGCTGATAAATATTAGATTTGCGAAAATCACTCTTTTGAAATAATCTTTATCTTTCTCAATTTAAACATTTAATGGTCTAGATGTTTCACCATCATAAAATTTATCATATTCACGTGGTACCTCGGTTTTTTTAAATATGTCTTTTATGTGGTTTATATCCATGTTTAGTGAATTGTCGTCTGAACATATTATTTTTGCCCTATCGTACAAACTTTTGATAACACATTTTTTACAGTTATATTGTGGTTAGATGTAAAATTTAAATATCTGTTTGTATTTGTTGGTTCTATAAACAATGATATTTATGTTAGCAGTTTTTTATATACCGGGTGTTGCACCGTCGAGCGGGAAATAGGAAATCCTATGTAAATTTTAATGGGGTCAATTATTATTGGCTTCCCTAATTATTTTAGAGAATAATTCTATTTAGGTTTATTGAAGAGCACTAAAACCCACATTCAAAAGAATAACTTTTGATATTTTTGATTAGCCCGTTTACGAGTTATCACCGATTTCTTTTTAAATATTTCTCCTTTCTTATGGCCCTGTATTTACTTATGAGCACCAGTCAAGGTAAAAGATAACTGTCAAATGAAGTTGTCATTTCAGAAATTTATCTATTTAGTGCTTTATTATTATTATTAAAAACTCATACCTACACCGAAAATATTAGCCATGAATTCCACTACCGAAGAAAGAGTATTGATGATTATCAAGGAAATAGTTATCAAAAGGTGTCGGACATGTTTGCTGCTCTGTATCCGAATAGACCGATACCTGGAAAATCTACAATCGCAAGGAATGACCAGAGATTTGAGACCAAAGGTACTCTAATAAATAACTGCAGATGTGAAGCAAGGCAGGAACAAAGAGAAGATGCAAGGAATGATACCGACTTGGAAGTTTTGGTACCAAATGGATGGCTGCCCTGGCTGTTCGGGAATATTTAGACAATAGTTTTAACGGAAACGTTATTGGCCTAAATCATACAGTAAATTGGCCAGCAAGGTCTCCTGATATTTCGCCAAATGATTTCTTTCTCTGGGGCCATTTAAAAAACAGGATATACAAGGATAAAAAATACCCAAATCTACACGAGTTAAAAAATGCTATTTCTGCCGAATGCAATAGAATTTCAGTTTACCAACTAGCGAATGTAAGAAGAGAATTTTATGATCGCCTGGGTTATTGTCTAGCAGTCGATGGAGGAATATTTGAACATCTTCTTAAATCCTAAAGTTCTAACAATTTAATAGTATCTAAATTAATATGTTATTGAATATTATAATAATACTATAATTAACCTTGTAATTGATTACTTTATTTTACTTTAATTCATATTAATTTATATTTATAAATACATCTTTAAGATTTCCGATGTAGGAATGAGTTTTCAATAATAATAAAGCACTAAATAAACTTCATTTGACTGTTATCTTTTACCTTGACTGGTGCTCATAAGTGAATACAGGGCCATAAGAAAGGAGAAATATTTAAAAAGAAATCGGGCGATAACTCGTAAACCAGCTAATCAAAAATATCTAAAGTTATTCTTTTGAATGTGGGGTTTAGTGCTCTTCAATAAATCTAAATAGAATTATTCATTAAAATAATTAGGGAAGCCAATAATTGACCCCATTAAAATTTACATGAGATTTCCTATGTCCCATCCGACGATGCAACACCCGGTGTATAACTTATTTCACTTTAATTATTTCTTTTTCTATTTCCTTATCTCCGAACAATCATTATGAACGTACTGAAATAGTGTTCAAGGAAAGAAAATAGATGTTCTCTTTAGCATACATTCATAAATATTTTACAGCTTAATATTGAATGTGACTGGAAGAATATTTTCTAACTTATATGTCCATTCATATTATTTAAACGACCTATACATATTATGTGATATTCGCCATCTAGTGAAAGTGGTGAAAGTAGTGCTCTTTTAAATTTATTTCCTAAATTCTTTTTGCCGTTTAGTTTGGAAACAATTCAATCGTGTTTCTTGTTCATTTATTTTAATTAGATTTTTTCTAAGTCGTTTGAAGTTTATGTAACACGCTCACCAAGCAATTGGTTTTACTACTAGTAATTTCAGTTTACAGGGTGGTCCGAACTGTATTCCGGAAACTTCGGCAGCATATTCTGCAGATAAAAGTAAGTAAAAAAGTTCGTATAAATGTATGTCCTAAAATGCTTAGCTTCGGAGATACAGGGTATAGAAGTTTCATTTTTATTTCGATTTTTTCCAAATAATTTCTGAAGTAACGTCAATGTTTGAATGAAAATTTGTGTCTAGGAGTTTTTTGACATGAGAAATTTGGATTTCGATGTCAATATGACTCCTACTTATAGAGTGCGCCACCTACATATTTCTTAACTGGTTTGAAGACTAATAACTTTTTGTCCGTACCTGTATAAAACTATTGAATAAAAAATATACATTTGCGACGTTTTTTTACATAAAAAAGATCTCTTGGTAAAAATCGCTACGAGTAATGATTCTCGAGATATTTGGAATCGAAATTACCTGTCATCATTGACATAAATTAAACATCTTGACTAAATAGTTATTAGACTAAAATCGTAAATTTAAAATGTTTTTGTGCCAAAAGTTCAACAGAAACTGTTTTATCATCATTTTTTCGAAGAAAAATTTATGATTACTTTAAAAAAAGTAAAAGTTTCTAAATTTATCATTTCCGTCAAATAAACTATCTACTCAACATGTTTATTTTTTGTCAATAATGACATGTATTGACTATTTCCATTCTAAATATCTTGGAAACGGTTACGCGTAGCGATTTTTAAGTAGAGAATGTATATTTTTTCACTCAGTAGTTTTCTACAGGTACGGACGAAAAGTTATTACTCTTCAAAACGGTTAAAACACATGTAGGTGGTGCCCCCTACAAATAGAAGTCATGTTGACATCAAAATCAAATTTCTCATGTCAAAAAACTCCCAAACACCAATTTTCATTCAAATATTGACGCTACTTCAGAAATTATTTGAAAAAAATTGAAATAAATATGAAACTTCTAGACTTTGTACCTCCCAAACTAAGCATTTTAGGACATACATTTATACAAAGTTTTTTACTTATTTTTATCTGGCGAATATGCTGCCGAAGTTTCGGAAATACAGTTCGGACCACCCTGTATAAGAAAAAAGTTCTTCGGACATACAGGGTGTATTAGAATTTTTTTATTTGGATTTTTTCGAAGTACTTTTTATTTTTATCAAGGAGTCAATTCTCAAAGCTTTTTACAATTGTTCTGAAACAACCTGTATGGTCTTTGAGCATTTATTACAAATACACGTTTTTTTTGCTCTTGAAAGAGAACATATTCGACTCAAGCCAATACAGTTATTAGAACATATTCGACTCAAGCCAATACAGTTATTAGTTTATATTCATTATATTTATGAAAAAATTGTAATTATTATATTTTATTGAAAAATATAAAAGTTGAAAATATATATTTTCAAAATCAAGCGGAACTAAAATAACCTTTTTTTATACCGACACGTGTTTTAAAAAAGATGAAAAAATAACCGACGGTTATATAATTGTAGTAATTTAAAATAAATATAAAAATTAATGGTGGGTTTGTGGGCAATTAAAATAAAAAAAAACTATATAATGAGTAACAATTTTTGTTTAGTTTACTGACGGACACGAACATGAGAAATCAGAATGAAATGTAGTAAAAAATAGTTTTTTCTGTGAATTAATTGTTATATTGGCAGGTATACTCAAGTATACAGTAACTCCGACATATGACAGATATCACGCGAATATCCGTATCCAGAAAATTACAGTAAAACCAATGTCCAAAGACAAATTGACCCAAAGCAAATCACCGAAACAAAGATTGTCTTAATGGAAAACGCAATATACTCAAATCATTTACAGCAGCATTAGAAGAAATCTTTCGTCAACTGGACTGGACCAACAAAGGACTAAAAATATATAGAGAATATCTTAACCATCTAAAATTCGTTGATTATATGGTCCTAACTGCCAATAATCCGGAAGAACTACAAGCACAAACTAACGACTACTTATTAACGAGAACAAATTAACAAACTACTTGAATTTAGAAAAAAAAACTAAAGTAATGTATAATGAACTAGCGGAAAAAAGACAGACTAGTAAATAATACAACACTGAAAATAGTAGAAGAATATATATAAACTCATCGGCAAAAGTCTTGCACCCCCTTACTACTTTAATAAAAAATTACATTTCAAACTAATTTTTCGTGGGAATCAATAGATGCTAAAGTTAAGTTAAAAAATAACACAAAAAGGGAAAACGTTCACCTAGTTTAATAATATATTTTGCCAAAATACAAAAAAATGCAAATTCCATAAAGAAAAATGTTTAACAAAAAAGAGAAAACAAATAAATAAATAATAAATTCTGACAAAATTAAGGTTACTAATATAAAGTATTGCCTCCTCGATTTGTTATGAGTGCATCAAGTCGTCGGGGCATCCCCACTATAAGATTGTTTATGGTTTCTTAAGGTAATTTGTGCCATTGCTCTTGAGCGGCAATGATCAACTCCTAGCGATTTCTTGGTGGGTTATTTCTGCGAAATACAGCTCTGGTGATGTAGTCCCAGACATGTTCAATAGGATTCATGTCGGGGAAGAGTGGAGGCTAGTCCAGACGAGTTATTTCCCCTTCATTTAATGCTTCCTGGACCATCCTAGCTCTGTGAGGACGAGCGTTATCATCCATGAGAATAAAATTATTGCCGATTTATTGTCGCAGTGGATAAATTTATGGTCTGATTACAGTTTCCACATACAAATGGGCATTCATCACCTCAGGAATATGAACGAGCTCTGTTCGCCTATTGTACATGATGCCACCCCAGAACATCTCAATTCCTCCTTGATAAGGAGCAACAGCAAGGGCTGTATTCAAGCGATGCAGCCTCCCTCCACACTCGCTGACGACAGTCATCACTGATCAAACCTATCCTAATTTCGTCAATGAAAATTGCGTTTCTCCACTGAGGTAATAACCAGTTCTGGTGTTCTCTAGCCCACTGTAGCCTCCTTTGCCTATGGTGTAAAGTTAATAGAGGGACTCGCAGTGGACGTCTACGCCGCAATGCAGCATTAGAATGTTTCGCCTGGAAATGGTTCGGCTTGATATCACTCGGTGGTAAGTTCGTTGAAACTGAGATCGTAGCTCTCGAATTGAAACTGACCGATTTCTTCTGGCAAATTGAGCCAAGTAGCGATCCTGTCGTTCAGTCGTTACCCTTGTACGGCCCAACTTAGGGCGAGATCTTACATTTCCGGTGTCCATATACCGTTGTATAATTCGGCTTACAGTACTTCGCACTAAATTAAAACGAAATTTAAACGATCAGCAATTGGATGCCTGCTGAGACCTTCTTCATGCAAAGCGATAATTCGGGCCCTATCGAAGGCAGAAATTTCGTGCCCTGGCATTTTTGTCGCCTTTCACAACACTTACTACAAGATTGAACTCGAACTGAGAAACAAAATTTGACCGTAAATAGCAAAACCATACACATTCCATCGATACGGTTTTCTTTCATTGTTTTTATGACCTATTTTTTGTAGACACTTATTAAGGTATTTGTACACATAGCCACAACAATATGCTATGCTATGTAAAGAAATAAATTTATCTGGGGGTGCAAGACTTTTGCCGGTGAGTTGGGACAACTAATTCGCAGCTCGGGATCTCTACTACCAGAAATCAACAGAAGAATTAAGTTAGCATGAAGTACTTATGGAAAGAAACTCAATCATAATCAAATCTAGAATGGCACTCTATCTAAAGAAGAAAACATTCGACCAATGTGTACTACCAGTCATGACCTACACATGCGACACCTGGACACTTAAAAGGGACATCATAAGGAAACTGCAGGTCGCAAAACGCTCAATAGAATGAAATATGTCGGGAATAACCAATAACCAAAAAAGACCGTAAAAAATTAGAGTGGATACGACAAAAGACTCAGGTAATAGATGTCATCCACAGATTCAAATCCCCCAAATATCAATGGGCAGGAAACCTGGCAAGAAGAACGGAGAACGGATGGACCGCAAAAATTACACCATGGTACTCACGAGGAATTAAAAGACCTAAACGAGAGGACCGAACCTGAGATGGGACCATGATATTCGGAAATCAACAAGGGTACAACTACAAAAAGAGTATCTAAATATGTTAGGGAGGCTACACCATAATTGGAAATGCTTGAATGAGCTGAAAATAATGATGATGATGATACAATTAAAAAAATTCTAGCATGAACTTAATATCTATTTATATAAGACATAGCTTCAAGATTAAAAGTTTACTAAAATTATTTCAGAAGAAAATGCTCGACTTCCATGCACGAACCGTATGGAATTAGCATTTAATTTTCCCTTATTACTAACAAGCAAAAACGGAATAAAACAGGAGAAATCCGGTAATGTTTAAGCTAGAAATTTCGCATTTTTGCGAACGTTGTTGCGCAGCGAGGCTTAATTCGACCATAATTAACTCATTAACGAAGCAGACTTTCGCATTAATTAATATTTTCAGTTCGTTCGAGAGCGTCTTTCATTTAATTCAACTCATTTCCGTTTTGTTTAATTCTCCCTAATAATGTCATTCACATATGAACTGCGTGTGACATAAGATTTATTTTATAAAGTTGTGTGCTCTATGAAAAAAAAATTAAAAAGAACATTTTCAAATAAAATTTTTCGAAATTCGGCAAAGAAAAACATTTTTTAGTTGTTTATTACTAGTCAAATTTGACAAATATCCGAGAGCCCGATGCGAAATTTTCTGATGTCATTTTTATAAATCAAAGCATAAAAAAACTACTCTGGCCGAACCTAATTTCACAATAAATAAAAAGTCAATAGTGAGAGTCAAATAAATAAAAAATAGCCTTATAAAACGCCCTTCGCTTTTTCGTTTTTTAATGACTCAATATAGTCAATAAATAAAAAAAAATCCATATTATGCAGACCATATTATCTATCAACCAGCCACTAAAGTCTACTGCTGGATGTAGTCCTCCATCGTTTGTTTCCATAATTCCCTATCTTGAATTATTTGCAACCAGTTACTGTGGACAATATACGCGATATCGATTTAAGCCATGTTTTAGTAGTACAGTAAAACCTCTGTTGTCTGGCTTGAAAAAATCAATATAGACTAAACAAAACAAAATTTAAATCTCTACACAGGAAGTATCAGGTTTTATAAATTACCATCCAATTTAAATATAGAGATATTCTAATATCAGTAAACACCTGATAACTAATATGCATAGGTACTATCCATTGACGTAGCTATTTTGTAGCAGTACCATTTTGGATAGTAGAAGGATTAATAGAAGAAACTTGCGATAGACCTGTAAGCGTATCAAATGATACAAATGGATTTGGGTGATGTTTTATGTCTGTGGATAGAAATGTTTACACAGATGCTGATTTGAGATACAAGATGACCTGCAAACTGAACTGACATACATATATGTATTTTAGATGACAGGTACGATATAGGAAGCCTCATGGTACGACTTCGGCAAGCGATTTCCTGAATCGTACCATTTCCAAAGCTTTTGAAAAATTATATTTCTGTAAAAATGATGGTATTAAAAATCTATAACACTAATAAAAAAATATAAATCTATACCAATATATAAAATCCTTAAGTGACGCACTGATTAATCACGATCCTGCTCACACCACTCAACGTAGGAAGCTCAGTTTTGGCATACAGGTTGATTCTAGGGTGCAGAGCTTCGATAAGAAGGTATTCTTCGTAATTCCAGTCCTCAGGGGGTGAAACCACCCCTCAAATATTACAATATTTTTTATTTAAAAAACGGTCAAGTTTCCGAAAACACGATTAAACAGGTATATTTTATCTTGTTTTTTAACATATTTTAAGATTTTTTAAAAATGTATACAGGGTGTTTCGAAAAATCTAGTCATTGATTAATCACGTTGTTAATCATCCTGCTTAAAGCGCTTGACGTATAAAGCTGATTTTTGGCAAACGGATTGATTATGGGGTGTAGAGGTTCGATAAGGAGGGGTTTCTCGAATCTCAAATTCCAAGTGGTTGAAAACACCCGTCAAATATCACAATATTTTGTATTTAAAAAACGGTTAGTCTTTCTACGCTTGGACACGCATAATTTATTTTGTTTTTTTACATATTTTGAATTTTTTTAAAAAATCATACAGGGTGTTCCAAAAAGTTGGGTAATTGATTAACCAGGATTCTGCTTAAAAAGCTTATTTTTGGCTAACGAATTTTTCGAAAGTCAAATTCCAACGAGATGAAACTACCCCTCAAATATTACCAAGTTATATAATAATATCGCCATATTGTTTTTTCTCATGCTGACATAAATGTGAGAAAATTTTATCCAGTTTGTATGTTAATGGAAATTCTTGTTTTGCTTTATCATCACCATTACAAATGATTAATTCGACGCGAACGAAGTCGCGGGTACACGCTAGTAATAAATATATGTACTATAATATAAATATTAAAGAACTGTATATAAAAGTAATAAAAAATATACAGAAGTGGAAGAGCTCAGACTAAATAAACCAGCCACTCCGAAAAATTTGGTAAATGTTTTAACTTTTCTGCAAAGTGGTACGGTTTACACAAATACTGTTATTCTCCTCTATAACAGTGATAATGAGTAATTAATTACTGGTACAGTTCATAGTGTATTGAAGATGTTTAATATTAAGGACTGTGGCCTCTTTTATCCTTAGCTAGATACGCCAATGGTACTATCAGACTCTAGAGAAAATATCAACGCCTCCGTTTGCCAATCTCGTACTTATTTAATACCGTCGTACCCCAGCTTTTTTTATCAATGGTACCGATAAAATCACGAGTACAAACGTCCCCGTAAGTTCATATATTTTATCTTATCTCGCCTCAATTCCATGTTCAGCAGAAGATATCGTTTTATATCTTTACTTTATATTATAACACCGGCACCAACATTATTTATTATATTTTATATTGACTATCAGTTGAAAGTTCTCTACTTATTGTCGTTCTGTTTATTTAAGATATTTGTAGACATTATTTGACATAAAATTTTACGCGAAATGGACGTTTTTTATTATCCGTCTGTCAAATAAAGAGAGTAAATCTCATAAAGATAATAGTAGTAGTAGCAAAATAATAAGAACAAAGTAGCAACTATTTTTTTTTTTTGAAAATTATTCTACTAATTATATTATATCTATAACCATTCCGTCTTTTTATAGTAGGTATAGGTATATAATTCGGCATTATTATTTATGAAAACCTTAAAGCATCAATAATCTTACGAAAACACAAATTGAAATTGAATCATCAACTAGCAAACCTACCTATGAATATGCACATTGGAATGTTGCCTTGTGCAAAACATACAACATATCTCAAATTTAACCGCGACATTACGGTCACTTGTCACAATTTGGGGATTAAAATGAAAGAAAATTGGGTAAACAACCTAAATTTATTATTATATAAATTTATAGTTCACTTGTTACCAGTTAGTAAGATCTAAGATGACACAAAGAAAAAACCATGCAAAATGTTGGCAAGCAACATTAAACTGCATTAGAAAGTCACCTTAAATTATCTAAAGTTTTATGCTATCCAAAGTAGATAATAAGTTTCTTCGCCTTTATATTTGTATTCTAAAGCCTCAAAATAACTATCAGCAAATACCTACAGTCCTACAGAAAATTGCATATATTTTCTACTTACCTGATAGTGATGGCAACCAGAATAATCATCACACCAACAAGGAGCATGGCAACGCATACTCCACTGATCATGTACAAGCTTTCATTTGGTCCATCTGAAAAAAAAAGAAAAACTATAAAACTCTGTTTACCGAAAAGTTAAAAATGCTATAAAGTTGTATTTATTATGTTTTTTTTAATGAAAGATATATATTGGAGGAATCCACTTGAAATGGTGAAGAAAAACACATCTAATTTTGAATCCGTCTGTATATACAATCATTATGTAATTAGTATATAAAGAACCAACTTAAGTAAAGATGTATTAAAATATGTGTTTTGGAAGATCTATGCTATTAATTTTTTTATTTATATTAATATTTGATTAAACTGGTGAAAACCTGAAATACAAACCCGATATGTATATAGAAAGCCCATTTTTATCTACTAACCAACACTCATTGGTCTTAATATAGATTAAAAATACCTCTATTTGCATATTAAAAATACCTCTAATAGGTATTTTTAATTCGTCTTTCTATATTTGTCACAAAAATGCGTAATTTATCGTTAATACAATCACGTAGGTGTTGAATACATAATGATGGATTTTCCAAGGTATTTTCGGTTGAACAGAAAAAAAAGAAAGATTATAAGAGTTTATTGATCAACGTTGGATTATAATTAGATTAGTTATATATTTAGAAAATTATTTTTTTATATGATCGATTTGCGTCAAACTATCTATTGTATGAATATATTCCATTATAGAGATTTCTCAACCTTTTCAATAACATATTCTTTATTCTTATGAGTTATTTATAAACAAGCCACTATTTAAAATTTTGAAAATAAAATAATTCTACAAAAATAGAAAATAACAAAGAAACTAATTACGACACAAAATCATCGATATGATAAACTCGTGATTTTGAAGAAACTAAAAAATCTTTGTCAATGATGTTTCAATGGAGTCAATGAAATGTGTGAAAAACATAACCTTAAATACTCATAATCGAAACAGTTTTCAAGCCGATATATAAGATGAAGGTCGCTTTTTTGGAGAATTTAAAAATAAAGGTGCTAACTTGCGAATAACCGAGGCCAGTAAGTAATCGGTTTATAGACCTTCGCTAGGTTTGCATCTGTGGTAATTCGCCAAAAAAACTGTTGAGCTTGTCCAAATACAAATAAAAATATTTCCTGAAACTAAATAAATAAATTCGAATTTATCTAACCTTACCATGAGAATTTGTACAGAATGATCTAGCGTTTCGAAAAAGCTCTGTATCCAAGATACTTCAAAATTAATAATTGCAGACTATCTTGGTCAAGTCAAGGCTCAGTGGACAGAGATTACAGAAAATACAATTGGGAGATAAACTTAAAATAAGCTGTTTTAATGCTGAAAACCCAAACCAAACATATAGTATACCAGCGTGTACCCGCAACTTCGTTCGGGTCGAATTAATCATTTGTAATGGTGATGATAAAGCAAAGCAAGAATTTGCATTAACATACAAGCTGGATAAAATTTTCTCACATTTATGTCAGCATGAGAAAAAATGATATAACGATATTATTATATAACTTGGTTTCAAAATATGTAATAGAAAACAAAATAAAGTAAGTATGCGTGTCCAAGCGTTTTTGCCGAAAGACTAACCGTTTTCTAAAGAACAAATATTGTAATATTTGAGGGGCGTTTTCACCCTCTTGGAATTTGAGATTACACCCCTACACCCTACAGTTCAATCCGTTTACCAAAAATAAGCTTTAAACGTCAAGCAGTTTAAGCAAAATCGTGATTACTCAATGATCATATTTTATGAAACACCCTATATAAATTTTTAAAAAATCTTAAAATATGAAAAACAACAAAATAAAATATACATGTTTAAAATAATTTTCAAATAAAAAATATTCTAATATTTGAGAGGTGGTTTCACTTTTTATTGTTAATCTAAGGGTTTCACCCCCTTAGAATTCGAGTTTCGAAAAATCCCTTCTTATCGAACCTCTACACCCTGAAGTAAATCTGTTTTCCAAAAATCAGCTTTTTACGTCAAGCGCTTTAAGCAGGATCGTGATTAATCAATGATCAGATTTTTCGAAACACCTTGTATGCATTTTTAAAAATTTTAAAATATGTAAAAAGACAAAATAAAATATAAATTTTTTAAATAAAAAATATTGTAATATTTGAGGGGTAGTTTCACCCCCTTGGAACTGGAATTTCGAAAAATCCATTCTTATCGAACCTCTACACCCTAGAATCAACCTGTATGCCAAAATTGAGCTTCTTACGTTGAGTGGTTTGAGCAGGATCGTGATTAATCAGTGAGTCAGTCACTTAAGGATTTTATATATTAGTATATAGATTGTTTTATTAGGAGTAAAAATTACACTTCCCCTCGCGATGCTATAAAAAAGCAGTTTTCTTTTTTAAAATGTTCTGTGCGGCAACAATGGAAATTTTCCAACTAGATAAATATTACAACGTTGCTTGAATTAATGGATGACGAGCATGTAAAAGCAAAAGGGAAATAAGCAGGGAAAGTATAGGTCAATGTCAATAAGTTTTCTATCGCTGGGCCTGATAATCAATCTCCCATTTATATTTAATGGGATTACGTGTGTACAATATCGATAAAACATTAACCATGAACTTTTTTCTGTTTTAAATAACAATTATTTTATTTTTTACAAAAATTTCCACCTTAGTGTGTACTTTTTTTTATTGAAATGTTCTTTATTACGATTTTTTGCAACTCAAAAAAAAAAAAGAGAGCCAATCTCATATTCCATAGAGCTTTAAGAGCATTGAAAGATTGGTTAAGAAAAGGCTTCTATCTTTTCTCCTTAAATATAAAGTACTTTCTACCCATCAATTTGGATTTCTAAGTAACAGTTGCACAAATGATGCTATGTTCGACCTTTTTAATAATGTATACTCTAGCCTGAATAACCATCACTATACAGCTACAATTTTCTGTGATTTCTCTAAGGCTTTCGACTGTGTAAATCATAATATCTCAATTAACAAATTGCAATACTATGGATTCAGGCTTAAGTCGTATCTTGGCAACAGAAGGCAGCTTGTGAGGATTGATACGTCTATGTCTTCTTGTAAGCCTATAGAATGTGGTGTCCCTCAGGGTTCAGTACTTGGCACTATTTTATTTCTGGTGTTTATCAACGACATTGCAAATCTAGATATTAACGGTAAAATCTGCCTCTTTGCGGACGATACTAGTTTCACTTGGAGCGGCCCAGATGTTACGGCACTATATGATACTATATCCAGTGACTTACGCACCATTAAATCTTGGTGCGATTCTAATCTCCTATGCATCAACCTTTCAAAAACTAAAGTTTTGTCATATAAAAGTACTATACAACCTTTTGTACTTAATAACACCACTATTGACGTCGTGGACTCTGTGAGATTCTTAGGACTTGTTGTGGACAACTCTTTAAAATGGGACTTGCACATCGAAGCCTTATCAAAGAAACTAAGCTCTGCCTGTTTTGCGCTAAGATCAGTGTCTAAGGAACTTAACTCATCAACCTCTAGAATGGTCTATTATGCCCTTTTTGAGTCGCATCTTCGTTATGCCCTTCCATTCTGGGGTACTTGCTGCGCGACAAAATTTGATCGTATTTTCAAACTTCAAAAGAGAGCAGTTCGATACTTATTGGGACTAAACAGTAGAACTCACTGCCAGAATTTCTTTAAAAATTTCAAAATACTGACTCTTCCTTCCTTATTCATTTTTGAATCCGTTTGCTTAATCCGCAAGCACATATTCTCTATTCCGGAAAGGCCTTCTCACAACTATCCACTTAGGAATGCGGAGCACGATATTTATCTGCCAACCCCGAGCTCAGAACTAGTTAAGGGCTCAATACTGTACAATGCCAAGAAAATGTACAATCATTTGCCTTCGAATATCAAGTCACTTTCATTCTTTCCCGCATTTCGCAAAGCTCTGAAATCATACTTACTGGAGAGAGCCCTATATGCGGTAAACGACTTTTTTGTTGATGTTTAATCATGAACAATTTAGAATTTTAATTTTAATATTTTGATCATCTCACACACTGGTTAAAGGTCTAGTATTTAATATTTTATAACTCTTGATTTTATGTTATTATAACATGATTTTATCCATTTACAGTTTTCCTTTTGTAAAATATTGTAGATACGCCTGTGTTTTGCAATGTCCATATATTTTTTATTTGTAATTTTATGACGTAATTTTTTTTTTGAATTGATTTGTATTGTATGACATTTTTTTTATTATTTGTATATTTGTTTTTGTGCTTTTTTTTGTTTTGCTTTGTCGATGAAGCTGTTTTGGATTTTTGTACAATAAAGCGTTGTTTTTTTTTAAGAATCTATTACGCCGTACTTGATGGGCGCTCTCAGGGGTCGGGTAAAGCGGGTGTGTGGCCGAAGGAAATATATATTATATTTCAGAAATCTGCCTAAGCCCACGGCCACACAGAAAGCGTTTTTAGTGTTTTGCGTTTTTTGCGTCTCAAGCTCTTTTTGCGATTTTACCGTTTTAAGCACTTTTTTCGATTTGTGTCCATTAAAAACACGCAAAAGACGCGGCAGGTCTGCAGTTTCTATCACGATGTCAATTAGTAACGTCCCAAGCTCGTGGATTCCCGGCCCGTCCAACAATCAATCCTGTGAGAAAGAGATAGGCGAGATCGGCACCGTTAGCGTTGAAGAGACGAAGATAAAAGATGCTGGGATTGAATTGTGGACGGACCGGGACATATATATTCGGAGACAAACACAATTTACTGCTAGTGCCAATGGTGTGAGTAAAAATAATAATTATTATTATTTGCCATTTATTTTACGAATTTTAGTTTATATGTGTATAGTTTTTTTTATGTTGTAGTGTTGTAGTTAGTACTTGTTATAATTATAATATAATATATTTATATTATATAATTATAATTATATAATAGAATAGTAAATATTTCTAGTTGCTAATGCAATTTTAGGACATGATTTATGAAACATTTTGGAGTGAAACTTCTTTACGCGCGCTGGGGGTAAAAATTCAAGGCCGTGACATACGAGCTAGTGAGACGGCCCTGATACACGAGCTCGTTGTAACGAAATGTGTTAACGGCTTAGAAATACCTAGTGACGCGACGTGTATTTGTAAGCAGTCCACGTGTTTATCAAAAATATTGATATTTTAATACAAATTTTGTAAAAATGAATCGAATTATTACGTGTAAAAAAAACTATTTGTTACTGGTAGAAAACTATTTTTTACGCGTATACAACTATTTATTACGTGTAAAAATCTATTTGTTACGCGAAAAAAATTGTTTTTTTACGCGTAAAAAACTATTTTTTACGCGTCAGTAACTTATTGTTTCTGGTAGAAACCCTTTCTTACGCAAAAAAATATTTTTTACGTGTAAAAAAACTATTTGTTACACGGAAAAACTATTTTTTACGCGTCAAAAACTTATTGTTTCTGGTAAAAAACGTTTTTACCCAAAAAAATATTTTTCACGTGTAAAAAACTATTTGTTACACGTAAAAAAATTTTTTTTTACGCATCAAAAACTTATTGTTTCTGGTAAAAAACATTTTGTTACGCAAAAAAAAAATTTTTACGTGTAAAAAACTATTTGTTACATGTAAAAAACTAATTTTTACGCGTCAAAAACTATTTGTTTCTGTTAAAAAAAACTTTTTTACGCAGAAAAAAAACCTTTTTACGCATAAAAAACTATTTTTTACGCTTAAGAAAATATTTCTTTAATTTATTACTTTTTCAACATTTCAAACTACATTTTTTCAAAGATTTCCTTCAAATTTTTGAACAGAATCTTCCTAAACAGTAGATGTTCTTTATAAAAATATTTTTAGATAATACCCTATAATGAAAAAAATGCATACTATTTAATTTATTTTTATTGTATTATCAACTACCGTATTATCGAAAAAAAACGGCGTCCAGTTGGCTGGGAAATGAACATCAATGACATTTCCCATATACATTTACATATAGAATGACAGCGATCTTCATTCCATAGCCATCGCTGACGCCGTTTTTTCTCGATCATACGGTATAACGTGCGCTTATGACGGGGTATCTTAGAAAACGCTAAAGACGCTACAGAAAACAAACTAATTTGTTTTCATTTGCGTCTTTTGCGAGACACGCCGAACGCTACACGCTTTTGGTGTGGCCACTCCTATATAATCCTGTTATTTTGTTTTAGTCGCTAAAGACGCTTCACGCTAAAAACGCAAAAAACGCTTTCTGTGTGGCCGTGGGCTAAGGCTTAGCCCGATCCTATCGTGTTAAGTCTAAAATCACCTAAAGTTCCAAACACATGTGCTTTGATTAAGACTTGATTAAAGTTTGCAAAGCTTCAGCATTTGTCATAAAATAGTGAGCAATTTGTTAAAAAACCATATAAAGTATATATCTCTGTAATCACAAAACTTCAATCTATTTCCGTATTGTAAGGGAATTTTAAATTATATCTTTCGAGAAAATTTAGTCCAAACATAAGGAATATTTTGTTGATGTTTGACCATCAAAATCTTAAAAATAAAAAAGTTGTCTAAAAATGTGCTACAATACGGATATAGCATAAACCTTTATCTTTAATTTCCTTCTTCATTTGAGTAAAAATATCTAGCGAGTTCTATATAAAACGTTAATTGCGGAACGCTTATTTTGCTACTTTTTCGGACTAGTGAAATGGACTCTTAACATTCCATATGGCATATTAAAAGGACTTTTAAAAGAACCAATTCCTGAAGAAATTGCTATTTGTAGAATAGAATAACGGATTTGTAAAGTGGCCTAAGTCTCGTTTCAGTACACGTTTCCAAATTGGACATTTTACGACTGATTTTTTTCTCATTTCCGGTTTTTGGACCCGGTCCAATCGTTGGCCGTTTTTAATTTTCCACTTTCAATAAATTTTATAGCTCCGAAACGAGAGCTCTGGGCTTTTCGCTTTGTGACGATCTCGTCTGGCCCGTTTGATTTATGCCATCGTTACGAATGTTTAAATTCAAATGACAGTTTTGTCGCTGACATTTATGACGATGTTGGTATAGATCGAAGGACACGCAGTGCGCGTGAGAGAGATTTAATTTTAATTTTGGATCGTTTTCCAGAATTTTCCGTTTGTAGTGTCAGACAGCTTGTTACAATTTCGCAGACGATTGGTGTAGATTAGTTTCTTCAATAATTTCGTAGTTATAAGAAACTTATTTCTTGTACCATTGCGAAAATAAAGTAACAAGTTTGTATTCCTACGGATTTGCAAAATTTCTCATTGTTTCAATGTAAGGAAGAGCAATCCGAGATCTAGCTACTACGGATTAAAATAGAATAAGCCATCGGAAGAAATAGCGGTAGAAAATAATTGTCCGATAATCAAACAACCTATCCGAAACCTAGAATGGGAATCCTTCAAATGTCTAAGACACTCAAAGACATTTCTCAGGACTTAGGCGACCGAGAAAAATTAAATATTTTCCTTGATTTAAATAAGAACAACCTTCGTATTATCACGAGGTTTTTGACAGGACACTGTCCTCAATAAACACCTCAGAGGATTGAAGGTAAGAAACAACGGCGAATGCAGATTCTGTGGAGAAAATATCGGAGATGGAGAACTAATCTCTATATAAAACTGTCTGAGATACTGGTTTTTGTCAAAGCCCTGAGACTGTATGATGAGCTATAATCAAGAAAGATAACAGATCTATAAGGTTGCGGTCATTAACTTTCCCCCTCCGATATAGTCTCTACAATTACTACGGTGTTGTAAAGCGTCTCATTTTTTCAACGTAGTTTAGATAGAAAGAAAGTACCCAGTATTGACGCCAAATTTGTAAATAGCACTACTTATTTTATTAAATGAAAAGAGTGCTTGGAATTGCCTGGAATTCACAAGTAAAGAGCACGGCAGAGATAACCTTGATCACTATTCCAAAGAATCCAACTATGCTGTTCTGAACTTTAATAAAAGGGAAATAATAATAATACAGAAACTGTCCTCATACCAAGGTTTGTAGTATTATACATTCAAAACATGCCACATTTATATCGTTCGAAACTGAAGAGTTTTGTCAGTTTAACTCTGGTTGCGGCGCTCGAAGCTAAAGTTGAAGGTTTAGTGCAAATATCTTTAGATTATAAGTTATTCTATTTATTATTTTTGGTTGCCCTTTTGCGAGCTAAGATATTGAATTAAAATAAATGAAATTATTCACAGCATCATCGATTCCATTAAATACATACACATGTTATATGATATAATTCTCAGATGAAATAAATAGAGAAAATCTTTAGCACAGAATATTACAACAGACAAATAAGCTATATGTTTTAGTTAACACTAGTTAAATAATGAGAAAACATTTACTTTACCTTTAATAACATTCCTTGTCACATAACTTACGAACCTAAATAACAATGCGTATCGAATGGTAGTATAAATGCTATTACTTAACAACTATTATCTCTGTTCGTCGTCCGATTTCCTTTCCCGGGTTTTACGAATAATATTTTATAAATCAATAATTTTATTTATGTATACAGAGTTTCTTTAAAGAAATATGTTTATTTTTAAATAGACGGTTCATCTCAGTAGATTTGTACTCCAGCAGTAAAAATCCCAGATTTTTCCCCCTCTTTTTAAATATAAGAATATTTTTGGATTAATATCAGAATTATTAACTGCAAAATTAAATCTCGCCGGAGCTGTTGGCTACCGGCCAAAAATACAGAAAGAACCTCGAAAATCGGATTTCTGGATAATGTTTCAATTCGAAAATCTTCCGATTTAGCCAGACGGCACGTCTTTTCCAGCTGGATTTGTAGGAAAACGTCGGTTTATTCAAACAAAACCGGGTCCCGACTGATTTAGAGGTTTTTCCGATTCCCTGGACATCGAAAAATAAACCATTTCAGTAGTTCGTAGGATTCTCTTTGTTACTGATGTTTCAGCTCTGATTTCCGCACCATATGTCATCACTGGTCGTATGCAGATTTTGTATATTCTTGACTTGCATTCTGTACTCAAATGTTTGTTTTTCCATATGGGATATTTAAGATGTCCTGATATTGCGGCAGCTTTATTGGCTTGTTTCCTTACTTCTTCTTCCAGGAATCATGAGCTTGTAATTTTGCATCCGAGGTATTCGAATGACATTATCTGATCAATAGTTTTGTTATTTATTACCAATTTGCACCGTAGAGGCTCCTTTGTAATGGTCATGCATTTGGTCTTATTTGGAAATTTGCATGTTAAGTTTTTCTGCCAGTCTGTTAAAAGCTTGTAGCATTCTTTGGAGGTCGTCCTCTGACTCTGCAATAAGTACTGCGTCATCGGCATAGCATAATATGTTTACTTTATGCATTCCCATTCGATATCCTAATCCAGTATTCGTGACGGTTTTTATTACTTGATCCATGATTGTGTTGAATAACAGAGGGCTGAGACTGTCGCCTTGGCGAAGACCTGTTGTAGTTCGAAGATGCTGCGTTAAGGTAAAGTTTGTTCTTATTTGGGTTGTTGTGTTTGTGTTTAAGTCCTTGATAAGTTCTGTGAGTTCTTTCGAGACATTACTGCTTTCCAAGATGGTGATGATGTCTTTTAGTTGGACTCTATCAAAGGGCTTTGTTAAATCTATAAAATATAGATAGGCTGGAGAGTTATATTCCCGGGTTTTGCGAATAATATTTTAAAAATCAATAATTTTATTTATGTATACAGAATGTCTTAAAAATGAATGTTGTGAATTTAAAGAAATATGTTTATTTTTATACAGGCGGTTCATCTCAGTAGATTTGTACACCAGCAGTAAAAATCCCAGACTTTTTTCAATATTCGATGTTGGTTATTTAAACCTCTCTTCAAATATAAGAATATTTTTGGATTAATATCAGAATTATTAACTGTAAAATTAAATCTCGCCCGAGCTATTGGCCAGCGTCCAAAAACACAGAAAGAACCTCGAAAATCGGATTTCTGGATAATGTTTCAATTCGAAAATCTTCCGATTTAGCCAGACGGCACGTCTTTTCCAGCTGGATTTGTAGGAAAACGTCGGTTTATTCAAACAAAACCGGGTCCCGACTGATTTAGAGGTTTTTCCGATTCCCTGGACATCGAAAAATAAACTGTGAGTTTTCTTGCTTACATCAGGTGTGAGTTTTAATGCCTTTTACTTCCTTATTTCGTTTTCTGTTTGTTGATTTGTTTTGACGGCCCTAGTTCTACCTGATATAAATAGTATGTATAGTGTATGTATACAAGGACGTCGCAAACTAGAAGAGATACTCCTTCTTCTTCTCGTCCTTTAACTATCGAAAGAGTATGATGACATCATGTCTCCATTGCGTGTATCGTTGATGTCCATCCCACTCTATATATATATATATATATATATATATATATATATATATATATATATATATATATATATATATATATATATATATATATATATATATATATATATATATATATATATATATATAAACGGGATTTGGTTTAAGTATTTAATACTCATTTCCAACTACAGCCTATTGCTGCCTTCCTGTTACCCTACGCCACACATCTCGATTTAGAGCGTCATCAGCTTCTAAGTTACGAGCTTCCATTGCTTCCGTAACCGTTCCGTTCCAGGATTTTCTAGGTCTACCTCTCTTTCTTCTACCCTGGGGAGCCCATTGAAAAACTCTTTTTGGCCACCTGTTCTCCGGCATACGCAGAACATGTCCAAACCATTTTAAGCTGGATTTTTCGATTCGATCCAGTACTGTCTCCTCCGATGCATTCATGATACGCCTGACCTCGATGTTTGTCTTTTTTTCCATCCTAGATATACCTGCACTTCTTCTAAGGTCTTTCGACAACTTGGATTTTGCGCTTCGCGTCTGCACTCAGAGTCCACAGCTCTGAACCATAGCAAAGAACTGACTACACCAATGTTCTTCCAAGTCTCTTTTTAGTTGTTGCAGATAAGTTTCGGTCCCACCAGAGGCTGTTAAGACATCCAATAACTTGTTTGCTCTTCTGAATTCGGGTTTGTATTTCTTCTTTGCCCAAACCCTCATTGTTGATAGTAGCACCCAGGTATTTAAATTTGTCTCCTTGTTGAATCTGGACGTTATCATTAATGAAGACTTCAAGCGTTGGAATTGACAGCTAAGTATTCGGTCTTCTTTAGACTAACCTGAAGTCCCCATTTGTTGTATTCTTGATAAAGCCTCTTAGTCATGAACTCTAGATCGTATGAGTCCTGCGCAATCACGACCTGATCGTCTGCAAAGTTCAGGGTAAATAGTGTGTTGTCCCCAATGGGTATTCCCATACCTTGACATTTCGTCTTCCATTCCCTAAGGGCTACTTCGACACCCCACTCTAAATTAATTAATAAATTATTTCAAGGCGTTTTTCAGAATATTGGGTCACCCTGTAGAGATATATTTGAATATCTTTTATATAAAAAATACTTGGGTAGTTGTCTTAGAGCCATAGTGCCCAATATGTATCTGTATCTTAGACTACAAGAATCTGTTCAAAGTACCTACCTTGAACTTATAAAAAACATCACGATCAAAACCAAAAACGAACTGGTAAATTTTGCTTTGAAAAATATTCTGGTTCTAGTCTAAAATAGATATAATGGTAATCAAAAAACAGCGGGAAA
Source organism: Sitophilus oryzae (assembly GCF_002938485.1). Classification (NCBI taxonomy): domain Eukaryota; kingdom Metazoa; phylum Arthropoda; class Insecta; order Coleoptera; family Curculionidae; genus Sitophilus; species Sitophilus oryzae. The sequence goes on from NW_022146501.1 coordinate 9,255,807, forward strand.
GAAATAGCCGTTGGCGATCCAATACCTTTGTTCCACTAAATCTTGCTTGATTTCACCGTTCTTGGAACCAATAAAAATGCCGATGGCTCGGTCTGCATCTGGGTGGCGAATTATTTCTGCCGAAACCTGACCTCAGTCACATAGAACTGCAGTAAACACAATCAGAGTAATAACAACCTTCTAAATTAGTTCGGCGAAATAACAAAGAATCTATTAATTAAGTGGTCTGAAGTGTTTTTAGGAGATAGATATTAGATAGTTTACTCTAGATTATAGAAAATAACTTAAATATCTATGCAACTATGTTTCACAAAAAAAAATGATGGACAAAATCAATTTGAAAAAACATATTGTGAAATTGCTCCAATGCAGATATACAGGGTTGTTCACCACATACGACACGGAGTATTGTAGCTAAACGATGAGATTTTTACAAATTGTAAGTTTGGGGTTCGTTGAAGGACTATTAGAGCTACAATTTAAAAATATTTTTACAAGATACAGAGTGTCCCAAATAAATAAAGAATATCAAAGTTGTATTTTTTTAAATGGAACAACCTGTATATTATTGCATTTTAGTTTCTACGATTAAAATAGCAGTAAATTTGATTAAGGTTTATTATACTTAAACCTTACTGTTTTTTGAAATATTTTCACTTTTGTGAAATTGCAGTAAAATTTTTAAAGCTTCATTTCTCCAAGGGTATCAATGTTTTTTAATACTAAATATTTAATGGAGCTTTATTTATTGATCAGTTATGTGTACCTTCTACAGAGTGTCTAAAAATTTATTTTAAATAATTATTAGCTTTCAACGACAACAACTCTTTAATTTAAATGGAATGCCCTGTATATTTTTAGAAATCAGATGCACAATTAAATTGTCTATCAAATTGTATTATACCATTTTTTACCTATCCCTTCAAGTTTTCGTATAAAATGCATTTTCTTATAATTTAGACCTCATTTATCAATATATCAATGGAATATTGACATTTTAGATTGTTTTTAAAGCAACAAATGTACAAAATGTACAGACTAGTAATATTATCGTTTTTAGCAAAACGATAATATTACTAGCCCATTTGTATGCAAAAAGAAAACTATTTAAATCTTTATAAAAGAGTATACCATTAATTAAATATAACACCATTATTTGCGCCCATATACTAATTAATTACATACTTAATTGTGTTCGTTATTAAATTATTATAATAAATGTGGATTTTTGAGTCAGAAATCAATATAATAATAAGTTATCAAATTAAAGTCTTTGTTGTTATAAATAAGCATTTATTAAAAAATGAAATATCATTTTTAAGGTGTTACTTTTTATCACACTATCTAATGCCCATACAAAATTCAGTTTTTTAGTATTTGGAGCAATTATTATTAATCAACGCAAACAGTCAGTTAATGTAGTTTGAATACGGCATCATATTAATTGGTCCTCTTTAACAAATATTTAAACAGTTTTTTTTTTATTTTTTAATGAAATAAACGAATTATATCGACAATATTAGTATCTGTACTCTTTAAAAATTTGGTACATCTTTAAAAATGACCTAAAATGTCAATAGTCCATGGGTATATTGATAAATAAGTTCTAAATTACAAGAAAATGCATTTTCTACGGAAACTTAAAGAGATAGGTAAAAAATGGTTTAATATAATTTGATAGACAATTAAATTGTGCATCTGATTCTAGTAAAATATACAGGGTGTTCCATTTAAATTAAACAAGTTATTGCCGTTTGAAGCTAATAATTATTTAAAATAAATTTTTAGACACTCTGTATAAGGTAGTATTATTTTTATTATTACTACACAATAACTGATCACTAAATAAACTTCAGTAAATATTTAGTATCAAAAATTTTGATACCCTTGGAGAAATGAAGCCTTAAAATTTTTACTGCAATTTCACAAAATTGAAAATATTTCAAAAACGGTAAGTATAATAAATCTTAATCAAATTTACCTTTATTTTAATCGTAGAAACTTAAAATGTAATAATATACAGGGTGTTCCATTTAAAAAAATAAAACTTTGATATTTTTTACTTATTTGGGACACTCTGTATCTTGTAAAATTATTTTTAAATTGTACCTCTAATAGTCCTTCATCGAACCCGAAACTTACAATTTGTAAAAATCTCATCGTTTAGCTACAATACCCCGTGTCGTATGTGGTGAACAACCCAGTATAGTTTAACCAAAATAAAATAACCAGCCGACCTTTTATAGCTATATATAACTAGGTTACCTTTCAGTTTATGTATTATTACTTTGAATTAGACATAGTTAATTCTACCAGACATGCTTCTTTCTTCTTTTTAAGTTCCGCCACAGTGCATTTGACACTTAAATTAGTTTCAATTCTTTTCCAACTATCATGAACAATATTTCTATTTTTGTTGGAGATATTCGAGATAAAAAAAAACAAAGAAAAAACTATTTAATAGTTATTTTTTATACAAGACGATAAATAAAGCTGTCTCTTTAATTGTCAGTTTTCAGTCAATATTTTTTAATTCTCTTTCGTGTTGATTGCTGATTGAATTGGAGTCAGAAATGGCTCAAAACGAAATAAGTAAATTACCAACAGATATTCAGGCTGAGGCGACAAACGCCATATCCAAACTACTTCCACTTAAATGCCGAATAACTTATGAAAAGGAATACAAACATTTTCAAAAATGGAAGCAATTAAAAAACACGCGAGAAGAAATAAAGTTTTTAACCTATCCTCGCTGTTAAAGTATCATTTAATCTACCCTTGCGGTTAAACTACTATTTTATCTACGATAGATATAAGGCAATTTTAACAGTTGCTATGGAAAAAAAATCTAAATACAAATACTGACTCAGTTTTATTAGCATCATCTGCTGATGATGCTAATATGGTTAGCGAAACGCAAGTAAAAGTGTTTTGGTGTATTGTGGTGAATTGGTGTTTTTATTTTGATGTTGTAACACCAGAGGGGTCCAATCCTCAACTGTAATATTCAAGAACACTATAGTTTTTTTAACATAAGGAAGGTGAAGGTGTAATCATTAAAAAAATCCATATATTCACATATTAATCTAGTCAAAAGATTACGACTGTGCCCAGATGATAGGCGTAATTATCTATGAATACGAAGACTCTAGGCAAACACTGATCCCTAAAAACAACATCAAGTTGTAGAACCACAACTTTGGAATGTATACAAAAAATATTCAACTAAAAATTGCATATTCAGTCTCGTAAACAACAAATTCCTTAAAACAAAGGAACTAAACACTTAACTAGATCAATCAGACTGATTTTAATACTCAGATCAATCATAAAATAAAGAATTGAACGCGATATCTAAATTTATCGCTAATTAGTTTTTTAATATGGAATTTCCTAAAAGACTGGTTCAAAACATTAATAATAATAACGTAAGTATGTAAAATCCTTGCATTACACAGGAAAGATTAAAATTATATGCCATTGTACTTTAAATACTTTGTCATTCATTCATTAATTTTAATTTAGCAATTAATGAATGAATGTTGGCATATTTAAGAGATTTGCAAAAATCCGACATTTTTGTTTTGAAACCATTTTTTCGTAATTAAATGAATAAGACTTTTCAGTAATTTTATAATTATTGTTAAATACATGAAACTTGTAGGTATGGTCTCAAAATGAATTTGGAAACTAATAAACACCTTGGGATTTCTACTACCAGAAATCAACAGAAGAATTAAGTTAGCATGGAGTACTTATGGAAGAAACTCAATCATATTCAAATTTAGAATGCTACTTTATCTAAAGAAGAATACATACGACCAATGTGTACTACCAGTCATGACCTATGGTCGAGAAACCTGGACATTTAAAAAAGGACATTATAAGGAAACTGCAGGTCGTAGAACGTTCAATGGAACGAAATATGCTGGGAATAAACAAGAAATACCGCAAAAGAATAAAGTAGATACGACAAAAGACCCAGATGATAGATGTCATCCACAGAATGAAATCCCTCAAGTGGGAATCGGCAGAACACCTGGTAAGAAGGACAACCAACAGATGAACCACAAGAATTACAGCATGGTGCCCACGAGGAATTAAGAGACCTAGAAGAAGGCCAAACCTGAGATGGGACCATGATATTAGGAAATTAGCAGGAATAACTTGGGCCCACGTAGACACCATAATTGGAAATGGTTGAATAAGCTGAAAATGATGATGATGATGATATGCTTGATATGCTAGTAAAATTATCTTATCATTAATAAAAAAAACAAAGAAGAGATCAAAACTCCTTTATCCGACTGATTATGATTAACTAGTTGACGCCTGGCGCATCCGCCACGACATCAGGAAAAAAAAACTTTTTATTTTTTTTAATTAAATGAAAAACAAAAAATCCGGCGACGACAGTTTTTAGAACAGCCAATTAGCTATCTTTTAGTATAAAAAGCAACTTTCTAGAGCAAGTCGTTACTTCAGTAGAGACGACACAGATAAACATTAGCATTTTATATATACAGGATGTCTCAGATTTTAATCGGGAAAATTTAATAGACGATTGAACTTGCAAAAATAAAACGAAAAGTTCATATCAACTTGTAAGATTTAAAGCTTCCTTTTCGAGATACAGGGTACCATTAGAATACCAATTATAATATTAATTACTAATTAGAATTTAATTATTTTCGCAAGAAGTAAGCAAGATAGACAAAAAAGTCAGGAGACAAAAAAAATATTTTTAATTACTAAATCCAAAAATAATATTAAACTTCTAAAAAATCAGTGGCGTGCCTATTTTTTCCTTTAAAATAATTTAACAATGATGCCCCACCGCCGCCCCTGGCCATTAAACTTAAATCTAATTACATCAAATTAAGTCCCATAGTAAGTATTATAAACGGGTCAAGTTATATCAAAATCGATTAAATAGTTTTTCAAGTATCTTAATTTATTTTTCTTTTTTAAGTAACTTTAACACCCTGTATCTCGAAAAGGAAGCTTTAAATCTTACAAGTTGATATGAACTTTTTGTTTTATTTTTGCAAGTTCTATCGTCTATTAAATTTTCCAGATTAAAATCTGAGACAACCTGTATATATAGGGTGTTCCTTAATGACATGCTAATATTTAAGGAAATGATTCTTGAACCTATTCTAAGAGAAAAACTTAATACGAATGAACTTAACATCCTAAACATCTTAATTTCGGAGATACAGGGTGGTAAATTTTTCTATTTTTTTTTTATAATAGCTCTGATTTTATTACAGATATCGTTATGAAACTTAATATAGTCTGTCCAACGAGAAGATCCTTGACAGTGAGAGATGTGTCTGTCATTTTAATTTCAAAGTAGTTTATTTTATTTTACTAAGAAATAAGTTGGTACAACTGGAACGCATTGCAGGATATATTTAAAATTTGATTGACAAGATGACAAGTGATTACTTCAAAATATTGTGAAAAAAACTGTATAAAACTGAAAAAATGTAATCGAGTTATTTTATTTAATAAAAACGGTATGTGTTAATACAAAACAAACAAGAACAAGACTCTACATACCAAAAAAATATAAAAAAGAACTATTATTTACTTTCAAGCTTTATGAAACTACCCGCATTTATGAATATATTTATCAATATAACTTATGTACAAATACAAATTTGTAATATTCCACAAGAATAAATAAAACAACATAGGTAAATAAAACAAACTATTTTATTAATAATAACACCTACCAAATTTTATACCTTAAAGGTTGATTAATTAACTTTAATCTTAATTTTTTTAAACCAGTACCTTTTGATATTATTTTTCTGCAGTACTAAAATCCATTATTTACCTATCGTGTGATGTCGATATTTTACAGCTGCTCCAGTTTTTAGTATGTGTTTAATTTGATCCTTCTACCATATACGAGATGCACTTATCTACGAAATGGTATACAAACTTTATCTATGGCAACTTCATTGGTGTATAAAACTTTCTGTCTGGGCAGCGAGTATAAACCATAAACTGTGCAGTACAGTTAATTTTCACTCGATTTTTCCTCCACTTGACTTCAAAAGACACAAAACACACGTAATAATACGAATCAACATGCATCATCTTCCAAAACGCAGGGTATTTAACAAAAGTTGACACAAAATTCTAACCTATAATTTGGCAAGACTTTGACAAGCGTCAAAAATGACAAAAATCTAAAGGCGAGTTCATACGCATCGGCGTCCGTTTGTCGTTCATCGTTCCGTCAAACCAATAAAATTGAAATACGATCTGTCATTTTTAAATAAACCAATAAAACTGGTTAAAAACAACAAGACACGACGCATGACGGATTTATATTTAAACCCATCCATAGATAACTTAAAAATTATTAGAAACTTTTTTTAGTAAAATAAATAGATTGGTATGGGACGTCATCTGCTTTTCTTCTGTCATCGTCTGTCGAAATCTTACCTGAGAAAAAAAACAGAGTATACACGTCTTCTATGCATAAAAATACCATTTTTGAAATAATTTGACAAAGAATTTTATTTATTTCATCCAGTGCAGTCCATACTGGTTTTACATTGAATATTTTTGGAGAAAAAAATGGTACTCAAATGTAAATGGTACTACTTTACTTGGAATAAAAAATGGTAAAATAAAAATTATTTTCAAAATGTACATTCATTTCGCATAGCTTTTGCTTAAAAAAATTCAAGTCAGTTTATTTCAGTTGTTTCATTCTGTTGTGTGGAAATCATTTCTGCATCGACATATATTCATTGAAGTTTTTTTCTTAGAATAGGTGCAAGAATCACCTCTTTAAATATTAGCATGTCATTAAGGAACACCCTGTATAGATAGAAAACAGCAACAGAGTGTGTAAATGAATTTTATCTTTCTATATTCATCTTTTTATCATCTCCCTATAAGGGAAATAGAAATTCTAAACCAGTCCACCCTATATAAAAGGAAAAAGAACGATACTGTTATAAAATGCGGAGAGTTGGACCTGTTGGGGTTTTATTACATTTTGTGAATGTTTGTCTGTGTGAGTTGAGTATATTGATTCTTAGATTTGGTTTATCCATACTTTATTTAATGTTTTATTAGGAAAATCTTCCACATCGCCGAACAACAACTTTTTCGCATGGATATTTTGGATTATCTAATCGTCATGTTTGCAAATGATAAAAACAATACTCTTTCGACCGTCATACACACCCCCTATCGTAAATACAAACAACTATTTAATACTTGAATTAGGGCGCTCAGCTATTTTTATACTGTTTGTTCTTGATATGGATATGCGAAAGATCGTTTATACAATACATATATCGTCAATTAGCTTGATTGGCTATGGAAAAATGTGTTTTTTAGATGGGTACAGTTTTATTTTTGTAACCAAGCAGATGGTGTTACATAATTAGATATTTTTATTAGATAAAAGGAGGGAAACCAATAATTTGTGTTCAATTATTTTCTTGCCGGGTAAATTGTATAAAGCAGTTGAAAAAAAATCTTATTTATATTCTTTACTAGCTGACCAAGATGTATGCGTAAAGAATCAAGCTACAATTTTTCAACAAAATACCGTGTGTTTCTGAATAAGAGTCCGATGTTTCACAGGGTGATTTTTCAAGTAGTTTTAAGAGTCTATTAGGCTGTACTGTTCGGGTCGCTATCAGGGGTCGGGTAGTCTTCAACGCAGGGAATCTAGTATTACCTTAATCTGTGGCTATTCGCCCCGATGCGCGATGGAAAATACAAGTGTCCTCTTTCATAATATAGAAATACACCAAGAAATTTACGGCTGCGATTTTCGTTTATTTGAGTAAAGTTAATTAATTTTAAGTAATACCAGCAATTATAACTAATTGTTAAGCTACTTGTTAAAGATAAGTAATAAATAGTTTGTTTTGTCATGGTAACTATGATTTTATAGGGTAATTGTATTAAAAATATGGGCTAAAAATAGAAAAAATTGGAATAAATCGCAAACTATTAAAAATAGGTATATGACATACTTAGTAAAAGTTGAGGAGTTTTGTAAAATCTATCAGAAAGAATGATAATATATAGGGTGTCCCATTTAAAAAAATTTTGATTTTTTAATTTTAAGTAGTTGAAATTCATAAATATATTTTGAACACCCGGTATCATTTAACTAAAATATCTTTATATATATCTTTTTTTCATCTCTATAAAACTCTCCTACCAAATTTTAGTACTCCAACTTCAGAAACACTGACAATTTTTACCACACTGCAATTTAACATTTGTTTAAACAAATTGAAATATTACAAAAACTATTAACTTTAGGTTTATAACATTATATATAAAAAAGTTATGGAATATTACGCAGAATCTAAAAATAAAATAAAAATAGGGTGTTGCATTTAAAAAAACATATGTTATATCCGCCACACTTTTTTGACGCACCTTGTATACTCTATAATAATTTTAAAATGTGTAACTTTTATATTTAATTTTTTTTTGTAAACCTCGAAACAAATGAGATAATGGACTTTACTCTATTGTTGGCTCACCCTGTACAAAGACATGCTTCTGTTTGTTTGTCTACCATCAATGGACATACAGCACATAGAAAATGTAAGGTATTTTCGCCATTTAATTCGAATGGGATAAAATATATTTAGAACAGTAGTCATTTCTGATATAATATTGTAAATCTGTGTATGTAGTTTGTAATGTCATGGAAATTCCGAAATTCGTAAAAAAATAAAGACAAACTTAAAAAAATATTTATACTAATGTAATTATTTGTTGTTTCTCTATATTTTTTAGATTGTCTGGCATAATAAATTACACAAAACACAAAATCAATATCATATTTTTGGATGAACTTGTTACAGGATTAATTATTGATGTCGTTGATATTTTCTCCTTGGAACAATTTCTGAAAATAATTTTGTTTATAAATAAGTTTAGTACACTTTACCTTTGCGTCGTTTAGTACATTGGCGATATTTTTAAACTTAAAAATACTTGTTCGATTTAAGCTTAGCAACCTTAGAGTATAAATAGCTTTTTCGAGTTATTTTTGAACCAATTTGATCAGATTTAATATAAAAATAATTTGTTATTTTTATTTCCTCATATATGTAAAATCTGACAGACATTATTTGTAGTTTTAGATGTCATATTTATTTATTTTTCAATTGCTTTTATATTTGGTTTAAAGTGATGATAATTTTACAAACAAATATATAGTTAGTACTTCAGTACCTTTCTCGATTTGAATTAGGTCTTTCCCCACTATTTTCTATTGAATTTCCCGGTGGCGTAGAGGTACAGACTCTCGTCTACCAATCTCAAGGTAATGGGTTTGAATCCCACACCGGGCATTTCATCAGCCGACTATTTTTATTAAAATAAAAATAGTTTGGGTACCTAGGTCGACTCAGCCTTAAATGAGTACCTTCCCTGTATACCGAACGGCTCTAGTATGGCAAGCTGTACGCTGTACCTTGCTACTCCCAAGGCATCAAACGCTATATACGGGAGCTACTATTATATTATTTCTATTGAATTTCTATTCTATAATGCCTTGTATGTCACTGATTTGCAATGGACAAATAAACTATAAGCGTGCGTGACATGAACTCTCAATTACGGAATGTTGGGAAATACCAAAACTAATTTATCGAAATGAAACTTCTTCACGGACGGTGGGAGAAAAAATTCAAGGCCGTAACACACGTATGAATGTCCCGTCACGTGAATGACGGCCGTGAGACACATGCGAGACGGCCGTGACGCGCGATCTAGCGAGAGGAAGTGATAGCGGCAGTGTTGCCACAGCTACCCCATTCTGGGTAGATCCCGTTATCTCATGATAATCTACCCCGATGAAAAATAAGCTTGTGGCAACACTGGGTTACGATCTGTGCCACACGCGGCTAAGGAAATCACTATAATAAACTTGATACTGTACCAACCTTGATTTTATGCATATGTTCATTGATATGTTTGTAGCTTCTGAATAACGGTCTAGGTAAGGCATCTAACTGATTGGCCAACTCAGAATTATAGTTTAGAGTTAGTAACTCGTATTTTCATTGGAGAACACTTTCATATTTATTTCACACCAATAATCAACGAGAATATTCGTATAATTTAATAAAATTACTGTAAATCACTATAAATAATGAATTGTTTGTAACTGAGCTGTAATCTCTGTATTATTAATCCAGTAAATGACTCGAGGAAGTACCTACAAGGAAAGGTTCAAAATCAGGGTTCTGAGGATGTTCCGGAAATCTCTGTAAGTGAAATTTAAAATGCTCTAAAAAAGATGAAGAACAATAAAGCTCCGGGGGATGATGGTGTCGTCACAGAAGCGATAAAGATGGGAGGAACAGTATTAATGACCAATATTCAACGGCTGTTCAATCTCTGTCTGGAAAATCAAAATATCCCTACAAAGTGGAATAACTCAATAATTATCCTCTTACATAAAAAAGGAGACATAGCAGATCTGGAAAATTACAGACCAATTAGCCTTCTTAACCATCTTTATAAACTATATACCCGAATTATAACAAAGAAAATTGGACTTCTACCAACCTAAAGAGCAAGCTGGTTTCCGTTCCGAATTTGGTACCAACGATCATCTGCAGTGTTTAAAACCTTAATAGAAAAAAAAAACCATCGAATACAATCGTCCCCTAGCACTCATATTTGTCGATTTTAAAAAGCGTTCGATACGGTAGAATTACCGGCCATCCTAACAGCGCTACAAGAATGTAGACCATCGATATTGTAACATAATAAAAAACATATATGACAATGCTACAACAACTGTAAATCTACATTCCACAACTAACCAGATAAAAATAAAAAGGGGAGTTAGGCAGGGCGATACCATGTCGCCAAAATTGTTTATTACTGTTCTTGAGCATGCATTCAAAATGCTGGCTTGGCAACAAAAAGGAATAGTTATCGATGGAGGGATACTCAACCATCTACGCTTTGCGGATGATATCGTTATAGTGTCAGATAGTCTGGGAGAGATCAAAGACATGCTTCAAGAACTTAACGATGCATTACACGAGATTGGACTAACAATAAATTTTAACAAGACTAAGATAATGTCTAATATGGTGCCCAGCGAACACATACAAATTCACAAAAACAGAATAGAATTAGTCCACAAATATGTATACTTGGGCCATGAGATCAAAATAAGCAGAGATAATCAAACCTGTGAACTGGCTAGACGAATTACCTTGGGATGGGCGGCTTACGGAAAAATGAGGGACATCTTTAGAGCAAATATCCCAATACACCTGAAAAGAAAGGCATATAACCAATGTATCCTCCCGGTTTTGACCTATGGCGCCGAGACACTCACTCTAACAAAATCAACCGCAGAAAAATTGAGAGTGACATAAAGGCGGATGGGGAGATCTATGATTGGCCTGACTTTGAGAGATCGAGTAAGAAATGAAGAGATACGCCGACGTACGGGAGTGGATGACATTATCCAGCGAATCACAAAACAAAAGTGGAGATGGGCTGGACACATTGCTAGAATGGCAGACGGGAGATGGACCAAAAGACTTATAGAGTGGAGACCAAGAGCCGACAAGCGTAGCCAAGGCAGACCTCCCACCCGATGGACCGACGACCTGAAACGAATAACAACTAACTGGATTGCAACAGCTAAAAACCGCGAGAATCGGAGACGTTTGGAGGAGGCCTATGTTCAACTATGGACGTGAAAGGGGGCTGCGTGATGATGATGAATCCAGTAAATGATGGAGATAAACAATTGTGATTGATTAAAATTTTATTTTAAGATGAAACTTTTGTTGACAACATTCTGAGAATTCGAATAATGACAAGACAAGTGACATCTGTTTAAAAAAAACAGCGATTTAGAGTAACAATTTGGTTATGTAAAATTTAGAGTGACAATTTTGACTATGCAAAAGAAATACATATTCTATGAGTTTACTGGTTGCCTTTAATATTAATTTAAAAATAAATCCCCAACATGAATAATGAACAAAACACTTAAACAAAAACAGACCAAATACCACATAAAACAAATTGTTGGTTAGGTCAAGTAGTAGTCAGAGATATAGAGGTAGTAGTATTTTGGTTTAATGACCACAGCTAAAATAAAAAAAAAATTATAAAATTATAAAACTAGAATAGTGTACGGTTTTATATCATTTCTATTTTTTTTTTGAAGTTTATAAAAAACATTCATAAGAAAATAAATATCCTTCAAATCCTTCAATTTAATATCTGTTAGTAAGTTTCACTTCACATATACATACACAATTTTTTTTTAATTAATTAATTTTCTTTATTCGACCAATCGCAAGCCAGCAGTAAAAGAAATTAGAGAAAAAGTGCCTTTAAGTGATTGCGATTGTCGCAAATTAAATTAAAGTATCATTTTACTATCGTTTGCGAAAAAAGAAGTTATTTTCGTATGAGTCCCATAGCGGTTCAAACCGATTTAATCCAATAATTGTGAGGTGTAGGCGCGACTTTGGAGACCGATCCAGACGAATACGATTAGCGCTCTCCAGCATCTGTTGTTTATACATCTTTCCACAATTTCTAAGCGTTTATAAATACTTTTATTCGTCTATCTACCATAACTGCATTTGCAATTCTGAAAAAGTCTATTACAATTCTGGAATTAATAATTTTCATACTTTTTATAAAATACTAGAGTACATTTTCGAGCTACCTATCAAAAAAAAAGATCACGTAAACTTTGTTACAGCTAAGCTAATAATGACAATAATGACAGACAGTGGCACTGAAATGTTCCGAGAGTTTCCCTTACATTCTGTGTTGTCAATCTTGTAATACGTATGACTGATCATTCTATAACGATTGGGAACAATGGATTTGACAGTTTTTATCATTTATTCTCTATATTTTTTAAATTTCGATTGTATATAAATATTTCAATATCTTTCTACATTTGAATCTGCTATTTTCCCAAGTCTTGCTGTTGAATTTCTATTCTATAATGTCTGGTATGTGACGGATTTGCAGTGGATATCAATTACAAATGAGCTATAGAGGTGTGTTAAGTGATCTGTCAATTGCGGAAGATGAAAGCGAAATTTCAAACCTAATTTATTTAAAAAAATGTCTACGCAATCTTTTTTCCGTAATTTTGTACAGTAAGTTGACATATGATATGTCACACTATACAGAGAGAAAATAAAAATTTGTAAAAGATGTTTATACCTCTGTGGCGAAGTCATATCTCCAAAAAAATCATATGGGTATTAGCCACTTTAAGAAAAAAAAGTTGTTAGTCATTTCCGATGAAACAGGAAGTGACGAAAAACAATTGAATACGTCAATCAATTCTAATTTATGTCATATACTCCAAACATATCAAATCTCTATAATTGCATGATGCATTTAACAATAATTATAATAAATAGTAGTGAAATACCAAAATATAAAAATAATTATCCAAAATAATATAGCTTAAACAACTAATAAATAAATAATACACATACAAACAAAGCAATCATCAACAGAATAATCGCTTCTATTAACTAGATAAGATTCCAATTCCTTTCTGATTTTTTTTATGTCCAGTTGTTTTAAGTATTCTGCTAAGTTATTGAAAACTCTTAGAGCAAAGTTTTGTACCCCTTTAAAAACAATGTCAGTTCTCGTTTGATTATATTGAGTTAAGCCCAAAATTTATTTACCATTACCTATCGCAATATGCATTCATTAAATAGACAAACTGTATAAAAATTGTGGATATTTCCATCGAAAAATAAAATAGATAGCACCTATATCAAGCCAAAATTGGAAATAGGTATGCACCGGATAATAATATCCGCATAATCTTCAGCACAACATACCGCAATATCAATTACATCAACAGAACATAAATTATATCAACACCATTATGTTATTTTTCCCGATTTTCCTAAATAATCGCTTGATAACGTAAAGCAATAGATGAAAATGTTTATCGGGAAAAATAACTAGGAAACTTTCCATAGATTAGTGCATTAATGTTATTAAACATTCTTGTAAACAAGTTAATAAGTTAATTGAAAATGTTTGGTGTTATATTTAAAAACTTGAATCAATTATTACTTTTTATTTGTTTCTTTTTTATTTTTGATATTATACACAGTATGTCCACAGATGATGATCTTTACGAGAGGAAAAAGTTTTTTTATGAAAGCGTTTCGAAATTGACAGTTTCTGATATTTATTTGAGATTCGAAATGACATTCTTTTAGGCACTAGTATCTAAAAGTGATACTTGTTTAAGCACTAGTGCCTAAAAGTAAAAAATGAAACGTTACAAACAATGAAAATATTTATTTATTATAAATCTTAAAGGTACAATTATTTAAATTATTAAAGTGAATACAAGAGGCATCCAACCAGTTGTATTGATTCCAACTGGCAGGGTACAGCATTGATTGTTTCGATACGTCAAGAAAAATCGCTGATGTGTCACATTGAGTGGTCGAAGTTTTGCGTACTTAAGCCCCATACTCACACTTCGCTACTTCACTCCGTTCCTTCCTCGCGTCCCTTCGTCCAAAAATCATATATTTACTATGGGAAAATGTCGATTTTATGCGACTGTGTGTTCCTTCCTCCTTCGTCAAAACGCTACTTCGTCCGTTTACTTCCTCGAAACGCTCCTTCCACGTATTGTCGGTTTTTGGAGGAAGTAGCAAAGGAATTATCACGAACACAAAAAATTCAATTTGGGTACAGATTTAAACGAGGTGGTCTAAAACTTTGGCCTGAAGCTAACTAAAAATGACAATTAATTTTGACAGTGATACTTATTTACTTCCTGCAATTACTAGCTGAGGAGTATTATTTGACACGCATCATAAAATAGTTACGGAAGTTCTGAGACTGAAAAGTTCGATACGTGATGTTATCTCTCTTCGCACCCCGAACACTCAAAAATATCATTACTTTGTTGCCTCTTTACTTTTTGGTTGTCGTTGTTAATTGAGTTTACAATTCCTCTCCATTGCGTTCTATTGTGCGCTGCTTCCTCCCACTGATTCCGCATGCTTATCCCTTTTAAGTTTTCATGGAAAATATCCTTGTATCTTTTGACTTGACTTCCACCCGGTTTCCTCTTACCGTCTACAAGCTCTCCGTAAAGAAGAAATTTCGGTAGGCGGTTTTCTTGCATCCTGCATACATAGTCAGCCCATCCTAAGCGGGATTTAGTAATAGTGCCTTCAACGCTCTCGCAGCTAGCTCTTTCAAGGACTGATACGTTAGAAACATGGTGGTACCAATTGATTCTTAACAGTTGTCTAAGGTGTCTCTGTTGCAACTTGTTTAATGCGTTCGTGTGCCGGCGGTACGGCATGCGGCATCGGCACCCAGATTTCGCTTCCATATCACATGGTGGGGATTATTATTGATCGGTACACAAGTTTCGTTTTATGCTCCAGTCATGATTGTAGAAAACTCTGTCTTTTTAATTTCCACGAGCGATGAAATCGCGAATGAATTAATTTCGGGAGACGATAATGCAATTTTATCGTCGTGCATAAAGCGGCCCATACATTATCAAACAAATTGCGCAACGCAGGTTGTTGGAGTATGGTATATACGATAATAATTGACGCAATGGCAATTGAGGACATGATTGTTTCTCAAACAATGCACAACTTTTGCGCAAAAAGTTTGATCAAAATTTTACTAAGTGCATGGGTGAGGCAGTTGTACAACGTATGGACCGCTGAATCAGTTGTGCAACGCAACGTTGCGCATCGCTTCGTTGCGCAATTTGTTTGATAATGTATGGGCCGCTTAACTCGCTATGGAAAAATATTGTTTTAAGCGGCCCATACAATATCAAACAAATTGCGCAACGAAGCGATGCGCAACGTTGCGTTGCACAACTGATTCAGCGGTCCATACACTATCAAACAAGTTGCGCAACAAAGCGATGCGCAACGTTCCGTTGCACAACTGCCTCACCCAAGCACTTAGTAAAATTTTGATCAAAACTGTTTATTAAAAGTTGTTTGAGAAACAATCATGTCCTCAATTGCCATTGCGTCAATTATTATCGTATATAGCCTAGATGATGTCGATGATACCAAAAAACGAAAAAGAAAACAAAGAATTTGGATGAAAGAACTAAAATATTGCACAACGAAGCGCAACACACACATACACTACAGAACGCGTTGCGCAAACAGTCCTGTTGCACAAAAGAATTCAAATATTCTTGAAACTCATCAAACAATTGCGCAACGCATCAAACACTATCATACATTGGCAACTCGTTGCGCAACAGCCTGCGTTGCGCAATTTGTTTGATAATGTATGAGCCGCTTTACGTTTTAAAAAATTATATATATTCAGAAATTATTATTTCAAGGAATTTATTACGAGTAGAAAAAATATTGTGCTGGGTTTTGAATCAATATTTTTAATTCTCTTTCGTGTCGATTGCTGATTGAATTGGAGCCAGAAATGACTCAAAACAAAATAAGTAAATTACCAACAGATATTCAGGCTGAGGCGACAAACTCCATATGTAATAATATACAGGGTATTCCATTTAAAAAAATACAACTTTGATATTTTTTATTTATTTGGGACACTCTGTAACTTGTAAAATTATTTTTAAATTGTAGCTCTCATAGTCCTTCAACGAACCCAAAACGTACAATTTGTAAAAATCTAATCGTTTAGCTACAATATTCCGTTTCGTATGTGGTCAACAACCCTGTATACCCTTGCGGTTAAAGTACTATTTTATCTACTATTTTTGATAGATATAAGGCAATTTTAACAGTTACTTTGGAAAAAAGATAATTAATTGAATAATTTGACATACAGTAAACATAGTTATTATTCATAAACTTCTGTATAACCTCATATGACTGTTTACCAAACAAAAAGACCTTAAATTAAGACATAACAAATCTAGCAAATAAAATTCCTGAACGCTTGTTTTCTGGACGCGTTTTTCAAAGGTTTTCCATTAATCAATTATGAAAGGTAAAATGAGTGAAAAACAAGTTCTAAACACCTCGGACGTCTTGTAAAATAAACTATTGTGATTTATTTTATTCTATCCGGTAAATATTTATATTGCGCAAAAAAAGTACGTAAAGAGTAGATTTCGTGCTGACATGGCTTGCGTCAAAAAAATGGACGTTTTATTTAGAAAGTGTGTTTAAGTCATACGCTAAAAAAAGGTTCAAAGTACATCATGTGCATCACATTATCACAATTATAAATAAATTTAATTGTGACAGTTCAATGTTACATTTTATATAATCAACCACACATGTCTTGTCACGTTTATTAGATTTTGTTCTGATTAGTACCGGTAGTAGTAAGAACTTATGATCGAAAAAAAAACGGCGTCAGCAGTGGCTATGAAATGAAGATCGCTGTCATTTTATATGTGTAAAATTATATGGGAAATGTCTTCGATCGTCATTTCCCAGCCAACTGGACGCCGTTTTTTTCCGATCATACGGTATTAGGTATCGAAAAATTGGACTCATGAAATAAAAATATTTAAATTTTAGAAGACATTTCAATAATTTTACTGTATCTACAGTGGGTGGCGCCTCTCATACGACGCGACGCCGAAGCTTCAAGAAGAACGGTAGTTTATATCGAAATGAAATTTTGGTAGCAAATGTAGGTTATTTGAAAGCATTTTATGAAAATATATAGAGTTATACTGGGTGTCCCCAAAAAAGTTACACATCAAAGTTGTCTTTTTTGTAATGGAACTCCCTATATATTAATTTATTTTCGAATTCTAGGAAAAAAATAAAAGTGAGTTTTATTAAAGAAGCATATGCCTAAAATGTAAGGATTATGACATATTTTGTGAAAATGAAGAGTAAATTTTAAATTTCAGTAACAGTTGTCTAAATTTTAATTAACCCTGTATAGCCTGATATTTAATTACAATAATTATTGTATGTTAAATCAAATTAAAATTTGACCCGAAAAGTTATACAGGGTGAGACAAAATTGATATAGAACATTGGTCACTTTTAAAAGCACGTCACTCCTGTATTTTAAATGGAACACTCAGTATATTATTCCGGTGTTCAATGGGGAATTCATATAACTTCAAAATATTACTAAGGTTGCCTACCTCTCAGACAAAGATTTTCCTAGATATTTTAATTTTTATGATTTTGCGTCAGTAGATCTTTAATGTTTGAAAAAATCTCTGGGAGGGGAGGTGATATACCTTTTATTTAAGCTTTTGTTAATTTACTAATACCATAATTTATATACCATACATAATTTAATATATAAAAATATTTTTAAAAGATACAGAGTGTCACAAATAAAAAAAGTATCAAAGCTGTGTTTCTTTAAATCGAACACCCTGTATGTTATTACATTTTTAGTTTCTACGATTAAGATAAAGGTAAATTTGTAACAATTAACAGTAACAATTTCAATGCTTCATCTCTCTAGGCGCATTTATGTTTTTAAACCTAAATATTGTACTAATGTTTTTCTATTTACTTAATTTTGTGTTGCAATAATAAAAATTATACTACCTTGTACAGAGTGTCTAAAAATCTATTTTAAAAAATAGTAATGTTTAAAAGTATTATATCATTTTTTATCTATCTCTTCAAATTTTCGTAGAAGCATTTTAGCATTTTCATATAATTTACACCTCATTTATCAATATACCCACGGAATATTGACATTTTAGGTTATTTTTATATATGTGTCAAATTTTTAAAAAAGTACAGATACAGATATTGTCGATATAGTTCGTTTATTTAATTAAAAATAAAAAAAAAATGTTTAAATATTTGTTGAAGAAGACCAATTAATATGATCCCAGTATTCAAACTACATTAATTGAACGTTTTCGTTGATTAAAAATAATTGCTCCAAATACCGTTTCAAACTGAATTTTGTATGTATATTAGACAGTGTCGTAAAAAGTTAGACCTTATAAATTTTATTTCATTTTTTGACGAATACTTATTTATAACAACAGAGACGCTCATTTTCATAATTTATTATTATATTGATTTCTGATTCAAATAAAAAAAATAAGTTACAATCTTCTTAAATTGCGCCATTTAAAAATAAAAATAATGCTGGCCAAGTACGGACGTTTAGGGCCAAAATTATTATAGATTGTCATTTTTTTTCAATCGTATGGTAGAATAAATGAACTAAAATATTTGATTTCTTAAATTATTTAATTCTCCTTGACACCTCGTTTATTATTATTTTTACCTTAAAACAAATGAAAGCAATTTTGACATAGCTTCTGACGTCAATAGCTATCGTAATTTCTTAAGAAAAAATAATTAATATAACGAAAAAATTTACCACTTTCACCGACTCATCGTTTTGTGATTTTCTTCCAAACAGCACTATTCGTTTCTAGAAGGTAGTACTAGACAACCTATTTTAGGTACAAAATCACTACAATAGCGACTAGCAACAGCGTAGACAAGAATCAGCTGTTTCTGTCTATACGTAGGTAGTACTACGTAGTCACACACATGTCTGACATCTGACACTGTGCTAAAGAGTTGAACGTCCACATGCTTTGTTTATTGTTTGCCACGCTTTAATCATTGTAGTCTAAACAATTTATGCATTTATTAATAATAGTGCATCAGTTCCTTGTTACCTAGGCTTAGAAAAAATCAATAATATTCTTTAATTTTTTCCACATTCTTATCATAGATTTTCTCCTCTTTATACTTATGTGAAGATTTTGCATATATACGGAGTGTTGCAAATTAAAAAGCTTTGGCCAATGAAACATGAGTTCAAAGAGTCTATTATGCTGTACAGTGTGTCCCATTTTTGGTTGAAATCATAGGGTATCTCCGTTATTAGTGAAGATAGAACGGTGCGGTTTGCACAAACCTGTCCCGCTTTTTTCGTCAAACTGAAGATGCTGCAAACAAAAATTTTCATAGCCCTCTTCATTTCTGAGCTGCAGGGTCTTTTCGAAAATTTTGCAATTTGGGACACCCCTTGTATCTCTGTTATTGTAAAGGTTTCGAGAAGGCGAAAACTGCTTATTGTAGAACTTTTTACGTAGAATACAGTGGCGTAGTCTGTTTTTCTACCAAAAAAATATTTTTGAAAATATGAACTAAAGTTATGTTTTTTCAAACGGAACACCCTATATATTTATAAATCATATGATCTGTTTTGCTATGAGCTTCTCAAAAATATATATCACTCTATATTTATTTTTACTATTTACTGCAATATTTAAAATATATCATTTTCTTATTAGTAGGCCGTGATAAATAACAAAAAATCAAAATGGTATTTACTAAAATAGTCATACACATATTAAAATTTATCTGGGATTGATATATTTTACTTTCGAAATAACTGTTACCACTGAAACTGTGAATATATTTTTCTTTTTTTATAACGGGATGGGTTTGCAAATATCTAAATCTTGAATTATTAAAGCATTTTTCAGGTGTTCGAAATTGTTGTAGTGCCCACGATATATTTCGTATTTCGAAAATCCTCAAAATCAGAAATCGAGAACGACGAAATCCGGGAATCGAGGAGGCTATCAATATGTGTTCATTGGTTCCAATTCATTGATTTGAAAAATAATAATTTAACAGTATTCTAATATTTCCATAGTTATGTGGGGGAATGTTCCCCATCTTGCTGAAAGTATATTTGACGTAAATTAGCTAAAGGAATATCTAAAATTTCCGATACGATAGATTAGTCTTACGTATACACGTATTCCAAGATTTACAAATAGCGGTAGAGACTTAAGTTTCCCTAATATATAAAGAATTTATTAGCGGCTCCCAAAATAAAACAAAAGACAGATAGCAGTATACTTTTAATAATTCTTTAGATTCTTTTATTATCAATCATGGCCTACTAATAAATATGATCTTTTAATAAAAACTTTTAAATATTGCAGTAAATAGTGAAAATAAATATAGAGTGATATGTATTTTTGAGAAGCTTATGCCAAGACAGATCATATGATTTATAAATATACAGGGTGATCCATTTAAAAAAACATAACTTTAGTTCATATTTTCAAAAATATTTTTTTTGTAGAAAAACAGACTACGCCACTGTATTCTACGTAAAAAGTTCTACAATAAACAGTTTTCACCTTCTCGATAGCTTTAACAATAATAGAGATACAGGAGGTGACCCAAATTGCAAAACTTTCAAAAAGACCCGGTAGCTCGGAAACGAAAAGGGCTATGAAAATTTTGTTTACGGCATCTTCCGTTTGACAAAAAAGTGAGACAGGTTTGTGCAAACCGCACCCTTCTATCTTCACTAATAACGGAGATACCGTATGATTTCAACCAAAATGGGACACCTAGTACTTTCGGGTCGCTCTCAGGGGTCGGTTATAGCGGGTATGTGGCCGAAGGAGATATACACACAACCAAACTTTATATGGAATCACTCTTTATTTCTGACTAAATTTCTTGTAAGGATAAAAATTGGTATACGACTTTTAAGATAAGCAAAGCTTTTTTGTTGTAAATAAACATGATAATAAAGAATAAATGACTGCTGCGATTTATTTTCTTTTTGAATTTTGTGTTCAGTAGTAAAATCACGATTGTCCGGTAATTTCCATTCGATCCAAAAAAAATAAAAAAAATGCCTTATGTTGGATTAACAGATGTACAGAGGGGGAAGAATTAATGCTCTCACCGAACAAGGAATTCTCCAAAGAGACGTAGCAGAGATAGTAGGCGATACCCAGGGTGATGTATCGAAAACATAGGCAAGGTGCTTTGAATTAGGAACACACAAGGATAGGCCCAGACAAAGTCGTCAAGAGTCACAACTGAACAACAAGACCGCCTTGTGGGCCAAATTGCTAGAATAAATCCCAATGTTTCTCATCCAGAGCTACAAAGACAACTTCTGGCAGCTACAGGTGTGAACGTTTTAGTTGAAACCATAACAAAAAGACTTCTGTCCTCGAGGATTTTACAGTAGGAGAGACTTACGGATCCCACAGTTATCTTGGCAAAATAAAATTGACTGGATAAATTAATGTCTTCAACATCAAAACTGGATAACTGAGAACTGGCAAAATGTTCTTTTTTGGATGAGACAAAAATTAGCCTAAATCAGATAACCATCAAATTCGGGTTCCCAGAAAGACGAGCGCGACTTCAGGCTGCCAAATCTGTACGAAGGTATAAAGGAGGAACTATAATGTTCTGGGGAGGTATTATACTGGGGCAAAAACTCCATTGTTACCACTTCAACAAACTTGGACGGGTCGGAATATGTTGACTTGGTGATAGATCTAGTCGTTAGTCTTTGGAGAGCTGCAATTGGTTATAATTTTAACTTCTTGTACGATAGTGCACCTCCCGATACCAGCAGAGTGACTAGAGAATGTCTTGAAACGGAAGGTGTCATAGTTTTGGACTGGTCTGCATGTTCACCAGATCTAAACCCTATCGAACACTTGTGGGACTAGCTCAAAAAGAAAGGGTTAGAGCTCGTCGAAACAATCCAGGAAATCTTGCACGGCTTATTGATGCAGCATTAGCAGAATGGGAAAAAACATACCCCAAGACGAAGCATGCCAGCGCGAATAGAAGCTTGCTAAGAGCTAGAGTTGGCAACAAGGAATATTAAAATTATCATTTTTTTTGTCTTTGCTTTTTGGCCATTAAAAAATTTAAATCTTAATTTCGTTTCAGAAAACCAAAAAATACCATTTTGTTTATTTTGGGAACTGATTAAATTTTATTTATTGTTATATGGATTATTTTTCATTAAAAAGTCATTGGTAAGGACTCAGTTTTGTTAATAAACACAAAATTTTCATACGTCTCAAAATTATGAAAAATAATAGATGATTCCATATAAGTTTGGTTGTGTGTATATTACATATCAGAAATCCCAAACAAAAATTCCAAACACACGTGCTTTGATTAAGGTTTGCAGAGCTTCAGGATTTGCCTATAAAATAGCGAAAGCAATTTGTTACAAAACCATATAAATAATATATCACTGTAATCCACAAAACTTCAATCTATTTCCGTATTGTAACGGAATTTTAAATTATGTCTTTATTTTCGAGAAAATTTAGTCCAAACATAAAGAATATTTTGTCGATGTTTGACCATATTATACGGATATAATATAACCCTTTATCTTTTAATTTTCTTCTTCATTTGTGTAAAAATACCTAGCCAGTTTTACATAAACGTTAAATGGCGAACACTTATTTTGCTACTTTTTCGGACTAATGAAATGGACTCTTAAGAGTTTTCATGTAGCACAAAATAAAAATGTAAAACGATGTATACCTAAAATAAACATAAGATACCATTGAGTGAACTGTAGATTGTATGGTGATCATCAACAGTCTCAGGGCTTTCACAAAAGCCAGTATCTGAGTCAGTGTTCATTGAGGAGGCAGTGTCCCGCAACAGTTGCAGGTCGCCATTCTCCGTGTCTTTTTAACGTTTTCATGTTCACTCCTGCATTTGCCAGTAATGTAGCAGATGATCTTTCCATACAATGGCCAATGTATTGTTCAGGATGTTTAGGCCCAAGTACTTGCGGAAGATCTTCCTGAATCATTTTTCTTTAAAATCTGACTTGCTGGTTGATATTCACTATTTTATCCTTAAAAAATCGCAATTTATCTAAATGACGTCTTAATGTCAGTGCTATTTATTATTTACAAAGACACAAAACGCACATCTATATTGCATAGTAACATAAACGCCCCCTGATAATTTATTAATTCGCAACAATGAAAGTAGAACTGGTAGATCATTGTGTGACAGAAATAAGTGCAAGTATTTTAAGAGGTGGTAGATCTCGATAAAAGAAACATATTTTCTCTTTATCGTTTTTCAAATAACTCCAAAATAACGGAGTTATTTTACTTTGAAAATACTTGCACTTATTTCTGGGAGACCCTGTATATTCGATTGATGAGTTTTTATCAAAAAAAAATGTAATATGTATAAATTCACAAAGAAATGTTGATTTGACAAATAATATTATATCATGAAACAAACAGTCTTTGTTTCTAGATATAAATATATATCATTAAGCTATTAAGAAAAAAATCACACGCTTAGATATTGCCTATGTCAACTAAAACCTTTACACGTGATTATTTATAGATTGACACGCGTTTGAATATAATTTAAACAATTTTCTTTTAATAACAAAGAACAAAGAACACTACTATTAACACGAGTTGCACTTTGATATAAATATACATCATGGGAATATACTCACAAAATACTAAATATCAAAATTTCGTTTTTTGTTTAATACCTACTTGTAGCATAATTCTGTGTAGAGGGTGTCCCATTTTAGTTGAAATCATATCGTATCTCCGTTGTTAGTAAAGATAGGAGGATGCGGTTTGCACATATCTGTCCCACTTTTTTGGCAAACCGGAAATGCTGTCAACAAAATTTTCAAAACCCTCTCCGTTTCTGAGGTACAGGGCCTATTTGAACATTTTGCAATTTGGGACACCCTCCGTAACTTCGTAATTGTGAAAGATACCGAGAAGGTGAAAACTGATTCTTGTAGAACTTTTTGCTTAGAATGCAGTGGCGTAGTATGTTTTTCTACGATTTTTTTTTAATTATGAACTAAAGTTATGTTTTTTCAAATGGAATCCGTCAAATTTCAATCCGTCTTGCTATGAGCTTCTCAAAAATATATACCTAACACTCTATATTTATTTTCACTATTCACTGCAATATTTAAGAGATATTATTTTCTTATTAGTAGATCGTGATAGATAACAAAAAAAATCAAAATGGTATTTACTAAAATACTCAATACACATATTAAATTTTTATTGGGGAAAATATTTTACTTTTAAATTGTTACCACCGAATATCTGAGTATGTTTTTCTACCTTTTTTATATAAGCGGATTTATTATAAATAATATGGTTTGCAAATATCTAAAAGCTTGCCTGATATCATTTTCCAGGTCTTCGACATTGTGGTGATTGCCACGATATGTATATGTCGTAGTCTCAAAGTGTATTCCGTCTTTTCATGAAGAGCCTATATTCACTTAATGAAAAAAACTAACCTAACAACATAACTAGCCTGCTAACTTAACCAACGCTTCATGAAGTGACTAGGATCTTCACGAGAAGACGGAATGCACTATGTGACTACGACATATTTTTTATATAAAATAAAAATTAAACTTGTACTTATAAACTACACCCTGTATCTCCGAAACTAAGCATTTTAGGACACAATACAATCTTTTTTACTTATTTTTATCTGCAGAATATGCTGCCGAAGTTTCCGGAATACAATTCGGACCACCCTGTATATTGTTTAAAAAAAAACTCAGTTTTAAACTAAATGTTTGTTACACAGTTTGA
The DNA here is from genome assembly GCF_002938485.1 of Sitophilus oryzae. Classification (NCBI taxonomy): domain Eukaryota; kingdom Metazoa; phylum Arthropoda; class Insecta; order Coleoptera; family Curculionidae; genus Sitophilus; species Sitophilus oryzae. The sequence continues at coordinate 9,281,212 of NW_022146501.1, forward strand.
GTAAGTAAAGATAAAGAGTTAATCTTCTGCTTTAGAATACTAACACGTGTACTAGGTAGATATATAATATGTTTTAAAAGTTGAATGTCCACGTATTTCTCGCAACCCGTATAGACTCAACATGATCTAATTCTCTACATAAAAAGACGCAATTTTGCAGTGTTTCATGTTACTGTCGGGAACGAAATTAAATTCAAAACGCTAATTATAAATAAAAAAAAAATGAAATTATGAAATGCTATAAAAAATAGGAGCTTTTAAACCGACTTTTATTTTGAAAATGGAAAATAAACTTTAGTTTCATAGAAACTACAATACAAAAATGACATGCCTAAAATATCTGTGAATAAATCGCGTTGATTTTTACAAATTACTGGCTTTTAAAAGCCACTATGCATAACTTTCTTACATCGTTATGAATTTATCTATTTAGATTTGTAAAAATCTAATATGGCACCTATAAGAAAAAGTTCAAGAATCATCCACACTCGAATCTACAAGAAGTGCCAAAATCAGATGGACAACACCCAGTTTGGCTTCAGAAACGGACTCGGAACGCGTGAAGCACTCTTCTCCCTAAATGTAATGACACAGAGGTGTAGAGACATGAATGTGAATGTATTTGCATGCTTCATAGACTATCGTAAGACGTTCGACTGTGTTAATCATCAGAAGATGATCAAAATTCTAAGAACAACCGGAGTTGACGAACAAGACCTACGTTTCATATCAGAACTTTATTGGCATCAAACGGCGGTAGTTGAGATGAAGCAGTCAACATCGGAAGATATACAAATCAGACGGGGTGTTCGGCAGGGTTGCGTCTTGTCTCCGCTCCTGTTTAACCTGTACTCGGAGACTATATTTAGAGAAGCACTGGATCGAATCCAGGGCGGAATCAAGTTCAATGGAATCCCAATAAACAATATCAGATATGCCGATGATACGGTTATAATAGCCAACGATATACAAGAACTGCAAAGCATTATAGATTCCGTAGTCCACTATAGTGAGATGTTTGGACTGCATCTCAATGTCTCCAAGACCAAACTATTGGTCTTTTCTAAGACTCCAATAAATGCACACCTGCGTGTCAAGGGACAAACAATCGAACAAGTGACCTCAATAAAGTATTTAGGAGCTAACATCAATAGTCAGTGCGACCCGAAAAGAGAAATATTTTCAAGAATTGAGCAAGCGAGAAAAATCTTCGTGAGAATGAAATCATTTTTTACAAGAGACCTCAGTGCGGATCTCAGAACTCGAATGGCAGATGCTACGTCTTCTCTGTGTTACCCTATGGATGTGAGAGCTGGACACTGGATTGACAGACCGAGAAGAGAATAGAAGCCTTCGAAATGTATATATACAGACAGATGCTGCGAATCTCATGGGTACAAAGGATCACCAACAATGAAGTACTCCAGCGCATGCAAAAACAAAAAGAGATACTGAACACCATCAAGGAAAGAAAAATGCAATACCTGGGTCATGTGATGAGAGGTGGTAGATACGAAATACTGCGCCTCATAATAGAGGACAAAGTGCAAAGTGCAGCAGGGAAAAGATCAGTAGGAAGACGCCAGAACTCATGGCTAAAAGATTTGAGGACATGGTTTGAACGCTCGTCTACGTGTAATATCTTCATTTGAAACTTTTCAAACAGACATATAATTAAAAATATTTTTTTGAGTTGGATAAAATATAACGGTCTGGACTTTAAGTAATTAAAATCTTCTACCAAAATTATTTAATTTAAAATTTTATTTTTAAGTCAATGTCCAACATTTTATATTGGGTCTTTCCACCGTGCGTCGGAATGACAAATCTGAAGACACTATTGTGTAGCTGAAAAAAAGTGGCAATAAAAATGTTATTTTGGTTTTGGGATATCTTTTCAAACGTCAGAAAAAAAATTGAAATCTTCAATGTTTCTAAACGGCATATTATTAAGCACGTTACTGCACAACTTCGCTCTAATTTAAGCATCCTCGTATCTCCTATAGTTTTCCAGATCCCAAAGATGGTGGTCAAATTTGAATGACTCTGTATATAAAATTAATCACATATAAAAATATACGTTTTCCATAATATTAGTATGCATATTTCTTGTTACACGCTTCAGGAAATTCTTTGAGTGTTTCTAACATTATTTTTCTTTGTATCAGCAGACCAGATGTTAAAAACAGTTCAAAAATATGTTTCTATTAAAAAAAATCAGCCAAAAAAATTGAAAGAAAACATATTACAGGAAATTCTTCGAAATTTTCTCTTAATTTATTTCTAAATATTTTTTCTTTTTGAAACAGATGTTAAAACTCGACAGCCATAAATTTATTTTCCTATTAAAAAGTCACCAATTCCAAAAAATTAATTAAATGAAAAAAATGGTGGAAATATATTTATAACTTATTAGCTGTAAAGAGAAAAATGTTACTAGGCTGTGCTAGAGATTACTATAAAAGTATATATACGCAAATATGTATCTATGAATTATGAAGAAAACCTCCAATTTATTTACAATTACAAATATACAACTGTACTGATAATAAATTATGTTGATTTTAAAGATATACTACAGGGTCACACCAATGAAACTCGGCATACAGTAACAAATTATAAACAAGATATATTTTAAAAAAGAGAGACTGTTTTTCAAGTTAGGAAAGGTCTAGAGTGGTACACTTTCAATCAGAAGATAGTGCTTTTTTCAGCTGCTGCAGCTATTCAACGGCCCATATGCCCATAAAAGATCATACAGTAATCTTACGTTAATATAACTATATAAAGTAATATTATATAATTATATTAAGGTAAGTACGCTAGTATTAATATTATGTACCATATGATCGAAAAAAAAACGGCGTCCACTTGGCTTGGTTGTCAAAAAATGACGATCAATGACATTTCCCATATAAATTTACATATAAAATGACAGCGATCTTCATTTCATAGTGATTTTAGATTACTGTGTTTACTGTATAGGCAGGGGTGCGTCCTGTCGCTATTTCTTTTTAATATCGTCTTAGATGATATTCCAAAAGAGCAATTTCCAAGAATCATCATAAAGTATAGTGAGTTATATAGATGAAATCTGTCTCATTTATCATAGTCACGCGGATATGGCATCTAAACTAACTTGACTGAAAAAGAAATGAAGCTAGAAATGAAGCTGAAACGAATAATGAGGCTTCCATAATGAACCCCACGAGATGGTATACAAACTTTATTGATAATAACTTTATTGGGGTATAAGGCTTTCTACCTGGGCAGCGAGTATTAAATATAAACTGTGCTCTGGGTCTACAATTAATCTGTCGAAATCTTACCTGAGAAAAAAAAACAGAGTGTATTGAGTAAAACCCACAAAACAAATCCTTAAACTGTGGCAATAGAAGAACTGATCGTCCAAGACAAACATGGCATCAATTTAGAAGCAGAAAGCTTAGAACATACTCATATATATTTGTGATTCAAAAAAAGTTGCCATAGAAAGAACGTAATACTAATAATACTACGTAATACTAATACTCTACCTAATACTAAAAACTCATTTTATGAAGATAGTTTTATTTATTGAATTGTCAACTCAAATTATCTTTCTGTCACATAATGTTCAATAGCATTTTCGCAGTAAATTAAAAAGCTACATTAAATACAAATAAATTAAAATAAACAAACACTATCTCAAATAATAATCTTTCGTTCCTGTAGAAATTAAAAAAATCCAATAATGTAAATTAAGGTTAGATTCAGGGTTAATACGATTTGTCATGAAATGCATCGGTGCCAAACCAACTGATTAAATTTATTGATAAAAGTTTTGTTGCGGCTTGTATTTAATCGAAAAAAGTCATAATTATCATAATTTATTCTTCTAAAATAAATGAATTCATTAAGATAGTAGACCTTTAGTACATAGCAATATTTTTTGTTCAATTTCCTTTTCATCAGATCTAATCGACATTAATGAATTCAGGGACTATAAGTAAATTAAAAAAAATAATCTGTTTATTAATCTATATTAATCATTACAAACAAAACATAATTTCTATTAGGAAGGAGCTCCCTGTTATCAATACAAAACAAGATGGCATTATTTAAAGCCAACAGATATTAAAACCATCATGGACATAATTATTATAAAAATGTCTGAAGATGTGTCGTTAAGATCTATCTATATGTAATCTAGATATCACAAAATATAGTACCAAAAAGCCTAAAAGATATTTTTTAGTTTTTTACCATCAAGAAATTACATGAGGATATAGATATCTATTGAGCTAATCGCAATATAAACCCAGCAGAATTTATTTTACCACCCTGTACATATTTGAACTTGATTTTATAACCTTAACAAAATAAAAATTATAATGCCGTAAATTATTTACTGTCTCCAATTCCCTAAAAGGTATGGAATTGAAAATATACTTACTAATTTGATTAGTCCATATAAGATCATTTCAAGAACATTTTCTGACTAAAAAATATGTCGTACAGGAAGCAAAAAAATACTGTACTGTGAAGATCTTAGCATAATTTTAGAAAATTATAGATATGTTCGATAAAACACACACAGTAAAGTAATAATGAATACATATAATTAGTGGAAAATTGAGAGTTTTATTAATTTTTTCCACTAATGAAAAATTCCTACCACTAATTTTGACGTTCTGAATGCTTACATGAAAATTAGAGGAACAAACTTCTGCGTTAATTGAAATTGAAACCACTAATTTGATCCACTATTTGGAAGATTCTGAATGAAGCTTTGTGTGTTAATTTTTTCGACTAATTGAATATTACTACCACTAATTTTAACATCCTGTATGCTTACATTGAAATTAAAGAAACAAACTTCTACGCTAATTGAAACCACTAATTTATTCCACTAATTTTGACGTTCTGAATGAAGCTTAATTGAAACCACTAATTTCGAGGTTCTGAATGAGGCTTTAGCATTTTTAATCAATGTTCTCAATAGTTTGGAATATATATTTACGATACAAGTTAAATACAATTATTACGATACAAGGTTAATACAAGAGTTAACAGCATCATTAAGATTAGACTAGATTAGATTCTTAGAGGTGGCTGTCGGCCTGATCCACTGCGACCTTCTCAGATCTATTGTGGTCCTCTTCTGATCCTTAGATTACATTCTCCAGTCCGATAATTTTCACAAAGTTCAGCAACTTGGAGACTGAACCCTCCATGTAGCTCGTTGGCAATGGCCTATCATTGCCTATTACCGGGAACCGCACATTTGCCAGGCTGTCACACCCACATAAAATGTGTTCTGGGGTTTCTTCTTCAGATTGGCAGAACCGACACATAGCTTCGTCTGTCAATCCCATCAGCTTTAGATGCCTATTTAGCTTACAATGTCCTGTTAGTAGACCTACTACAGCTTTGACTGTCTTTCTGTCCTTGCTTATCAAGTATACCGTGAATTTTGGCGAATGTTCTACAATGAACCTTTTCGCCTGTCTCTGCCCTGGTGAGTTTCTCCACCATTCTAGAGATTTGGTGGCCACCCAACGTTCCCTGGCCATTCTCGTGACCGCCTTTGCAATGCCGCAGAAGGGTTCTGGGCCTATGAATGGCATTGATGAGCCTTGCTTAGCCCTTTCATCTGCCTTAGGGTTACCCTTGTGACCCTCGTGCCCTGGCACCCAGGCCAACGTAACAGTGCTACGTTCGCCCAAAGTATTCAGAGCACGCACACAGTCCCACACTAGTCTAGAATTGACCTCCGCGGAGCCGAGTGCCTTTAGTGCCTTTAGCGCCGTCTGTGAAGATGGCCACAGAACGATTTGTTCTTTGTTGCCTTATTATTTCTTCTACACAATAGAGGATTGCCGTTATTTCTGCCTGGAAAATTGTGACATCCTTAGTTAGGCTTACGTGGAAGGATCTCCTTTGTTTCGGCCCTACTATCCCAGCTCCTACGCCTTCTGACGTTTTTGAGCCATCTGTATACCAGGTTGCCTCAGCTTGAATGGGTACACCTTTACTCTAGTCTTCCCTTCCTGGTATGGTTATATTAAATTTGTTGTTGAAGCTATACCTAGTAGCTGTTGCATCAATTGGCAATCCCAATACTTTGTCTGCTTTTAGCTCTTCGACTAGCTTCTGGTTAGCAGCACTATGCGTTTGGCTTATGTGCTGCTGGCCGTGAATTAACCTGTGCATGACAGATCTGGCTTCGCCTTGTATGAAAATATGTAGTGATGGTAAGTTCAACAACACTTCCATCGCATTTGTAGGAGTGGTTTTTATGGCCCCAGTTACACACAGGCACGCAAGTCCTTGTGTGGAACTTAACAGCCTTACCGCACCCACTTACGATGTCTTTGTCCACCACGCCACCGACCCGTAAGTTATCATGGGTCTTACTACCCTTGTGTATAGCCATAGAGTCATTTTAGGGTTAAGTCCCCAGTTTTTTCCACACATCCTTCTGCACCTACCTAAAGAGATGGCAGCCTTCTGTGTTGCCTTCGCTATGTGAGTATTCCATGTAAGCCTTTGAGCAAAAAATATCCCAAGATACTTTGTTTCTTTGGCAAATGAAATCTCCGTTTCTCCTAGCACTGGTGGTTTTAGGTCTTTTGGTGCTATCTTTTTTGTAAAATTGACAATTTGTGTTTTATGAGCATTGACTGTCAATCTCTCTTGTTTGCACCACTTGTCAACTTTATTTAGGGCTGTCTGCATTCTTTCTGATATCATACCAGCAAACTTGCCCCTGACCACAATCACGATGTCGTCTGCATATCCTATAGGCAATAAAAACCTTGTGTGGACAGTTCGTTGAGGAGGTCATCTACCAAGGTTGCCCAAAGTAGAGGAGATAACACTCCTCCCTGTGGACAACCTCCACCCGCTACTGCTTTGATAGTAGCTTGCCCCAGAGTGGAAGTCACTATCCTGTTTTCTAAGGCGGCACTTATCCATCTACATACCACTGCAAGTGTACCTCTTCTATTCATTGCATCTAACTAATCTAACTCTAATCTAATCTAATCATTAAGATATACACGTGAAAGTTGCACAACGAGTGCGTAGCACGACTTGTGTAACCACACAAGACACAAGTATCTTAGAGTTAACTCGCGTGTATTGTACAATATTTTATCTACGTGTAACTATAAAAACACACAATGAATTTTATAAATTACTATACTGAACTATGTACCTATCCTAAAAACCAATTACCTAAATACCTATGTTAAAATAACACCATACATGGCAATGTCAATATAACAGTAAATAATATTGATGTCACTAGTTTAAAAAACGAGAGATTCTGAAAGTATTCCCTCTGACATTGAAGAAGAGGCATTCAGAGCCATTTCTGGATTGCTTCCAGCAAGATCGAAACAGAAGTATGAATATACATACTCTAAGTATGAAAAATGATGCACCAAAAAAAAAGTACACAACTATGGAAATGAATACTCATAACATATTTTCCAATTTAGTGTAAAATAAATGTTTTACAAATTATTTTTTTCTCTTTAGTAGTCATCTAAACATGGAGTGCGGTAATGAAAATGCGTGAGTTAAGAAGCTCTTAACTCACTGACGCGACGTAGATAAAAATATAAACACTATCAAAAAAATAATGTTTTTAACGATTTCGAACTGAAAAACGAAACAATTTTCAAAGCGTTCGCCGATCTGGCAACAGCGCCTTGCCGTCAGAGCCGGGTTCTCGAACCTGGACAAGGTGATACGGTTTTGGAGGTCAGAGAACCCAAAGGTGAGGTAAGGTGAGACCGAGAGATGGTCGACTTTCGGGGTGCTTAACCTAGAAAAGGCCTGCTGCTCTTTTTTGTCGTGCATGGCTTAAATCGGCGAGCTTATAAGGTAGAGCTTACAGATAGTGTACTACTGAAGCTAAAACCATTATATTTTTCTAATAAATATTTCATATAAATGTATATTTTAGTAGGTATAGCTCCAGTAATCTATAGTATCTAGAATATATCACCGGATTGTCTTTGCAAGAGAGAAAACTTTTATATCATTTACATTTTGAGAAAAATACATTCCTCATAGAAAAAATGTTTTGCTCTAAAATTGTTAATCCCCTTTATGCGTTTCCAAATTTCAATACCGCTTTAAAGAAAAAAAAAACATGAAAATATGGTTGAGTTTTCTGAAACCTGAAAATATAGTTCCTAGAAATTAAAACGCACTTCTGTGGTACCCAAGTAGCATTTTTAGACACAAAATCGAAACAAAATCTCTGCTGAGAAACATTGCGAAACAGTTTCGTCACATTTTTGATACATATGTTTCGTAACATAAATCACTTTTTGTTTCCAAACATTTTACCAAAATATGGTTTCGCTACATAAGCTATAATAATAAAGACACACATTTTTCGAAACTTTTAAGAAACAGATATGGCTCACATATACAAATTTCGTACCCGTTTTGTGCCTGAAAAGTTTCGGTAATTTATTTGATATTCTGTCATATATGAGAACATAACCTTGCTTTATTGTTTTGATTTTATTCTGCAGATTTTGCATTTAAGTGTTCAAGTTTTTAGAGTACTATTATTAAAAACGCAGAATGAAGGAAATATGGTGAGTACAAATACAGATATTTTTCTTATGCGATTTTATAATTATTTATTATAGGCATTACAGAGATGATTTGTTTTAGGAATAAATAGAATAACAGCCACTACCCATACCCAACGATGAAGAAAAATGTTTTTTAAAACGTTTTTTGTTCTATTCTTTTCCACAATGGAATACCTACATGTTTTCATGTTTTAATTGTGTTATAATAAGTAAATAAAAAAATATTTTAATTATTTTGATTTCAAGTTTTGAGTGGCGTTGTTAACAGGGACTTTTCTACACAGATAGCTAAATCGAAACATTTTGGAAACAAGGTATCCATTTATTGTCGATTTATTTGCGAAACACAAGTTTCTCTCTTTTTAGACACAAATATGATATACTGTAGACACAGATTATATGTAGATGATTTGTGCTGTGATTTGTGTCCGACTCCATGTCAATTTTATAAAGTAATGAATTAAAATTCCGCCATGTTGGCTAGTGATAGCGTTTTTAACTAAAAATATATGTCTTTATCGGCTGTTGAGCTTTTAACTCTACCTACATTGATATAATATTTTTATTTTCGGAACCATGATATAGAAATAAAAATAAAAATCTACATTTCAAACAAAAATGTTTTATAGCAACAAATAATGATATATAGAAGGGGCATTAATAATATATATATAAGTACATATATTATTAAATTGAACGATGAATTTCCTTTTGCCAGATATTTTTTTGTGCGAGAAAACCTAAATACAAAGATTTTTAGACAAAAAATTATAGCGGAGGTCGACATCGCTGATGGTTGTTTTCATTTTGAAATCCACACACAGCCACAGACTATTTAAGTTGGTATTTTGTTTTTTCACATTTAGAAACAGTGGCTGCTTAAAACGGGAACATCTTGGACACAAATTGCAAGAAATGTTTCGAAACATTTCCTCTAAAAGTTTTGATTCCGCATCGAAACATTTCAGGAAACGGCTAGTGCTACCACATTGGAAACACATGTAATAAAACCATATAAAATATAATATGTTTCAAAAATGTTTCCTATTTGTGGCATACCGTTTCCATTTTGTATCAAGAAACACACAATTATTAGAAACGTTAGGTACCTAAAATGTGCCCAAAAATGCTACTTGGGTCGGTAATTAATAATAACACCCTTATAATGTCCTTGATACATACATAACTAAATTTCTTAATCTTAAAATAATAGTTCTTCATGTTGACCACTGAATTCCAACCAAAGAGAGTGTCTACCTAATATAGTCTAGGGTCTAACAGACGGACCATGCTGGCCCGTTTCCCATACCCATTCCGATGGATTTGCGGATAACCGCCGAGGTGTTTGAACCATCTGCTTCTTTCAAAAAGCAAAAGAGGCCACAGGAAAGAGAGAGAAAGGCAAACAAAGAGCAGAAAGATCAAAGAAATATCATCTGCAAACACCGATGTCTGACCGCCTAAGATGGTTGTTAGGTAGAGAAATAAGGCAAAAAAAGTAATTTTAACGTATAGATCGAGACTTCAAGGATGTCTACAGCAGTGTAGGTAAGGTTACCATGGATCCCAAGGGACTCAAAACCTCGTATTTAGGTCTCCATCAGGTACATTTTTTTAGTAAATGAGATTTATACAGGGTGCTACAAATTCAAGGTACGAGCATTGGTATCTCGGCAACCGTAAGGGATACGAAGATGGGTAAATTGGGGCAAAGTTGCGCTTTAGAATGTTCACCAAGATGCCATCAAAAGTTATAAAAATTTCAAGGATTGCTGAGTTATTTGAAAAAAAAATGGATGGCATTTTTTATTCCAGGTTTTGAAAGAACTCGGTCTCCTGAGTACAATGATATGCCATACTTTATACTTTATACTTTTTTATGTTTTGGGTACCTTAACAATAACAAAACTTTTTAATTATTATTTAAAATAAATTTCCAAGTCCGATTGAGTTTTTTTTAAATTATTTAATCTGGTTATATTCATCGCAACAATATTGACCAGCGCTAATTAACATTAAATAAGGAAAATCAAGCCAGTTGAAAGATTCAAATAATTAATACCCAGGTCAGCAATTTAAAGATATTATTTTCAAATTTTTTTATTGTGAATTTGAAATTCTAAGTGTACAATCTAATAATATGTATAATATTAATCGTAGTTAGAAATAGATCAACTTTTACAAATTAGTTTCTAATGCTATACGTGTTCGAAAGGGTTACCACCCTCTGTAATGCACACATTTTTTTTCGTTCAATCTTATTTATAGCTCTTTGAACAGATTTTCTATACTTCCGAATGCATTATCTATTATGTTTACCAAGATTCCAATGCTCGTACCTCGAATTTGTAGCACCCTGTATATGGTCTTCTGTGAGTAATGACAGGATTACAAATAAAAGCATGGGCATGCTGACGTAAAGACAATTGAAGTATTTTACGTCAGTACAAAACGATTATAACACATTATAGGCTGTTATATAATTAGGGAAAAGCAAGCAGTAGTTAAAAATAACATTTTCCAAAAAGTGTTTTAGATTGTTGATTCTTCATTTAATTTGTATATTTAGCCCGTAAAGTTTAAATAATTTCGTTTAATTTATAATTAAATCTATTTAGACTTACAACAAAGTATGGCTGGGTCTAAATAAAGCATTGCCAGAGATTATATTTTCACTATTTTCTTTTGTATGTATAACGTTTCTCCATGTAGGAGAAACAATAACTGATTGTAGTGTGTTAGTCAGTTAAATATTTTTCCTATATGTAGTCATAGATTTATTACAACATTTAAAATAGGTATACTGTTGCGAATTGAATGAAAAGATAAAAAAAAGAAACTAATGAAAAATAAATATGCCAGGGCACTCAAACGATTTACCCCTTTTTGCCCACACTCTTCGGATGCACGTAACGTTTTTGAGAACGAGTTTGAATTTTGTACGAAATTGAATTTATGCGATCATTCTTAACCAAACAATTAACAATCGAATATTGTAAAGGGATTAAACAAAAAAATATTTATTTTTGCACATCACTTATATTGTACTAATAATAATTAATAAGTATTGTAATCCCAAAGCCAATTAAAGAAAACGAAAAAAAAATAATTAGATGAGTGAACATATAGCATAACATTTCAAAATTTTCTAATTCTTTTGACACTAACTACTTATACCGTATGATCGAGAAGAATGGCGTCAAAGACGGCTTGAGAATGGCAATCGATGATAATTTTGGCGAGGCCAATCTCTAGATATAATTTACGATTAATTGACACAAATTTGTCAAAAATTAACACTAATTATAGAAAGATTAAAAAAAGATAGAACGTTTCCAGTTTCCAAAGTTTTTTGACATGAGAAATTTGATTTTGATGTCAATATGACTCCTATTTGTACAGGGCGCCACCTACATATGTTTAACGGTTTTGAAGAGAATTAACTTTTCGTCTGTACCTGTATAAAACTACTGATTAAAAAAATAAACATTAGCAACGTTTTTTACTTAAAAAGGTCCCTTGGTAAAAATCGCTACGAGTAATGGTTCTCGAGATATTTGGAATCGAAATTATCAATACCTGTCATTATTGACATAAATTAAACATGTTGACTAAATAGTTATTAGACTGAAATCATAGTTTAAGGAAAAGAGTAGTTGCACTCTCGCAAATATTTTCTGCCAGTTTTTGCAAGCTGTCGAATATCGGCAGCTTGCAAAGCGTTTCAGTTGAATTCCGTCCGTCGAGCTGCGAGGTTCGAGCGTTGCGTCCCAGCAGAGAGACGGATTGACAAAAAATGAGTGCCTTACTGTGTGCTGCTATTATTAATTGTAGTAATAATTCAAAAAATTGTTCTTTCAGTTTTTTTAGATTTCCATCGGATGTAAATCGGCAAGCTGATAATAATTATCAATAAACATTTAATTATATTTGTTTATTTTAGAAGCTGAGATATTATGTAATTAATTAAATGTTATTATTTTTTTTAGCATGTGGGCAAATCTTAAAAATAGTTTTTTAGATATACAGGTTGTCTCAAATATGCGCATGAAAATTTTCTTTGGCCAGGGGATTTGCCATAAAATTTTCATTCCAATAATAATTTACGAGATAATTTATATAGATTGGTTTTTGAAACAATTTTAGAGTAAATATTTTGTACATCTAAAGTCTCCGCAAATTATTCATATTTTTTAAATGAAAGAATTTTATAATAGCATAATCTATTATAAATTTAGTGGACTTCTGTATTTTTTATGTTTTTTTTATTTTATTTATTTTTATTACAAGTGGTCATAATATAACAATATTCAAAATATTATAGACAAAATATTGAGTTTATATTTGAGGGAAGAAAAGTGCCACACCTAGTATTAAACCACCGTAAATATGCAGGGGTGGTCCATTATTGCGAGGAAGTCCAATATCGTCGTTCTTGTCGAAGATGTGAAAAAGTTTTATTCATATGTTTCAAAGGTTTTATAAGGGTCGTATCCTAAAATATTTTGTTATATACAGGGTGTCACAAAAAGTTATAGTAAAGTTAATTTTTTTTTTTTAATTATTTTACATCATTCTATATATTATTGGCTTCTATAAGAGAATAATGTAATATTAGAAACTACTAAATACAAAAAATGTTCACTTTTTAATTCTACATCTGAAAGAAAAATAATATACTAGGTGTTGCATTTTAAAAAAAATGAGATACAACATTTTAAATATTACGATTTTGAGTGACGCCATAAAAAATACCCTGTATACGATAAAGTAAATTTTTCTACACGAATTTATTCTGGTGTCCTTGTCATGTTTAAGAAAACATAGCTAAATTATTAATAAGTTATATTTACTCTAGTTTTGTGCAACTTTTCATATATAACGTTTTTTAACCAAAGTTTTATTAAATAAGAAATAGAAATTAGCAACACTGCAGTGTTTTAAATAGAATCCAGTTATCTACAGAAAATTAAACTTGTTTTAAATCAAAAAATTGTAGAAAATCTCTGAAATAGATAATAATATAAAATATGTCATTATATATATTTTCACATTGAAATTTCATTTCCCATCAGAAGATTTTCAGATACAGAAGAATTGTTACCTACGAAATGTAGAAAACATTCTGTTTTTCAACCAAGTTTTTTACTCGATGATCAATTTATTTTATTTTATTTTATTGGGAACTCATATTTTTCTAAATACATATCTGTGAAACTACGACGAGTGCCACCACTATACTTTGCCTAGTTAATAGACCACAACTATACAGCTACGTCAGTGGTCACGGGAGGCGAGAACAAGGTCATATAAAGTGGCAGAAAAAGAACAAAGGATTTGACAAGGAGTAAATCTACTAGTTTGCTTATACTATGCTGAAATCATAAATTTGAAATGTTTCTGTGCCAAAAGTTCAAGAAAAACTGTTTTGTCATCATTTTTTCGCAAAAAATGTATGATTAATTTAAAAAAATAAAAATTTTCTAGATTTGTTATTGCAGTCAAATAACCATCTACCCAACAACGTGTTTATTTTTTGTTAAAAATTACATGTATTGACTATTCCCATTCTAAATATCTTGATAACGGTTCCTCGTAGCGATTTTTACCAAGAAACATTTTTAACCTAGAAAATCACGAAAATGTATATTTTTCACTCGGTAGTTTTATACAGGTACGGACGAAAAGTTATTACTCTTTAAAACAGTGAATACGCATGTAGGTGGCGCCCCCTACAAATAGGAGTCATATTGACATCAAAATCAAATTTCTCATGGCAAAAAACTCCCAGGCAGCAATTTTTATCGAAATATTGACGTTACTTCAGAAATTATTTGGAAACTAGAAAGAAAGTATCTCTAAATATGTGAAGGAGGCTACACCATAATTGGAAATGGTTGAATAAGCTGAAAATGATAATGATGATGATAATATAAAAATCATTTTTACTCAATATAAAAATAAATTACAACCTTCTTAAGGCCAACTCACAGGAAACGCAATTAAGAAATAAAAAAAATTGTATAGGCCAAGTAATAAAATCTAGAACTTGACCCCGCCAAAATTATCATCGATTGTCATTCCCCAGCCGTCTTTGACGCCATTTTTTTTTCTTCGATGGTATGATATAATTTACATTCTTATTCAAACACTAGTTACTTTTTAGCTACCTTAATACGTGTCAATAAAGTCTAACAGATAATTAAAATCAAATGAAAGAAAAAACGCCTGTAATTTTATTCTAGGATCAAGACTGCATGACATTTTCCAATCAATGAATTCAAATACGCTTTCAGTATGTAGGAAAATAAAAGGTGTTAAGTGAGGATAAACAATAAAGTAAACAGACATACAATCTTCGTGAACTTGAAAAAGTTCCGTCACGTTGGGACGGCATGCACAGTATATTTCTTCTTAATTAATATAAAGGAAACCATACTGGTGTCGTAGATTGGTCAAATGAAATTGAGCTAATCAGAGAGAACTAAATAAGAACGCTATCTAAATTAATTCGTATATAGAAGAATAAAACCTTTCCTATATTTTTATATTAACATTGACTAAAAACTAACATTATATTAGGTATGTATTTTTAAACTGAAATATCATAAATTATCAACTATTAGCAAATAAGAGAATAAAAATGATTATTTTGTTAGTACGAACCTGTTGTTTATTTGAAAAATTGGCTATTATAAATAACATGATTCTCAAATTATAAAACAATTTGAGTATAGTTGTGAAGATTATCGTTTAGTAGCGAATTTGGGATTTACTCAATTTGGGGATTTTGGGATTTACTCAAGTATACGGCAGAGTAATATAAGGGGAGAAATTTTTATAACAAACAGAAATAAATATTTTTTTGATCTCCCTGTTTGACATCCAATAGTGCCACGCCCTTTCTAATTTGAAGTTCAATAAAACACAAGTTTACTTAATCGGTAATGAGTTGCATAGAGGCCACTAGCTTTTTAATTTTAACAACCGGGTGGTCGGGGTTCCAAGATATTAATAAAAGGGCGCCACGAGATTATACTCTATGAACTCGGCAACAAAGATGTAACTATTAAGTAGACTTCAACACTAACCTCGAACTGTTGAGTGTAACTACCATGAACTTCAAATATACTATAATTACTTAAACTTAAGTGACTCTATAAAATAATTACGAACTTAAGTGACTCTAACTTAACTATGAGACTAGACTGTAAATAACACTACTAAAAATATTTAAGCGATTTATTAAAATATTAAAAGTTAAATAGGATATATAAAAAAACGAATAGAAAATGAAAAATGAATGTAAATGACTGAAAATGTAAGTTAAATCAGTATGTAAATCAATAAGAAACTGAACCTATGCCGTCAAACCCCCTTAGCTAACTTATACTAGATACAGTCAGGGTGGTTTATAAATAGTAAATCTAAATCTAAACAGTCTTACTCTAATGGATGTACAATCTTGAAACAACTCGGAAGTTCCTCCGGCTGAGCTACGGTGTATAGCTATAAGAGGTGGCTACAGCACAGTACAACAGCTCGGTGTACTGTCACTGGAGTCCACGGATGAAAGCAGACGTACAGATGAAAGGCAAGTTGTTGAGGTTTCAAATGGTGAACATAAAAAACCCTAAATAATATTGGTTGTCTTAGAAAAGAGCCTCAATTATAGAACAAGGACTAGCACAACGTGTAGGAGTTAATAAAGGTAATAAAGAAGGACTAATCAAATCTGAACTTTACCTCAACGAGGGTTTATGATGTCAACGGGTACCTCTACACGGGCAACAGGATGGAATTCTGGATTGTTCTGTGCACTACGGTCTGGATCGGTCTTCTTGCTCTACAATTACGAACAACCAAATAAGACTTCAGAAAGATAACACTCAACTAATCTTTCTACACCACGTGGGCGTGGAAAAGTCGAAAACCAGATAACAATATGAACAACAATCAGTTGAGCATTGACTTAGAATAGGCAGAAGAATTATAGCATACCTTGAAACTATTCGGGGACTTCTTGGGCACGTGAAATCGGAATATCGGTCGGAAAAAGGCTATTTTAATCCCATTATGGAAACTGGTCGGTGGTCCATGTAAATATCACAAAATACAACCACGTCTCTGACCAAATGTGTTCCGGAAGACTTAATCCTTCACTAGGAAGACCTGCTAATCACCAACAGGGAATGCTTCACGGAACGGCAGCCAGTTCTTCACGACGACACTCTTCAGCCGGGGAGTACACAAGAAGTGATGCAAGGATTCGATTTCCTTCACAAAATCACATTTCAACCGGAAATCTCCCTCCAGGATATAGATGGAGAACTATATATCTTGACTAGTCCAACTCACAAAAAGGCATGAATAAAAAATGATGTTCTAGAATATTTTTCGACAGCCATACTTCATATCCGGTCAATGAACGAACTTAACTCAGAAATTCCACAATTAACGAACAAATTGCACACTGCGATCCACATCAAAAATAACCAATTTAACTACGAAATTTTATCTGATAATTATAAAATTTCAATAACCAAAACAAAGGATAAATAAATCCAAAAACATCTGATTTGATCTGACAGTGACAAGTGACGGACAAAAGTGATGATCAAAGATATAGAGATGGGCAAAAAGCCTACTGCTGGTCGGCATCAGTGACAGTGGAGCTGAAGCTGTATAATCTAGCGGTGTATATCGGGTTGCATAATGATAAAATACTAAATAAAATAATATTTAACAATAAAATTATAGTAAACATGATGCAAAAATAACAGTTATTTGCGATAATTCATGAGCTAGCACACAGAGGTCGTTGCTAGGAAATTTGACTGTTACAATTCGTTGATTTAGACAGATCGAATATATCGACTTTCCTTAATCTCCAAACGAAATTTCAGCTTTCAATGTGACGAATTTATGATTTAACCAATGCTTATTCAAAATCATGTTTTTGCCAATTTTACATATGTTTTATTTTTTATCTCGAAAAAATTACTTAAAATCGGCTTTTCCAAAATCGTTCAAATTTGGTAATGTGTATTACGCATACGCAGAACTTTAAAAAAACTATACTAACAGTGGAGCCAACATCTGGATAGTTCAAAATTTCCAAGCGATTTCCTATGCTTCCAACTACAATGCACCACCCGGTATATCATACTTATCGCAAAATATATGCCTTCAGTCTCCACAGAAACTGCTCTGTACCAGTTAACTGAGCTAATACAGGCAAGCCTGGATAGCAAAGAAACAGCACTTGTGCCTTAAATTAAAACCACGCATAGAGTCGCGCCCCTATGCCTCTGTGCACTAATTATTTATTTCCTGTAACGAACAACTTGGTACATTATAGAGATAAATCAAAAAATGTTTCTATAGGGATGTCAAAAAATATCGACATATTGAATTGAATTTTTTATTATATAAAGTTACATAGTTCAGGAATCGAGTCTCGATATTTTTTTTCGTGCTTTTCCCGAAATTCACTTGATTAGCCCATTATAACCGCGCATACCGTTGCTTAAACTCGATGATTGATGACTATACTTTAAATAAAGACTCGTTATATTTTTTAATGATTTAATGGTAAATGTATAGTTCTTAGATTTTTCTCTATACTTGTAGTAGAAAACGGTATTAAGGACTTATCATAGTTCTAGGTCAATAGAAAATACCTTAGAAATTTTGATATCCTTGAGAGTGTCGAAATATCGATTTTTGGTCGCATAAACGGCCGTATCATTTTTACGTTAACTTAGAAGTTTGATTTTTTTCACAGTTAAGAGATAAAAATTTAAAAGAGATAAAATTTGGGCTGATACATTTCTTCTATGCGATATTGCCGGATTTTGGATCAAAATTTCAAACCAACGGATTGGCATGTATCAGATACGGTATCACAAAGGTGTACCATATGATCGCGTTAATTCGGCGTCCAAACTAGCGATCATGAAACATGTTGGTGCAACGCGACGGAGATATGATACACGAAGATGCTACATATGTGGACCCGGCTTAAGACGTCGGGCTCTTTGATACATCTTTTACTATGCCCTCTGGAACAGCATGCGGCCCGTCTGGCTGCCGATACCCGTTGTGTTCACTACTGCGCATCGGAAGAAGATCCTATATTTTTTATTAATTTAGTCCTATAAATTCTAGTATTGTTAGAGTTATACTCTAACATATCTCCATAGCGCAGTGCCTAGAGTTTCCGACCACGAACCGATGATGATTCAAAGTTCGAATCCGGGTCAGGTCAAAGACTTTTTTTTATTTTATTTTCGTTTATATTCTGATAGTAAAGTATTAAATAATTCTGTTAATTAAAAAAACAAATATTTAATACTTTACTATCAGAATATAAACGAAAATAAAATAAAAAAGTCTTTGCCCTGACCCGGATTCGAACTCTGAATCTTCGGTTCGTAGTCGGAAACTCTACGCACTGTGCTATGGAAACATGTTCGATTTATATTCAATACTAGAATTTAAAGGACTAATAAAAATATAGGATCTTCTTTCAATGCGCAGTCGGGAACGCAACGTTTACCGGCAGCCAGACGGGCCGCATGCTGTTCCAGAGAGCATAGTAAAAGATATATCAAAGAGCCAGACGTCTTAAAATACTTGTTTTTCCGACGTTGCTAGCTCTCGTACTGTAATAGATTATATTTAGCTTAGATAATTATCTTTTTTTCATAGCAACTATTAAAATTGCCTTATATCTATCAAAAATAGTAGATAAAATAGTACTTTAACCGCAAGGGTAGAGTAAATAGACAGTAGTAGACACTTTAACAGCGAGGATAGGTTAAAAACTTTATTTCTTCTCGCATGTTTTTTAATTGCTTCCATTTTTGAAAATTTTTGTATTCCTTTTCATAAGTTATTCGGGATTTAAATGGAAGTAGTTTGGATATGGCGTTTGTCGCCTCAGCCTGAATATCTGATTGTAATCAGCAATCAACACGAAAGAGAATTAAAAATATTGACTCAAAACTGACAACTAAAGAGACAGCTTTATTTATTTGTCAAATTACATAGGAATCAACGCCAACCCGGCACAATATTTTTTTCTACTCGTAATAAATTCCTTCAAATAATAATTTCTGAATATTTTTTAAAACGTAACTCGTTATGAAAAAAAATATTGTTTCATACACGACGATAAAATTGCATTATCGTCTACCGAAATTAATTCACTCGCGATTTCATCGCTCGTGAATTAATATATACGATAAGACGATAAAATACCATTTTATCGTCTTGTATAAAAAATAACTATTATTTCAGTAGTATTCATGAATATTTTTAAAATAGTTTATTGTTTTTCTACACAAATTGCCCTACAAACGTAAAAACCGGCAACACTGTATGCCGCTTTTGATTTTGGTCTCTCTGTCTGTCAACCGGTCATTTATATTATTCTCTGTCTTAAGGATGATTCACAGTACACCGGACCGTGCCTGAGCCGGGCACGTTCCGTGAAGTAGACACCGAGCCACGTCTGATCCTTCTGTATATGCAACACCGAGTTGACAACGGGGTTCGTATTAGTTCCGAGTATATTAGAAAACACAGCCCCATAGACACACGAATTTAATACGAAGAATGACAAAGTTCTCGCAATTGGAATTGGTACCAATTGCAGTTGATGAATTAAGAACAACACCTGCAGGGGAAACACCTGCTCAAAGGAAAAGATGAAGGACCTATCTTCTTCATTAGATCCTTTCATTGTCCAGTTTTACACATACCCTGTCGTCAAATACTGCTGCAAGATTCACTAATACTTACTACAGACATGATAAAAAGTGTACTTTGTTTATATCATGACTGCAGATTGCAGTCGGGGCACCAGGAAAAGTACAGTCATGCTTTCCGCAACGTGGCGGGAACGGAGCGGATCCGAGAAAAAAATGTACGCCGACATTTCTGGGACGGGGCACGGACGAGTTCCGGCGAAGCTCGGATCGTGCTCGGCCTGGCATGAATGTATGTGTGTAAAGAACACTTGACAATGTTTGGCCGTGCCTTCACCGACGCACGGCTCGGACCTGTTACGGTGTAGCGTGAAGCACCCTTTACACGTTAAAATCCAGACCACACTTCTAAAATGACCAAATCGGTATAGTTTCAATTTCAATACGCCTTCCCAAGATGCAGGGTCTTGACAAGGACGAACGAATAACAGAGTGATCCTATAAGGGGTTTCGTTTTTTTCCATTTGAGGTACGAAACCCTGACTAGAGATAGCGGATAAACCTACAAGTTGGCAAGAGTGTAAGTGAGGGAAAATAACACAGGACATACCCATATGTCGATATCGATTTTGTTTCTTAAAATATACATCTCTAGCCGTTTCTGCCCATTCTTCACAGTTATATTCAAATACTTAGCGTGGGTATTGCGTACTATACGTTCGGGTTACATTGTATGACACTTTAACATACACGTATCTTACATAATGGAATTCGTTAGCGACAGATGAATCATGTGATTGTAGTCCTTGGAATAACCATATGTCGGTTTCCTGATCTTTTTATGTAGAATCGATTTGTATACTCGTTCTTGCATGGATACACACACATTTAGTATTTTTACTGTAAGTATTTCTTTATTTCTATCGCAGTTTTATTTTCCTATATTTTTTTACCGTAGACACTAATATACAGAACGTCCCTGGATCGTTTTTACAAGATGAGAAAAAAATATTGTTAACTTTTTGAGAAGACAGCATTCTTCACAAAAGTTTTTGCTTGTTCTACCATGATTAATTCCGTTTATCCCATTTACACCGCAAAATAATAAAAAAAATCTCTTTAAAATACCACATTCACTGGTCCAATCCATAATTGCTAGCATTTCCTAGTGAATGTTAACAATCACTGAATTTCCGACTTTCACTGATATACCAAGAAAAAGAAAATATTTTCCGAGCAGAATTAACAGAGACTAGCCAAGAAGGTGTCAAAAAATAATTGTATATTTTTATTGGATTATAGATTATAGCACAATTCTTAAAAAATGTAGTCGATAAGTGATAAATATCAGTTGATTTATTATTATATCACTCGATTTCTTCAAAATGCATTATTTTTATAAATGCTTTGCATGAACAATCTATGTATATTTTGTATACGTGTATATATTTTTTTGTTAGATAATTGTTTTCAACACAATTATATTTTTAAGTTTTTTTTGCCGTAGCAACTAATACAAGTAGGTTCTGTTAAATATCAGTAGTATTTTTCAATCGGTTTATTTTTCTTTTAAATCACGGTCTTATTATAGCTAATATATGTGTATTTTTAAAAAGGATAGGCCTGGAGAATGTAACTCAGAGATCAGAAGAGTACCACGATAGATATGTAAAAGTCGCAATGGAACAATAGTTATCTTAAAAGTCTACTCTAATGGGTTTTATTAATCCTAGATAAATTTTGATCCCACACTTTTATGAGAAAAGTTTCAATGTGCAGCAAATAGAATCCCATAATAGTCATGTTTCAAAAATCACAGTGTATAGATTATGACATAATCGTAATTTTTGGAAACATAATTTAACTGAAACAATTATGTGGGGGTATATAAACGAAGATTTAAGTCACCTTATGTTATGTTATGCTGGATCTTTTACAAAAAAGATTGGAGTGAAAATCTCAAATAGACCGTCCGATATAGAGCTTTCTCGGACAACTGGGTCACCATGTATATCCATCTTTCGTATGATGTCTATCAAGGAATGGCCACAAAAATGTATTTGATGTATTCTATCTTCGATTCCCAAAAACCTGCTGTCTTCGGTTAGATTGTAACGTTTTTAGTTCGTTACATGTCTTAGATTATGATATATGATGTCTGGCGTATCATCACCGGATTCCCTATCGTTCAGGCCGGATAATTTATTTGACGCGCTTGGCGTAATTTTTACGTTCTCTAGTCCACAACCCTGTTATCGTTTGACACAACCCTGTTATCGCTCTGTGGAGGCGCTGTCAACATCGCTTCTGTCAACTCTCTCCGTGCTTAACTTCACTTGACTTTGACCGTCCTACTGCCACCATCAAAAAATCCTTGCTTCGAGAAACTGCAATTATAAAAATCTTGCTGTATAATTTGAATCAGCTGCTATTTCGAAGTTAAAGGTAAAAATGAGATATTATCTTTTTTGATTCGTTATTATTACTGCGTATTTTTAGGGTAAAGTTACGGATGCCCCAACCTAACTTGTATTTGTATTTTGCTGGCACGTTGGCGTCCCTTTTCTTTTGTCCTCCAGAATGTCACATGGAAGAAAGGACATGTTGTTTATTATTTATTGAGCCCTCGGAAGTATTTCGAGGTAGGTTTATTTTGTTTATTAGACCTTGTTTGATTTTACACAAGAGTTTGGTATTTTTAGGATCTTATGGACGGACTGTGTCCATGGTTATGGTCCAAGGTTATGGTCCAAGTTACGGACATTATCCAAGGGCCTAGTAGTGTTCCAAGGTACGGGTAGTGTCCCATATTGCCATAGTATGGATACAGCGTAAGCCCCATGCTGTTTCGCTCCCATTTCTAAGCCTAGTCAGTAGCTACGGCTGTATTGATTCATGGTGTCCTCATTCTGGCCCCTTTTGTTGTTTTGGCCAACAGAATCGCCGACAGACAGTACAGAGATATGAGCCCACCTCACGCTGCTACTCTTTGAAACAGGATTGCCTCAAGAACAGCTAAGTGTAGATTTAGGTTCTGGTTTTCAGTCGATTTTCAGTCTTAACTTAACGTACATTTTAAATAATATCGTACAGACTATATATAGTGGTTAGATTATTAAGAACATTTATGTCGATTTAGTTGTTACAATATGATTTAGATTTTAGGTTTCATTACATTACGCCTTGTAATAGTATTACTTTCTATAGATATTATTATTACGCTATATTAACAGATGAATAACCAGACATAGATTCTAGAATCTACAGGTTGCAACATATCAGATTTAACACCGCATAAAATTTAACAATTTAAATAAAGTAATGCTACCTTTTTTATATTTTCTATAACGTTACACGCATTGCATTTTTTCATAGTCTTTTCATAGAACATATTTAATATTATTTACATACATAGCTTTTACTCGACATATAACCACTATAATAATTATTAAAATTGTACAATGCTATTTACCATCAGGATACATCATGAATGAATATAGTCACTAGTTTTAAGTAATAAACAACTGTGTTTTCTTTCTCTGTTCATGCCTGGCGCCCAATATTTATAATTTCGAGTTATTATTGTTAATTAGTTCTTTCCAGTGAAATACCTTATCCACGACTGCTCTACCAACGAAAAGCTGCCGTTCGCAGTGGTAATGTTTATAAAAAACGCTACAAGATCTTAAAAATGTTTAATGTTCTTATTCTCTCTTTATAGTTAACAAAAAAAAGTGCGAGTTGAAAAAATTATTTTTATTTTCCAAAAAATCATACATTGTACTAACCTCAAACAATATGTTCTCGTTGTTTTTATTTTTTTTTATTAATTTCTATTGAGAAACAAGTACTGTAAATGGCTACTGGAACGGTTTGTTGAACTTTTAACGGCTGCTAACGGATAATGTGTTCTCAGAATGGTGCGAAATGAGTTTCTTTAAGCTCCGCTTAATTGTTTCTATGATCGTTAGATGTTTTGAGGAAACAGAATGAAACTTCATTCAAAATACGAATATCGCTATTTATTGGTACTTTTCAAACAGAAGTACCCTATTAATAATAAAAATATAGTACCTATGCATATATTTTCTATTATTTCAACCCTTATTTAAGTTTCTTGGTGTAATTTATTGTACAGGGTGAGTCAACGATAGAGTAAAGTCCATTATCTCATTTATTTCGATGTTTACAAAAAAATATTAATTATAAAAATTATAGGGACGGTTAAGACACACATTTTAAAATTATTATAGAGTATACAGTTTGCTTCAAAAAAGCATGGCGTATATAACATATGTTTTTTAAAATGCAATACCCTATTTTTTATTTTATTTTTATATTCTGGGTAAAATTCCATAACTTTTTTGTATATAATGTTATATACCTAAAATTAATAGTTTTTGTAATATTTAAATTTGTTTAAACAAATGTTAGATTGCAATGTGGTAAAAAATTGTCAGTGATGCCATTGTTTCTGAAGTTGGACAACTAAAATTTGGTAGGAGAATTTTATAGGGATATAGATAAAGACCTATGTAAAGATATTTTAGTTAGATGCTACAGGGTGTTCAAAATATATTTATGAATTTCAACTACTTAAAATTAAGAAATTTCAAATTTTTTAAATGGTACACCCTATATATTATCATTTTTTCTGATAGATTTTACAAAACTCTTAAGCTTTTATTAAGTATGTCATATACCTATTTTTAATAGTTTGCGATTTATTCCAATTTTTTCTATTTTTACCCATATTTTTAACACAATTATGCTATAAAATCATAGTTGCCATGACAAAAAGTAATAGTTATCAAAATTTCAGGGCTGTTAAGCAAGTTAAGAACAAAACTTAAATTTTAGTTTAATTTGTTGTAATAAGTATAAATTTCATAGAGTTAATAGTTACAGATTTCCCTGAAATTAATTAATTAGTCAATATGACTGATATACACGAACAAGCCAAGAAAAACATATTTTTTGGTTCAGTACTATATATTATTAATACCTACCTCATTAAGTACTATAAGAATAGATGTAGATTATCTAGAAAACATTTTTATATTATATTATATGTTATTTTCAGTGTGTAATGGGACGGTTTCGCGGCTGTAGTAATATTGGTTATATGAAATGAATTATAAACTAGAATTACTACGAGAAAAAAACTTTGCTGTATTTTGAAGAAAATTCCTATATCAGTAGTCATCAACAATTAGGTAATCTAGTATTACCTTAATCTGTGGCTATTCGATCTAACCGAAAATCCAACTGTCATCTTTTATAATATAGAAATCGATAGAAATATACACGATATTCACGACTGCGATTTTAGTTTATTTGAGTAAAGTTAATTAATTTTAACTAATTCTAACAATTATAACTAATTATTATTAAGCTAATTGTTAAAGATAAGTAATAAATAGTTTTGTTATGGCAACTATGATATTATAGCGTAATTGTTAATAAAAATATGGGTAAAAATAGAAAAAATAGGAATAAATCGCAAACTATTAAAAATATCTATATGACATACTTAATAAAAGTTGAAGAGTTTTGTCAAATATACCAGAAAAAATGATAATATATAGGATGTACTATTTAAAAAAATTGAGATTTTTTAATTTTAAGTAGTTGAAATTCATAAATATATTTTGAACACCCTGTATCATTTAACTAAAATATATTTTCTTATATCTATGTGTATAATCTCTATAAAACTCTCCTACCAAATTTTGGTACCCCAACTTCAAAAACAATGGCAGTACAGACAATTTTTTACTACACTGCAATTTAACATTTGTTTAAACAAATTTAAATATTACAAAAACTATTAGTTTTCGGTATATAACATTATATACAAAAAAGTTATGGAATTTTATGCAGAATCTAAAAATAAATTAAAAAATAGGGTGTTGCATTTAAAAAAACATATGTTATATCCGCCACACTTTTTTGAAGCACCTTGTATAGTCTATAATAATTTTAAAATGTGTATCTCAACCTTCCTTATAACTTTTATATTTAAATTTTTTTTGTAAACCTCGAAACAAATGAGATAATGGACTTCACTCTATCGTTGACTCACCCTGTACAGGGTGGTCCGAAAAAAGTTCTTTATCATCATTTTTTTGCAGAAAAATTTATGATTAATTTAAAAAAATAAAAATTTCACAAATTTATTATTTCAGTCAAATAACTATCTATCTTTCAAGTCGTTCTCGATAGCTAATCATCTATTCATTTCTTTGGAATATAATTCTGTAGATCGCCTCTGTTAAATATCTCTTCTATCTTAGCACTGTACATTTTTGTACCATGTTTAGTACAAGGTACATGTTTGGTACAAGGACATGTTCCACGAAAACTTAAAGGGAATTAACATGCAGAATGAGTGGGAAGACGCAGCTCACAATAGAACTCATTGGAGAAGAGTTGTAAGCTCAGTTAACAGCGACAACCAAAAAGTAAAGAGGAAACAAAGCAATGAGATTTTTGAATGTCCGGAGTGCGGTAGACAGATAACATCACGTCTCGGGCTTTTCAGTCACAGAAAAGCTCATGAAAGAAAACGCCTTGCGTGACCATCTTCTGATGCGTGTCAAATACTCGTCAGCGAGTAATGCCAGTAGTAGTAGTAGTAGTACATTTTTGTGGTCCCTCGTTGATATCCAAAGCGTACTTCACTCCATGGCCCTTTGTGTTATTTGTAGATTTCTTATGACTTCGATATTCAATGTCTACGTTTCACAGTCGTGTTTATAAAATATAATACCCATTTAAAATCGTGTATGTTAAATTCTACCAATGATATGATAATTATATGAATGATAATCAATAATTATACTGTCCGTAGAGTCGTACAAAATATCAGTTTGTTGCTGTGTTAAATATGATTTACTATTCTAGGAAGTGATTTGTAATATTGAGGTTTGATTTTGGCAGGTACTCATTTGAAAATTACATTCACAATGAAATACTAAAACTGTAAAAATAATACATGCCAATGAAACCAATTTACAAAAACCTTAATTAGACATACAAGTAATTAAGTTGCAGATTACTACTGGTTTACCGATTAATATTCCCGATTTATTTTTAAAGCTGATTCAAAACCGATTTCGATTAAGTAAAAAACAATTTGCAATTTACAGTATCCATCGTTGCGTCTTTAAAAATACCAGCTGACTTAATTGCAGAAAAAACCTAGCGCAATTCTCTGATTTCATCTTTATATAATGTTTGGTGTGAATTTTTATTTATTTTTAATTTTTCCATGTATACACAACACTTATGACCGTGAACTCTGCGTTTCCTGGTAATTTTTTATAAATTATTTAACATTAGTTCGATTTTAAAAATCATTTAGCTTTACCTTGAGACGTGAATTAAAAAAAGACATACATAGTTGCCGCATTGATTATAATGTTATACGAAAACGCTACAAAGGATCATTACAACTGTAAAAAAGACTTATGGCTTGAATAAAAAAACATATTTGGGATGATTTGAGTAAATTGCAATTGTTTACATGTCTACATTTTGTTTCACCTTATTTTATAATGCCGTGGTTCCATCTTGCATTTATCAATTTTGTACGATTTATCAACGATAGTACGAAAGTGTAGAGCTAACGTGACAACATCAAAAATTATTTTTAGCAAAATTTACACATTTTCTGTAAATTTACACTTTTTCTGTGAATTTACACATTTTCTAAAAATTTATACTTTTTCTGTAAATTTACACTTTTCTAAAAATTTACACTTTTTCTGTAAATTTACACTTTTTCTGTGAATTTACACATTTTCTGTAAATTTATATCTACTTTTTCTGTAAATTTACACTTTTTCTGAAAAGTTACACTTTTTCTGTAAATTTACACTTTTTCTGTGAATTTACACATTTTCTGTAAATTTATACTTTTTCTGTAAATTTACACTTTTTCTGTAAATTTAAACTTTTTCTGTAAATTTATACTTTTTCTGTAAATGTACACTTGTTCTGAGAATTTACACATTTTCTGAGAATTTACACATTTTCTGTAAATTTATACTTTTTCTGTAAATTTACACTTTTTCTGAAAATTTACACTTTTTCTGTAAATTTACACTTTTTCTGTAAATTTACACTTTTTCTGTAAATTTATACTTTTTCTGTAAATTTACACTTTTTCTGTAAATTTACACTTTTTCTGTAAATTTACACTTTTTCTGTAAATATTCACAATTTTCTGTTTTGATTTACACTTTCTGTAAATTTAAGTAGTTTGTAAATTTACAAAAAACGTGTAAACCTACCAGAAAATTGTAAAACGACAGAAAAAATGTAAATTTACAGAAAACGCATAAATTTACAGGAATAGTGTAAGTCGACAGAAAATGTGTAGATTTGCAGAAAAACATGTAAATTTACAGGAAAAATATAAATAGACTGAAAAAGTGTAAATTTACAGGAATAGTTTAAATCGACTGAGAAAGTGTAAATTTACATTAAACGTGTAAATATACAGAAAACATATAAATTTACAGAAAACGTGTAAATTTACAGAAAACGTATAAATTTACAGAAAACGTGTAAATTTACAGGAAAAATGTAAATCAAACAGAAAAAGTGGAAAGTTTGCTGAAAAATATTTCACAATGTTGGCATGGCATGGCAGCTCTAGAGTTTCATACGATCATATCCTGTTCATTAAATATTTAGATACAAAACACATAATATTAATTTCTATGGACTTTTAATTTTATTCCTTCCTATTAATGTTAAACGACACGATACACGATACACGCAATTTAATAAAAAAACAAACAAATAAAAATTAATATAACTACATACACGTATAAACGATTCTGAATTGTTTGTTTGTATTTTTCGTACAATACCTCATAAAAGTCGTATAAAAATGTATAATTATTAATTTGAAATTATAAGTCGTACTCTACTCTAGAAAATAAAACGACATAGGAAATAGAATTTTAAGTCGAATAACATTTTCACGATTTTATTGATATTTATAACGTCAATATTTCCGAGAAATATAAAAATATATTGATTTTAAGCCATGTTTACTAGGAATGATCAGGGAAATATCGGGATTTTTTTAAATAAATCTTTATCAATTAAACTATCTCTATAGCCTCCCGAGATTCAGTTCTGCCTTGCATTTTCCTCGCTTGTGTAATAACGAAAAAGCAGAGAGTTTATATATTATAGATTTTATATATACTTTTTTAAACTTAAAAAACACACCAGTAAATTACTCAAAGTAGGTACACCGAGCTTACTAATTGGTACTAATTTTAAAAGCGAAGTTTATAAAGAAAGTAAATCGAATCGAAAACCAAACAAATTTTCTTATTTAACGATGTACGTAAATCGTAAATTTGATTTTTTTACTAAGAATTCTCATACCAGTCGACGTAAAATTGGTTTAAAAAAAACGAAGGTTTATTTTTTTAAGTTTTTTTCGGACCACTTTTACACCAGCCTTATCGTTAACTATATTGCAAAATTCTGTGTGATCAAATAAATACTTCTCAGTAGATGTGGAAACAGCATTTGAGTTTAAGCTTTACAATGTTTCATCGTTACCACAGCTTGTTCTCCAACTGGGATCTGCGATTGTTTTTGAGTATGCTTTTGAAGTATGTTAATGTCTCAAATTCCAAACGTCAGATTGGAAAACTTTCATTTTTCACACCAATATCTTAACTAGTGTTGCACAAGATAAGAATTCTTGTCTTGAAAATCAATTTCTTGTCTTGTCTTGAAATTCAAGACAAGAAATTTTGAAAGTCTTGTCTAGAGTTTTGGTCTTGCAAGACTTTTTCAAGACTCTTGTGCAACACTAATTATCTATATTAATATTATATATTTTATCCTAAAATTTCAGAAAAACTAAAAATGTAGAAAAACTCAGTTTTAAATATTTATGTTCTTTTATATAATATATGAATTACGTTTTAAATATAATCATCATCATCATTTTCAGCTTATTCGACCATTTCTAATTTTGGCCTCCTAGCCTCTCTCACAACTTTGATGTGTAACTTTTTTTGGAGACGCCCTGTAGAACTATCTATATTTTTAAAAAGTGCTCTAAATTAACCTACCTATATTTTTATCTACTAGTTCGTTCTACATTACTTTATTTTTTGCTAAATCCATTTTGTAGTGGGGTCGGATATAGCATAAAAATATTTCAGTGTTGGCGGCGAATCTGAATTTTTGAATATGGATAGTACATATACCAAGCATCAAAAAACGCCCCAGACCCCAAAATTTTGGGGCCCCCCACCACCGGTATGACGTCATTAAAGTGGGGGTCAAAAAACGGGTTTTAGGCATATAAATACTTTTTTTTCTTTGTAAAAAACCATTTTAATTTTATTTTTTATACTAAAACAACTTATTTGAAAATATTTTCAACTGTTTTTAATAATATGGCGGCCATCTTGTTATGTAAATGTCAAAATTTTAACATTTTATCTGAAATTTCGTGTTTGATATCAATTTATAGGTTTTTATATGATGCGACATCACCCTTGAGTACTGTTAACGAGTGTAGACGTTTCCTTTTCATAAAAAAATAGGGCAATTGAGAATATACCTCCAACTCAAAATGCTTTGATTCAACATATCAAGCGAGCCAGTCTACAAACCCTTATATGGAACAACTGCTTGGAAAAAGACTTTCAATTTCAATTGGGGATGGCAAAAAACTAACAACGGATTTCAGCCATTGTGGTCTACCATTCTAGATGTTGTAAAAAGCTGTGAGGAACTAATCGCTTGTAGCTGCAAACAACGGTGTTCAGCATGTAAATGTGTAAAAAACGGTCTTCGATGTACACAGCTGTGTGCATGTGAAGGACATTGTTCTGAAAAAGATTAATAGAGTGTATTAACTTATTTTATTAAAATGTTATTTTTATTTAGAATGTTAACTTTTTTTTATTTTTCAAGTCGTTTTTATTCATACGTTTGATGAAATAAAATATTATGAACATAAATAGAAGTTTATATTTTGAGGGGTTGTTTGGGGTAGCATCTAGTTGTAGAAGTATCGTATTAAAATTTTAA
Organism: Sitophilus oryzae; assembly: GCF_002938485.1. Lineage (NCBI taxonomy): Eukaryota > Metazoa > Arthropoda > Insecta > Coleoptera > Curculionidae > Sitophilus > Sitophilus oryzae. The sequence continues at coordinate 9,312,611 of NW_022146501.1, forward strand.
TATCATCACTAAATTTGTCGACCCCAAAAATCTATAAATTGATATCAAACACGAAATTTCAGATAAAATCTCAAAATTTTGACATTTATATAACAAGATGGCCGCCATATAATTAAAAACATTTGAAAGTATTTTAAAATAAGTTGTTTTAGTGTAAAAATAAAGTTCAAATGGGTTTTTACAAAGAAAAAAAAGTATTTATATGCCTAAAAGCCGTTTTTTGACCCCCGCTTTAATGACGTCATACCAGTGGTGGGGGGCCCCAAAATTTTGGGGTCTGGGGCGTTTTTTGATGCTTGGTATATGTACTATCCATATCCAAAAATTCAAGTTCGCCGCCAGAACTGAAATATTTTTATGATTTTCAGAGCTATCCGACCCCACTATTGAGACCTACATTTTTCTCGCTGTATATTTAGTTCATTAATTTGTGCTTGTAATTTTTAAGGACTATTGGCAATTAGGACTTTATCATTAGCGAATCTTAAATGGTTAAGATATTCTCCATCTATTTTTAATCCTTTGTTAGTCCAGTTGACGGAAGATTTCTTCTAATGTTGCTCTAAACAGCTTTGGAGATATCGCGTCTCCCTATCGTACTCCTTTGACAGTTGGTAACTCTGGGTTTGTTTTATATATAATTATTCTTGCTTCTTTGTATTTTTTTATTATAGGAAAATTTAAAAACCTTGGCGTTTCACCAATATAAAATTTCTTATATAAAATATAAAAATTTCCATTCATAAAATCAAATGTGGAAACGTGAATGAAGATATTGGTTTAGTTTTAATCTGCTGATGATGCTAACATGGTTAGCGAAACACGCGTCCAGTGCAAAAGTAAAGTATTTTGGTGTATTGTGGTGAATTAGTGTTTTATTTTGCTGTTGTAACACCAAAGGTTGTATAGCCTAATATTTAGTTGAAATAATCATTGTATGTTAAACCAAATTAAAAATTGACCCAGAAAGATATACAGGGTAAGAAAAAAATAATATTGAACATTGATCACTTTTAAAAGCAAATTACTCCGTTGTTTCAAATGGAGCACATAGTATAATATTCAATGGAGAATTCATATATCTTCAAAATATCTTTCTAGCGTGTTTTTAGCTTTTTTTAATTTTCTCTTTAAATATTAATTTTGACAATTGTTTGGTCCGACAGAAGGAATCATTGATATATCATTTCCAAGGATACTACAACGTTTTTTTTTTGATCATACGGTATAATATACTTTTTGGAGTAAAGTAAATGGTTTATAAATCCATTATAAACTTCACTTTTAACGACTTTGCGGATATGGCTGATTCATAAACATAAAAAAAGCACTTTTTATATACTTTTTCCCCAGTCAATAAATTTTTCATTCGTAAACTATGTTTTCTAATAGGTACTAAATTTAAAACCGAAGTTTATAATACGGTTTGTGAATCGTCGATTCCCTGTAACCAAAACAGCATTACGATTTTAGAATATACAGGATGTTTATAGATAACACAGGGTGGCAATTAAAAAACGTGCGAGAAAAAATAAAGTTTTTAACCTATCCTCGCTGTTAAAGTATCATTTAATCTACCCTTGCGGTTAAAGTACTATTTTATCTACTATTTTTGATAGATATAAGGCAATTTTAACAGTCGCTATGGAAAAAAAAGATGAAAATCAAATATGTAGATACTGCAACATAATAAAAAACTGTTAAACTGTCGAAACCCGAAAAACGGTTTGCTTCCTGGATATTTTTACTATCAAATTTCATGCAAATGAAAACAAAATAATCGATTTTTCAGGAAAATTGTTGCCAAGGTTCTGATGATATAAATATTTTATTAGCGCTGAAAGGAATAGTAATAAAAGCAGTGGCCGGTGTTTATGTAGACAATTGATTGAAATATCAAGGTGAGAAAAATATATCTATTTCGGAAAGCCTTCGCTATACGATATTACCTCTTTCTCATGTTACTACATAAACGCGTTTTTATAATAAAAAATGGAGATTTTTCTGGGAAAGAGTAGCCAACCAAAACAAAGAAAAGAATATTATGATCATTTTATAATATGTATATATGCTGTTCTGTTGTTTCCTTTTACTTTTGATATGATATTTTATCTTTCCAAAAAAGTCCTACGTGTATTTCGACACGTGAGAAAATCTACAAAATAAAATAGTTATTTTTTGTAAACACTGCTGCGTTAATTCCACGGAGACTAATTGTCAGCAGTGGTTAACTAATAAACAAATTTGCCTAACGGACAAAAAAAAATTCTTAACGTTTCGGAAAGTATATCTCTCCGTCGTCGGAAGCAAAAAAACACAAAGAACAAAGAAAAAAAAATATTTAAAATATCTAAATGCAACTATTCGAGAACACTTTAGTTCTTTTTAAAACAGATAAGTATACAAAAACCGTTGAAGTTCTCATTAATCTCTGGCGTTAAATACAATTACTTAATATGGTAAAACCAAAAAGCTTCAAACTTCCTGTATGATTATTTCTAATTTGTTTTTAATTTTTACGTATCTTCTTCTTCTTCTTCCTTCTTCATACTAGGCGAATCGCCTGTTTGGTTTCGTCGTCTCTACCGGTTAGACTGACAAGTTGTCGCTCCATCGTTTTCGTGGACGTCCTAAGCTTCTGCGACCTAGCGGTGATTTGTCGCGTGCAACTCTCACTATCCTTCTGTTGTCCATTCTGCTGATATGCTCGTTCCATTCTTCCTTTCTGCTGAGTACCCACTCATTTACATTTTCCACCTTGCACGCTCTTCTTATGCTTTCATTTCTCTCCCTGTCCAGAAGCGTCTTTCCAGCTATTCTGCGTAGTACTCTCATTTCGGTTGTTTCTAGTAGTTGTTTAGTTTTCGCTGTATCAGGTCGAGTTTCTGCAGTGTATGTCATTATTGGTCGTACCGTTGCTTTGTAAATTCTCGCTTTAGTCTCCACCTCAATGTTTTTATTTCGCCATATTGTATAATTCAGGCATCCTGCTATTCTGGTTGCTTTCGTTGTCCGTTCTCGCACCTCCGCTTCTACATCACCATATCCTGAGATTTCTATGCCTAGATACTTAAACTTCATCTCTTGCTGAATAACATTGCCCTCGACTTCCAGTTTGCATCTTAGTGGTACTTTTAATCTCGTCATGCATTTAGTTTTCTGGGTCGATATTATCATATTAAGTGATTTGGCAGTGCAATTAAATCGATGTAATAAGCGCTGTAGATCGTTCTCATTTTCAGCTACCAATACGGCGTTATCGGCATAGCATAGAATAGTAATTTCCTGGTCGCCCATACTGTATCCCTTCAGTAAACGTACATTTCCTATTATTTCGTCCATAATCATGTTGAAAAGAAGAGGGCTCAGGGAGTCACCTTGTCGGATACCACAGCCTACATTTATTGGTCGGTCAGGACCCCGTTAATTTTAGCTTGAATTTGGTTCGCTTCATATATGTTTTGTATGGTTTTAACGAGGTTGTGTGGGATTTGCCTATTGTAAAGAAGGTGTACAACGTCTCTTAGCTGCACACGGTCGAACGCTTTTTCTAAATCAATAAAACACATATACGCTGGTTTGTTATATTCGATTGATTTTTCTGTTATCTGTCTTATGACAAAAACCGCGTCTGTGCATGATCTGCCCGATCTGAAACCTTGCTGTTCATCTGCTAAGCATGTTAAGTCGTTTATTTTGGTTGTTATCACTTTTGTCGTAAGTTTTAGTGTGGTGCTTAGAAGATTTATGCCTCTATAGTTTGAGGGCAGCTTCTTATCTCCTCTTTTAAACATCAAGATAGTGGTGCTGGTTCGCCATTCATCAGGTATCCTGTGTTGGTAAAGAATTTTTTGAATCAGGGATGTTAGCTGCTGTATGAGACTTTGGCCGCCATATTTAAGTAATTCGTTTGGGATATCATCTTGCCCTGGGCTCTTCCTATTCTTTAGCTTTCGAAGGGATGTAATTATATCGGCTGCCTCAATCTGTACGTTGTCGTTGGTCATTATTTCGGGCGTATTTAGTTCAACCTCTATTTCTTCTGATTTGTATAGTTCTGACAAGTAATCAACCCAGGATTCCCTTGCTATGTGATTTGTTTCAACTAACTCGTTAATCTCTTTTCTTTGCGTTCCTATAAAGCGCCAAATTTGTTTTTGAAGTGCGTAGAAGTCACTCTCCATTCGTTTAGAGAAAATTTCCCAATGTTGGTTTTTTGTTTTTCTTACTAGTGCTGTTGTCTCGTTTCGGATTCGCCTATATGTTTCGAATAATTCTCGTGTGCGTAATGTTCTGTAGTTGAGGTATGCTATTTTTTTCTCTCTACATTTTTCTCTCTATTTTTTTCTCTCTACATTTTTCTCTGAATTTTTACGTATGTTATGTTTATTTATGTTACGTTCTTTAAAATCAAAGAAAACGATTGCCATACATTCCTAACATCTACAGATGCATGAGTAATACATTTATTTTTATCAGATTATATTAAAAAAGCCTCTTATTTTTCTTTTAGAGGCTATCGCTTCTTTCATTATAATTGTTGCATTGTTAAATTCCACCCTGTGCCCTGTATTCCATGAATGCTGACAAATCTTAGATTTGTGAAAGTCGCCCTTTCATGTTATTTAATTCGAACATTTAAGAGTCTACATGTTTCACCAATAAAAAAAAAGCTTTTTTAATACAATACTAACAAATAATACCAAATACTAACCAAGACTAGAGATACCTTAAACAACTGTTAAGAATCAAATTGTCACCATGTCTCAACCGTATCGGTCCTTGAAAAAGCTGGCTGCGAGAGCGCTGAAGTCATGATTACTAAATCCCGCTTAACATGGACTGGTCACGTATGCAGGATGCAAGAAAACAGCCTATTGATCTGAATGAATCTCTTCTTTACGGTGAGCTTGTAGACGGTAAGAGAAAACCGGGTGGACAAATCAAAAGGCACAAGGATATTTTCCACAAAAACTTAAGGGGATAACCATATAGAATCAGTGGAAAGAAGTAGCGCACAATAGAATGCAATGAAGAAGAATTGTAAACTCAGTTAACAACGACAACCACAAAGTAAAGAGCCAACAAAGCAATGAGATTTTTGAATGTCTGGAGTGCGGAAGAAAGATAACATAACGTATCGGGCTTTTCAGTCACAGAAAAGCTCATGAAAGAAAACGCCTTGCTTAAACATCTTCTGATGCGTGTCAAATAGTCGTCAGCGAGTAATGGCAGTAAGTAAGTAAGTAAATAACCAAACAGTTTGTTTAAGTTTTGCTAGTATATATTTGGTCAACAGAAATCAATTTAAGCACTGTAAAAAATCCAAAAATAGAGAGCGTAAATCAAAAGTAAAAACACACCTACTTTTCTAAAAGTGATGAGGAAGTAAACGAATACTTTGATTATGATGCATCACGGTGCATTTTTCGAACATATAAACAATTATAGAACTACTATATTATGCATGTTATGTTAATAAACACTCATTGTTATTCTTCCTAATGTTCAGATATACAAAAATATCCTTTCGTATATTAAAAGATATATTGAGAATGTTTACATTTCTATTTAAAGACAGCTATACGATTTTATCAAAATAGAATAATCAATGAATAATCAAATGTATGTTTTGTAGAAGTATCTGCTTCCAGGATATTTTTTTTGATGAAAATTAGTGAATTAGTAAAAATAAAAACGCCTAATCAACGAATAATACTTAATGTTTAGATTTCGTCTCATCGTAGGAAGCCAAAAATATAAAAGATAGACTAAGTGTCACATTTAAATGGGTTAAAACAAGAATACACGTCGTTATTGCGCAGACCTCATACGATCTAGAGTTCATGTAAGAGTTTTATCAAGAATATAACAAATGGGGACTTTAAGTTAGTCTAAAAAAACAGAATACTTGCCTCTCAACGCTTGTTTTGAAGTCTTCATTAATGATAACGTCCAGATTCAACAAGCAGACAAATTTAAATACCTGGGTGCTGCTATCAAAAACGAGGGTTTGGGCAAAGAAGAAATATAAACCCAAATTCGGAAGAGCAAACAAGTTATTGGATGTCTTAATAGCCTCTGGTGGGACCGAAATTTGTCTACAACAACTAAAAAGACATTTGGACGAACATTAGTAGAGTCGGTTCTTTGCTATGGACTATGAGTGCAGACGCAAAGCGCAAAATCCAAGTTGTTAAAATGGAATACCTTAGAAGAAGCGCAGGTATATCTAGGATGGAAAAAAGACAAACATCGAGGTCAGGCGTATCATGAATGCATCGGAGGAAACAGTACTAGATCGAATCGAAAAATCCAGGTTAAAGTAGTTTGGACATGTTCTGCGAATACCGGAGAACCGGTGGTCAAAAAAAGTTGGCTCCTCAAAGCAGAAAAAAGAGAGATGGACCTAGAAAATGCTGGAACGGAACGGTTAAGGAAGCAATGCAATCAAAGCTCGTAACCTAAAAGCTGATGACGCTCCAAATCGAGACGTGTGGCGTAGGGTAACGGGAAGGCAGCAATGGCTGCAGTTGGAAATAAGTACTAAATACTTACCAAATCCCGTAGGAATGTATAAAACAAGAACACTTTTTGACATTTCGCCTATGGTTTATTTGAAATTCTAACATGCGGTTCATAACAACAATTTGACTCGAAATACCAAGTGTATGGTACCAAATTATTCGTAAAAAATGTTTTTTCCCAATATGCTAATGAGCCACCCTCGTTCCATTTGAAAAAATTAAGATATGAGTAAAAATACGATTTGGTATTCTTTTAACCGGTTAGGTTAGGCAAAACATTAAACATTAAACGATCAAGTATGTTTTTAATAGCTCCTTGATTAAAAATTAGTGTTTTCATTAAAATTTAAAATACGATACTTTTAAGCGAAACTGTCAAAAATTGTCAATGTCATTCTATTCAGAATGTCATTTTCTATCGAATATAGTAAAAAATACTGAGGGTGCCATTTAAAAACCAAAAATTGTAGTCATTTCCGATGGAACAGGAAGTGCCCGAAAACAATTGAATGCGTCAATCAATCCTAATTTATGTCATATACTAACATAGCAAAACTCGTTTTATTATCTGAAAAAATAAAAAAGTTATAGAGGTGAGCCGCTTTTGAAAAACATCCCGTACAAACAATTTAAAACCTGAAAAATATTACTGTGCGGGTAATAATTTTCCGCTTAATCAAACAAATATCAAAAAATAATCAGTCCGAGTTAATGAAATTACAGTAACGTGGGTGGGTGCGGTTTTCCTCTACAGATTTAAACTTTTCAATTATCTGCGAAAGTAAACTTTACGTTAAATCGAACTGAAAACAACAATAAATTTGCCAAATCGTTTACTTCATTTAACCGGCTTTTAGTCAGACTTTTCAATTAATGGAAATTTCTAGGAAAAACATTTCGTTTCCATTTTCACTAATTTCACTTTTAGAGCACACACCCAAAATCTGTTTTTAGATTAATATCCGGCTTAAAATTTGTAATATTAAGTAGATTTGATTAGGTTAGATTTAATGAGGACAATTGGCCTGTTCCCAGGGTCAGACTGGGCCAGAGAAACACGGGTGGCATTATCACTTTAAAGAATTTTCTCAAAAAGTGAAGTAGTTAATAAGTCGATAGTTAAAACTAATACTATTCTTTTTATATATTTTCCTTGACTAGATTTGATTCCGTGTTTAAAATAATAATATATTTTTTATACTCTGCTTTCTTTCTCGGATAAGATTTTCGACAGAAGATGCCAGAAAAAAAGCAGATGACGTCCTTACCAATCCATTTATTTCACTAAAAAAAGTTTCTAATTTAACTATGGGTGCGTTTATATACAGGGTTGTTCATCACATACGACACGGAGTATTGTAGCTAAACGATTAAATTTTTACAAATTGTTAGTTTTGGGTTCGTTGAAGGACTATTAGAGCTACAATTTAAAAATACTTTTACAAGATACAGAGTGTCCCAAATAAATATAAAATATCAAAGTTGTATTTTTTTAAATGGAACACCCTGTATGTTATTACATTTTTGGTTTCTACGATTAAAATTAATGTAAATTTGATTAAGGTTTATTACACTTAAACCTTATCGTTTTTGAAATATTTTCAATTTTGTGAAATTGCAGTATAAATTTTAAGGCTTCATTTCTCCGAGGGTATCAAAGTTTTTAATACTAAATATTTACTGTTTAATATATATATAAGTTTATTTATTGATCAGTTATTGTATTGCAATAATAAAAATTTTACTACCTTATACAGAGTGTCTAAATATTTATTTTAAATAATTATTATCTGTAAACGGCAATAACTTGTTTAATTTATTTAAATGGAACAACTTGTATATTTTATGAGAATCAGATGCACAATTTAATTGTCTATCAAATTGTATTATACCATTTTTTATCTCTTCAAGTTTCCCTAGAAAATGCATTTTCTTGTAATTTAGAACTCATTTATCAATATACCCATGGAATACTGACATTTTAGAATATTTTTAAAGATGTCCCAAATTTTTAAAGAGTACAGATACTAATATTGTCGATATAGTTCGTTTATTTCATTAAAAAATAAAAAAAAAAACTGTTTAAATATTTGTTAGAGGACTGTTTGCGTTGATTAATAATAAGTGACCCAATTACTAAAAATCTGAATTATGTATGTATATTAGACAGTGTGGTAAAAGAACTAACACCTTAAAAATTATATTTCATTTTTTGACAAATGTTTATTTAAAACAACAGAGACGTTCATTTTCATAACTTTTTATTATATTGATTTCTGATTCAAATCCACATTTATTTATAGAATAATTTATTAACGAACACAATTAAGTATGTAATTAATTAGTATTTGGGCGGAAATATTGGTGGTATATTTAATTAATGGTATACTCTACTTTTTTATAAAGATTTAAGTAGTTTTCTTTTTGCATACAAATGAGCTAGTAATATTATCGACTAAAAACGATAATATTAGTGGCCTGTACATTTTGTACATTTGTTGTTTTAAAATCTAAAATGTGAATATTCCATGGGTATATTGATAAATGAGGTCTGAATTATAAGAAAATGCATTTTCTACGAAAACTTGAAGGGATAGGTAAAAAGTGGTATTATACAGTTTGATAAACAATTAAATTGTGCATCTGATTCTCATAAAATATACAGGGTGTTCCATTTAAATTAAACAAGTTATTGCCGTTTAAAGCTAGTAATTATATAAAATAAAATTTTAGACACTCTTTATAAGGTAGTATAATTTTTATTATTGCAACATAATAACTGGTCAATAAATAAACTTCAGTAAATATTTAGTATTAAAGACTGAAATGAAGCCTTAAAATTTATACTGAAATTTCACAAAATTGAAAATATTTCAAAAACGGCAAGGTTTAAGTGTAATAAACCTTAATCAAATTTACCTTTATTTTAATCGTAGAAGCCAAAAATGTAATAACCGAGGTAATAACATACAGAGTGTTCCATTTAAAAAAATACAACTTTGATATTTTTTATTTATTTGGGACGCTCTGTATCTTGTAAAAATATTTTTAAATTGTAGCTCTAATAGTCCTTCAACAACCCAAAACTTACAATTTGTAAAAATCTAATCGTTTAGCTACAATACTCCGTGTCGTATGTGGTGAACAACCCTGTATAAATCCGCCATGCGTCGTCTCTTGTTGTTATTAACCAGTTTTATTGGTTTATTTCTAAAATGACTGATCATATTTCAATATTATTAGAGTGACGGAACGATGAATGAATCACGAACGCAGACGCGTATGAACTCGCCTTTAGATTTTTGAGGCTTGTCAAAGTCTTGCCAAAGTTTAGGTTAAAATTTTGTGTCAAAGTATGTCAAATACCTTGCGTTTTGGAAGATGATGCATTTTGATTCGGGTTTTACGTGTGTTTTGTGTTTTTAAGGTTAAGTGGAGGAAAACTCGAGGGAAAATTAACTGTAGACCCAGAGCATCGTTTATATTTAATATTCGGTGCCCAGGCAGAGAGTTTCATACACCAATAAATGGATGGGTCGTATAAAGTTTGTATACCATCTCGTCATAGATACGTGCATCTCGTATATGATACAAGGATGGTACTAAACATAACGTACTAAAAACTGGAGTAGCTGTAAAATGAAAACGACATCACACGATAGGTAAATAATGGATTTTAGTACTGCAAAAAGATAACGTGAAAAGGTAGTGGTTTAAAAAAACTAAGATTAAAATTAATTAATCAACATTTAAGGTATAAAATTAAGTATTATTATTAATGATATATTTTGTTTTATTTATGTTGTTTTATTTGTTCCTGTGCAATATTACAAATTTTATTTATACGTGAGTTATATTGATAAACATAATAATAAATGCAGAAGTTACTTGAAGCTTGAAAGTAAGAAATAGTTCTTTTTTATATTTTTTTTGGCAAGTGGTGTTTTGTTCTTGTTTGTCAACCAACTTATTTCTTTGTTAAATAAAATAAACTACTTTGATATTAAAATGGCAGACACATCTATCACTTTCGAGGATTTTGTCGTTGGATAGACTCTACCAGTAAACTTACTCCAGTAAAAAAGTTCCGTTTTTCGTGACGGTCAGTGTATAATAAAACAAAATCTAAAGTAGAGTTCGAAAAACTGTCTTCACCCTTAACCTTTTTAGCAAACTAAAACAGGAAAGACTGACGTATGTGATTGAAATCAAGTCGACAACCCCAGATTGCGTCAACGATATGCGGTCCTCACATGACTATTATTTCCTTTTCATACAACAAACCAGTTCGTTAATTCCAGGTTTTCCGGGTTTGCCATAAGACTTTGGAATTTTCAATCGATATTGGGGTTTTAATAAATAACGAGAAAATTATTCGACTTACGTCATAGGGTTGGATTAAAATTATGCACTTGAAATACTGCAGTTGGGGATATTGGCAATTTCAAAGTCAAGGTTATCAAAGAAACTGTATTTATCCTATCTTTATATTACATAGTTTATTCTTTTTTTCCATAGCAACTGTTAAAATTGCCTTATATCTATCAAAAATAGATAAAATAGTACTTTAATCGCAAGAATAGATTAAGGCCCGTATTTATAGTCGCGTCTCGAGACGCCAAGACGGTCTTGGGCTCTTGAGAGCGCAATCCACAGAATACACGAGCAAACGTCATTTTGGAGATTGCAATTTTCATTTTGGAGATTGTCATTTTGGATAGTTTATGTGATCTGTAGATAGTTTCTTAACCTAACTTTTTTAGTAAACAAAGTAAATCCTTTTTTTCTGATTAAACAGTTTTGAATATGTTAGAAGAGTTTGAGGATATTTTGGACCATGTGGAAGAAGAAAATCGTCTTCGAGTTCCAAAAAGATATATACGGGATGCAGGAAATCCAATAGAAATGTTTAGCGAGGGGGGGTTTATGCCGATATAGGTTTAACAAGGCTGCAATTACATAAACTATTTTACCTCTTATCTGAAGACTTGCAAAAACCTACCAATCGTGGTTTACCATTCTCCCCGTTATTCAATTACTAACTTGTTTACAGTTTTATGCGACTTGTAATTTTCAGATGGTAAATGGAGACTTGCGTGGTGTTAGCCAACCTACAATAAGCCAGATAATCAAGAATAATGCAATAATGTGAAAGTATTTCAAAATCGCAAAAGTTTTTTTAGTCTAAATATTCAGGTCCCAAAAGGGAAATTATGGATATTATAGTTGGATATCCAGGGTCAAGTCATGATAGTGTTATATTCGATCGAAGTAATTTAAGAATGCTAATGGAAAGGCGTGATATTCCTGGTTTACTTCTTGGAGACAATGCATATAGATGTAGGCCGTTTCTATTGACTCCTGTTCTACAGCTAGGTAATCAACAAGAAACCAGATATAACTTTGCACATAGAAGAACGCGAAATGTTGAAAGGCTATTTGGGACTTGGAAAAAACGTCTTCTATGTCTCCGAGGTTTACAAAACCACTGTTGCTATTATTTGTGCCACAGCTGTCCTTCATAATATTGGTTTAAGGGAAAATTTAGATAATTTTGAAGATGCTAATTTACACATTCCAATTATAAATAAAAAGGAAGAGGGTTAGATTTTTGAAGTAATCTTATTCAACATTTTGCAAATTAATGTATTTATTGTATTAATATATGTATATCTAGTAATTATGTAATATGTTAAGTAATGTTCCAAGATAACTAGTACCTATATAATCATTTTATTTACTTTTCTATTAGTGTTAAGTTAGTGTTTATATATTTACATATAAATAATTATTAAGTAATTTCTTAAAGTCTATATTAGTTATCTTAAAAATACTGTTTTTCTATACTTAAATAATATATGATTTCTTAGTAGTTTTACGCTCACTATGACCAGACAGCTAAGTGCTTGTTTTAACTGCTCACACAGAATTTTCCCACTAATACATTAAAACTAAAAAAAATGTCTTTTTATTTCCTTCATCATGAATATTTATATAAATATCATATCACATAATATATACATAGTATATTGGATGTATACCGTATACCTATAATAATTTTCAAGATTTTATTGCTTTGTGTAAATTCTGTATTCTTATTGAGTTGACCACTCTATATAAAGTCGATACTCCATGTTTTATAGTTTTATTTCGAATAATTGTGATCTACTTTGTTTACGAAAAAAGTTAGGTTAAGAAACTATCCACAGATCACATAAACTATCCAAAATAACAATCTCCAAAATGAAAATCGCAATCTCCGAAATGACGTTTGCTCGTGTATTCTGTGGATTGCGCTCTCAAGAACCCAAGACCGTCTTGGCGTCTCGAGACGCGACTATAAATACTGGCCTAAATGATACTTTAATAGCGAGGATAGGTTAAATACTTTATTTCTTCACGCAGATTTTTTAATTGCTTCCATTTTTGAAGTTATTCGGGATTTACAAGTAGTTTGGATATGGCGTTTGTCGCCTCAGCCTGAATATCTGTTGGTAATTTATTTATTTCGTTTTGAGCCATTTCTGGCTCCAATTCAATCAGCAATCGACACGAAAGATAATTAAAAAATATTGACTAAAAACTGACAACTAAAGAGACAGCTTTATTTATTACGCCAACCCAGCACAATATTTTTTCTACTCGTAATAAATTCGTTGAAATAATAATTTCTGAATATTTTTTAAAACGTAACTCGCTATGGAAGAAAATATTGTTTTATACACGACGATAAAATTGCATTATCGTCTCCCGAAATTAATTCACTCACCATTTTATCGTCTTGCATAAAAAATAACTATTTGCAAACACTAGGAAGAGAGAAACATGTAGTTTCTTTGTTCCAGAACTGTTTAACTATTATGTCTATACATCAGAGTTTATTAAACTAAATTACTTTAGTCCTTAATTGGAGACACTCTAGTGTTTTTGTAACATGTACGATATGTACAGAGTGTCTCAAATTCAGTCCCAATTTTCTGAAAAGCCATTACTTCCTGAATTGTTTTTGTACTTCATATACACTTACTAACTTACTGAATTTCAGAATGGTTTCGAATAATTTTCTTTGACATCCAGAAACTAAGAGTTGAAGAATTGTGTCCATTTTTTTCCTTTAGAAATGAATATGGGTTCTATTTCTTTTAAAACTAGTAAACTAGTATATAAATATAAACAAACAAGAAAAAATAGCACTATCAGTTAGTTCTCTTATTATAATTTAATAAAAACATACGTATAATTTTCTGATTGTGTCTTTGTTTTCTACAGCGATTACTGACACAGAATGTTCTTTTTTTCCTCTGTGTAACGAGCTGAAATTAATGGTTTCGAGAATGAGAATGCGGCTTATTAACACTGCGGGTTTCATTTTTTTTTTATTTCCCAGAAGGTCGAGAATCGCACGCATGGAGCCCGAGAGACCAATATGGCGGATCGTTGCACGCAACTGTCGATAATGGCGCCCAGTTAGTTCTTGCGCTGTTATTTTTAAAACCTGTCGTTCTTCATTAACCAGTCTAAAAATAGCTGGAATCATTGGACTTGTACAGAGTCTCCTAGAATTAAAAAGAAAAAAAAATACTAACTGAAGTATACTAAATGTACTGTCATAATCCAGTAAAATTGTATCGCCGTATAGAGAGTGAAAAAAATTACGGGCAAGCTGATTTTCTCAGAGTTTGTCAGCGACTGTTTTCTGAGTGTAAAATTAACAAAATCGGAAATTTTCCTCTTGCGGTTTCCAAGCAATAGGGGTGGTTTTTTAAAACTGTACTAGAACAAAATAATTAGACGCAAATTGTACATAAGAACATTCTCTATAAGTTCGTCTAATGAATGTTTTTATAAGTTTATTATTTCCGGACATAGCGGCCGTTTCATGAGCCTTTTGGAGTGATTTTCGAAAAGTTTCTTTTACAGCAAATTAACCCTTATGAAAGTTGTTCATAATAAATGGACAAGCAACTTTCCCTCGTGAATTTTTTTTTGTAGCTTGATTATTTTTGGAGATAGCGTCCACTTCATGAACCAATTACGGTAGTTTTCAATGTTACTCTTTTTTCAGCACATTCACCCTAAGAAACTCGTTCAAAATTAAAGTACATATACCTTTGCCTTATGAACTTTTTTTGTAACTTGACTATTTTTGGAGATAGCGCCCAAATCATCAAAACAAGTGGTGGTAGCTTTAAATGTCTTATTTTTTCAGGAAATTCACAAGAAGTACTATTGGGGAAATAAATACATATAATAGGGAAGTTTACATGTAATTTGAATATGAACAGTTTTAAGTTGGTAAATTTGTAGAACTAAACAAAAATTATGAAACTATCTCCAAAAATAATGAAGCTACAAAAAATATCATGAGGAAAAGTTGCTTGTCCATTTATTATGAACAACTTTCATAGGGGTCAATTTGCTGTAAAACAAACTTTTTGAAAACCACCCCAAAGGGCTCATGAAACGGCCGCTAAGTCCGGAGATAATAAACTTATAAAAAAAAATGATTAGGCGAACTTATAGAGAATGTTCTTATGTACAATTTGCGTCTAATTATTTTGTTGTAGTACAGTTAAAAAAAACACCCCTATTGCTCAAAAACCGCAAGGGGAAAATTTCCGATTTTGTTTATTTTACGCTCAGAAGACAGTCGCTGACAAACTCTGAAAAAATCAGCTTGCCCGTAATTTTTTTTTTTTTATGACAATTTTATCGGATTATCAGTAGATTTACCATAGTCAGTAGATTTACCATAGACTGTCTTCCTGTCTCTGCTCATAAGGACTGCCGTAAATTTTGATCAATACGAGATTTCATCTGCTTTTTTTCGTTATCTTTGTGACCCTTGTGCCGCAGTACTTAGGTTAATGTAACACTATTACGTTCTTCCAACTTCCAATGTATTTAGCTAATGTATGTGTTTTCTTTTTTTTTCGCTTGTGTTCATTATTTGTGTTCATGTTTACTTTATCATGACTTAATAATTTGATATTATTTTCATTTGAAACTCAATTTTTTATGAGTTTTACTTTTGAGAACCATCCCTTGCTTGCTAATTGACGAACTCCACTATCGTTGAACTAATTAATATTGCCAATTAGGGTTCAGATCTTTTTGGCCATCACAGAACCGGGCCTCGGTAACAATAATTAAAAAATTATCTTTTTGTTACGTGAGAAAGTTCTTTCATACTTTCCAGCTGTTGAAATCAAACTCTTCTGAATATAAGTAATGCTGATATTTCTTATTGTTCTTGTTTCTTTTCTGTTTTGAAGTTCCTATAATATTTATTATGTTATGTTTTAATAGATATTTGCATTTTTAATTCAATGTTTTAGGGCTTTTGTCTCAAATTCAGATAAGTTGGTTTATGTTGTTTGGTGTGAAATTTAAGTTACCTATACTTTCTTCTTTACTTGTGTTCATGTTAATTTTTTCATGATTGATTCGTTAATAATTTGATATTATTTTCACTAAAAATCTCAATTTTTTATCCATTTTACTTTGAAATACCATCACTTGCTTTCTGATTGATGAACTGCACCACCATTGAAAAAAATTAGTCAGTACCGAAAGTACCGAATAAAACCGGGAAATCCCGATTCTTAAGAGGCGTGGTACCGAAATTCCCGGTTCTGAAAAACAGCTCCAGTTCCGGGAACCCTAATTGCAACTGTACGGTGTGTTTTTTCATGCCTTATTTTTTTGCAATAATGGGTTGCCCTTATTTCCGCCTTGTCACATCCTTGGAAAGCTGCTCTTTGTTTGAGTTCTACTATTCCAGCTCCCCTTTACTTCTTCTAATGTTCTTAAGCCATCTGTATACCAGGTTGTCTCAGCTTTATAAGTTTATTAAATATTTAATTAATTTACCGTATAAAATCAATGAAGTAATAAGAAAATGGTTGCTGCAAACCGTTGCTAGGCGGTACCGTATCGTGTTAAAAAGCGTCCGTTTCTGTCGAAAGTAAAATTTTAACTGCGATTCGCAAGAACCGGTACCAACCGCCCAGATCTGACCGAGTGGGTTCCGTTAGAAGAAGGCGCGGAATGTCGCGGAACTGTTAATTAATTTTTGCACGACTGTACCCAGTAATTCGCACGACAATTAAGAGCATCGCAACACTTTAATAGGTTCGTCTGTTATGCGCCAGTTTCTAAGAAACTATAAACAAGATGATATTTATGTATTCTGGAATAGAGAAAGGGGTTAAATAGTAAATAGACCTGATATGTTGAACTGTCATACTTTTTATTTTCTGATTTGCACAACTGTGACGTTTCGGAGTTATATAACTATCCGATATCAAGTCAGCCTATACACAGTACATGCATTGGTTTGATTTAGAAACATTTTCGGGGATGTTAATACCAGTAAAACATTCCGCCATCATAAAATTTTGGCCAACTTTAATGTTTTACAACTTTTTTTCTAAAAAAGGTTGTCCAGTTTTTTAAACACATAAAGACATGGCCAAAATTATTGCATATATCGTTTAAACATATAGCGAAAGGAATTTAAAGAATCTTTTTTTATACATAGCTTTGATAATCTGTAATAAACATTTTTTTGTTAAAATAGATATGGTAAACAATGCTTATGGTAAACATTTTATTAACAAAGTCTTACACATTTAGATTTGTGGTCTCTTGGGTTTCAGAAGAAATTTGACCATTGTTTGGCCTTAAAATGCCTAGAAACATTATTTCACAGTTTAATAGAGTCAGAATAGTAACACTGTCTCAACAGGGCTACCGACAAGTTACAATAGCTGAAATTGTAGGAGTTAACGAAACCGATGCCGATTTTTTCGCGAATATTAAAAAAAATCTTGGAGACAAACGAAGTTACAGACCGGCCTGGAAGAGGTAGAAAGAGAGTTACTACTGCTGTGCAAGACCGTCAAATATCCCTAATTGCACGACGCCATCCCCTGCTTTCTAGTACCGCTATTAAAAATGAGTTAGCTCGCCTTGAAGGAGTAAGTGAGTAAGTGTTTCAAGAAAGACCATAGCAAGGAGACTCATAGCATGACAGAGGATTATATTTAAGGAGGCCTCTACGAGTTCCGAAGCTTAATTTACAGCACAAAATTACGCGACTACAATGGGCTGAGGAGATGAGAGCAAATGGACCTAATTGGAATTTCGTCATGTTTAGTGATAAAACAAGAATATAGTGATAAAACAAGAAATAGTGTCAGACTCGCGACGAACTTTGGTCTGGAGAGCATCTGGAAGACGAGCACGCTTGAATTCAGCTCAACCCCTGTCCCGTTTCAAGGAGGAAGCATTATGGTATGGGCAGATATAATGCACGGAGCTCGAACTCCTCTTGTTTTTATTGATGGCACATTGACAGGTGCCTCATATCTTAGAGACGTCTTAGACGTCATATCTTAGACGTCTCTATTGTGCGTCCATTTCGAGGGGCAGTGGGGGATGAATTTGTTTACATGGACGATAATGCTCCTCCCCATCGCACTTAAGCGGTTCCCGAATTTTGTGAGGAAGAGGGTATAAGAAACCTGTGGTGGCCACCGATGTCTCCAGATATGAATGTGATCGAGAATGCTTGGGACATGCTAAAACGCCATACTGCCAAAAGGAATGATCCCCCCCCCCCGTACCTTAAATGAATTCAACATCAACATCTTTTGGACAACTTAATTGAGAACATGCCACGTCGTCTCACAGCTTGCATCAAGGCTCGAGGAGGCAATACAGACTATTAGTTGTGAGAAATAATTAAAATTGTTTTCAATATTCTCTGTTTAAAATGAAATTTGTTTTTGTTGATTTTCACTCATTATGAAATAAAATTATAATAACAGCCTAGTTGCACTTAGATTTTTAATTTTTATTAGTTGGTCGTGTAGTGCCAATATGTCCAAAAATATAAAAAGAATCATATTAGGTCCAAAATAAAATAAATATATCGTTATATGCAATAATTTTGGCCATGTGTGTATGATTAAAGTGGTCCATGTCTTTGACGCCTTTGACGCCGTTTTTTTTTTCGATAGTATGGCATATAACCAATACATTTTTTCCAGCTACCAATATTCAAGTTGGCCTATCCGTATAGGTATTTACATTACATTATAATAAAAAATAATCATATCATATCAATCAAGTGAAAAAAGAAAAAATCCTACAACCAGGAACTCAACCGTACTGACTCAAGGTTTTGACTAATCATCTTGCCATTTTTGATTGGTCAAAGCGTGTGCGGTTGCTTCAAGATCTTTTTTTTTAATTGTTATGGTCAACTCGAATTAATATATGCTAAAACTATAAATTAAATATGGTAAATTGACGTTTGTATAACTATCCTTTTTTTTAATTTGTCGATCAAACATAATCAGTAGAAATAAAGAGTCTAAATTAAATCATTTTATATCATAAAATGTATGTTTATCTATCTATTAAACACAATAAAATGATGATCACGCGTTTCTAATTTAGTTTTAATTTGTTTATTCTTATTTTTAATAATAAATATTTTATTTGACCTGATGATACTGTGCTTCTTATGTATTGACTATTTTCAATTATAGCAGCTTGAAAAAATAAATAAAATATAAACTGTCTAAAATTAGATTAATATAAATAAATAAAAGAAAGTCGTGTTAGTACTAAAAATTCACGAAAAAAAAATTATATAGAAAATTATTTTTCGATAAATTAGATTACAGTTGGGGTTATATTAATATTATATACCGGGTGTGTCTCAAAAGTAGCTAACCCCTATAACTTTTTTATTTTTTCAGTTAAAAAACGAGATTTGGTATGTTAGTATATGACATAAATTAGGGTTGATTGACGTATTAAATTGTTTTAAATCACTTCCTGTTTCACCGGAAATAACTACAACTTTTGATTTTTAAAAAAATGAGTATTTTTTTTTTTTTCTTTATTCGATAGATAATGACACTCTGAATATAATGACATATCATATGTCAACTTTGACATCTATTTTAGATTCATTCCAAGATAATAAATAGATAGTGTTGGGTTCAAGTTTTTAAAATAGGGTAAATTGGGTGCCACACAGAAAATTTTTGCGTTTTATATAAGCGTCCTTTAGCGACTAAAACAAAACACCAAAAGCGTGTAGCGTTCGGCGTGTCTCGCAAAAAACGCAAATAAAAACATATCAGTTTGTTTTCTGTAGCGTCTTTAGCGTTTTCTAAGATGAGACCCCGTCATAGGCGGATGTTATATTTAATAATACAATAAAAATAAATTAATTGGTATCACAGATAACACATAATCATAGTATGCATTTTTTTGTTTTTAGGGTATAATCTAAAAAATATTTTAAAAGAACATCTACTGTTTAGGAAGATTGGTCATTGAAATTCAAAATTTGAAGGAAATGTTTGAAAAGTGTAGTTAGAAATGTTGAAAAAGTAATAAATTAAAGGAATATTTTCTTACGATAAAAAATAGTTTTTTACGAAACTCAAATTTTTTACACGTAAAAATAAACCACCCGTAACAAAAGGTTTTACCAGAATAAGTTTTTGATTTAAAAAAATAAGTTTTACGTGAAAACTCTTAAACACGGATATTTTATTTTGATGGGGTAAAATTTTAAGATTTTTTAAAAATTTATACAGGGTGTTTCCATAATATATGACCATTGAGTACTCACGATTCTGCTTAATACAATATTTTACGTGTAACAATATTTTTTATTTAAAAAACGGTCGAAGTTGCGTAAAAACGTTTGGGCAGGAAATAATTTATTTTGTTTTTTACATATTTTCAAATTTTAAAAAATATACTTTTACACGTAAAAATAGTGGTAATTGATTAAACCACGATACTTTTAAACTGCTTGACGTAAAAAGCTATTTTTTCAAACAGGATTTTTAAGTTTTATACGCGAAAATATAGATTTTTACGTCAAATTCTTACCAAGCGTATAAAATAATAAAATATTGTTTTTACGTGTAACAAATGATTTTTACGCGAAAAATTTTATCCAGTTTGTATGTTAATGGAAATTTGCTTTCCTTTATCATCAATATTTTGAAAAATGATTACACGTGGACTGCTCACAAATATGGGGTACACGATAGTTAATATATATGTGAATTTAAACTATTTTAAGCCCTTAAATTATTTACAGGGTGAGAGTTTAAATAAGTGCAAATATTTTCGAGGGCTGGTAGATCCTGATAAAAGGTCACGGATTTTTGAATTTTTATTCCCAGCGCGCGTAAAGAAGTTTCACTCAAAAATGTTTCATAAATCATGTCCTAAAATTGTTTTTAGCAACTAGAGATATGTTAATGTTATCTATTATATAATTATAATTATTACTTTATTATATTATAATTATAACAAGTACTTAACCACAACACTACAACGAAAAAACTATACACATATAAACTAAAATTCGTAAAATAAAATGGTAAATAATAATATTATTTTTACACACCACTGGTGAGTCTTAAGTAGGTTGTGTTTGTTTTCGAATATAAGCCCCGATCCCGTCCACAATTCAATCCCAGCATCTTTTACCATTTTCGTCTCTTCAACGCTAACGGCGCCGATCTCGCCTATCTCTTTCACAGGATTGATTGTTGGACGGGCCGGGAATCCACCGAATTTTGCGACGTTACCTTTTGACATATTGATAGAAACTGCAAGCCATAACTATAAGGTAATATCAGAGATTAATTTTCGAAAAATATACAGGAAAATTTAAAAGAAAATGCACTATTTTCAACATCTTTTTACCTAAAAACCTCATAGACGTGTTCCTGGGGTCGAAATATAGCACCCCTGAAAATATTTGCACTTATTTACGACTCACCCTGTTTAATGTATTGGCTTAATACAATTAAGTAATGTATTCCCTTTTTTTGGTTTAGATTTCAGAAAAATTAGTGCAAAGTTTTTAAAAAATATACAGTATAACGCCACCTTGGGTGAAAAAGTTTATGATGGGAACTCAGATTCACCAGGTTCCGTTACAATAGGTTCCAACTAGCTCAGTAAATAATTAAGCATAATATATATATATCACAGAACAAGAGATATCGATAAGGGAGGTGTATGGAATTTCCAGTTCCAAGGGTGAAACCACCCCCTAAAATTACTGGATTCGTTTAATAAATATTAAATTTAAAGTTAAAACAAATTGCCAAGATCTATCAAAAATGTAGCAAATATTTAAATACGAAATAATGAAATATACATATACTAGTAGAAATGAACTATCCGTAAAATAAATTAAATCATGAATAGTATCACGAAAATATTGTTGTGACTCGAATTTAAGATTATGAACCAGTCCTCAAATATTAGAATGAAATTTTTATGTAAAAAACCGGTGAGTTTTTCGGAAAAATTCTTAAACATCGTATATTTTATTTATAAATTTTAATCATATCATAAGATTTTAAAAAAATAAGAGATGATTGTTTCATATCTGTCATCCAGTGGTCGTCACAATTCAGTCCATGAGAAAATCCAGATTGCCGGTCTTCAAGCTCACAGTGGCATTCCTCGTCACAGTGGCATTCACGTCACAATGGCATTAGTTGCAGTACCAAATCCAGACAAAAAAAAAATTGATAAAATCTTAAGCTCAAATCGTAATCATCACTTTGAGTAATAGCCACGGAACAAGAACGGGAATGTGATCTTGATAAGCATACGTTTATTTGACATTTACATACCTTTTGACATGCGGACCTTCCAAGACAAGATGGCGTCTCAACGCATGTTACTCCATGGAAAAGGGTTCCTTAACTGTCCTCGTACTCATCCCAGTACGTCCACGCACCCATCTACAGCTCCTGTCCTCTAAAATAAATAGTTGTAGAAGAGAACCTTACACCTAAGAATGTCTCTTACCCAACCAACAAAGATATCCCTTTTCAAGGTTTTCCCCGGAATTCCAACTACATGGAACGGCGACCAGCCAAAATTTCACTAGAATTTCTTTCTTTTATTTTCAGCAGAGATCAGAAGGTTTCCCCTGCTTTCACCAAGATGGTTCAAAGTCGAAAAGGACGCGTGTTTGCAAAATCCGCAAAAGACGCTGGACTCCAAAATACCAACCCAAAATCCAACACTGGCAACCAGTAAAAACAAAAGACCCAAAATAAAATTTGACATAAAAATTTTATTTAATGCAAACGGATTGAGTGAAACATTTTATTACATCATAATACCCTATAATAATCCCTATACGAACATAATATCCTAATAAAATTATTAATACATTTTCCAATCATATATAAAAACCGTTTAAAAAATCGAAAACCTAATTGTACAAAGATCCACCTGTCAAACTTCAACGACCATTGTCACACGATCAGCTGACAACAATTGAAACGTCAGTCTGTAAATCGTAATATAAACATTATGAAATTTATGGCTTAATACAATTAAGTAATGTAGTCCCTTTTTATTATTTAGATTTCAGATATAACAATCCTAAAGCTAATCTTTTGACCATTTTATTTTTATTTCCATATTTATTATTTCTGTTGAAGATTTAAAACGAGAACGAAACAATGTAATACACACATATTTATTTATCGATTTGACTGGTCTTTGCCTCGTTCCCAAAACAAATCTAAATGAGCTTAAGTTATAGACAAAAGATAATCACATCAAGTCAAGTATTAAGTATGTTCAAGAATCCTCCGAAGAAATATGCCAAGAAAATATCCTAACACAAGCATAAGTCTAAATAAAGAATGAGTAACCACTGTAGAAAGAAAGGTAGGTTTTAAACAGACAAATTGATATCTTATTAATGAGGTTTTATATTACAGTTATCGGAGACAACTCCATCCCAAGAAATTGTTGTGGTGAAGAGACTTAATAGATAAGATATTATTAGAAGTTATATGTACAGTTAAGAATTAAGCTAATTAAACGTTATTATTCAAATTATTCAAGTAAGTTTTAGTTTTATTCCTAAAAATAAGCAAAATAAGTAAAATAAGTTACGGTGAAATTTTAAACCGTAACAACAGGGTGAGTCTAAAATAAGTGCAAATATTTTCAGGGGTAGTATATTTCGACCCCAGGAACACGTCTATGAGGTATTTTTCGTAAAAAAAAAGATATTGAAAATCGTGCATTTTCTTTTAAATTTCCCTGTATATTTTTCGAAAACTTTTTAGAACTGCCTGTTCACCGCAAATTTTCCCAGGGTATAATTTCTTAATCACTGACATTAGCAGAGTTACGGCTTTACTCCATGGTTACGGCACTAAAAGGGAGGCAAATACAGAAAAAATGAGGTGGCTCTCAAAATTTTTTCAGGAAAAATATTTTTTTTAAATTTTCAAACTTAAATAACTCGATTATTTTGGACTTATCTGAAAAATGGTAAGGATAAGATATGTTTCTTTTATCGAGATCTACCAGCCCTGAAAATATTTGCACTTATTTAAGACTCACCCTGTATAGAGTAGGTACGTTAGCAGTACGTCTAAGAATAAGACCATAACTCTAAAGTATATTATACAGGGTGGCACACTTCATTCGCCTCGGTTGATTATACGAAAAGGATATAGAGACAAAATATTTTATGGGTATATGTGTTTAAAATTATTCTGAAATACACAGGGTATTTCAGAACTAACATCCATACCAAAGTGATATTTTTTCTTATGGAACACCCGGTATTTTATTTCATTTTTGGATTCTTGAGCTTAAAAAAGGCATTTATTATAAGGGTTAAATATGTTTGTTATAAGGGTTTAAAATCTTTGGTTTTTAAGATATTTAAATATGCATGCGATTTAAATAAGCAGTTTAAAGGTAGAGAAATATACTTTACTGAAAAATTTTATCGCTTCCTTAAATTTATACATGGGTACCAAAAATTGCTGATCTATTTTAAAATTTATTTTACATAAAAACTTCGTTATATCAAATGCACACCCTGTATTTTTTTAAATAAATCGAAGAAAATGCTTTTTTTTTAATGCTCTTTCAAACTATATTAGGGTTTCCTATACCTATCTAGCTCAGTTCGTGAATAAAAAGCGATTTTTCAACAAAATGGCAATCAGCATGGCTGGTGTCGCCATGGCAATTTTCTAGTGACAGTTAGTAACTATTTTCAAAATCGACGTTAGTTTATGGACATTACTATTTAGATTTATAACAGTTTACTTAAATTTACCCACAACGGTTTAATATGTACCGTATGACGAATAAAAACGGCGTCAGCGATGGCTATGAAATGAAGATCGCTGTCATTTTATATGTAAATTTATATGGGAAATGTTATCGATCGTCATTTCCATATTGTTCAATTGCCACTAATAAAAAAAACCTAAAATAGGGAACAATTAGGACATAACCCCAAAAGTTATGTTTTGACATCAAGTTTGACATTTGAAAAATTATTTTCACATTTTGACACAATCAAATTTCACAGATGACACAATCTGTTTGACAATTTGAAATTGGCGCGCAGAGCTTGCCGACCAATGGTGCCGTTTATCACCTGTGACGTAGTGACCAACCTGCGCAATATCATACCACAGATTAGGAATCCTATAAGTATACAGATAAAAATCTTGTCCCTAATTCGTGGTACGAACATTTTTTTTATGACGATATGCAAACGAATCAAATTTCCTGTGCGCAAAAATAAACTCGCGTAAAATAACAATAAACAGCGTAATAGAGAGATATCGCTAAACCGAATAGCGTGCATGGACGTTAATAAGGCCAGGTTTATTTCCTTTACGTGAGGTGGTATTAACTCTCTTCATTTATAGCATATTTATAGTTATCGGATCGGAAAGAATTCTGATCGCGTTGCGTCCGCTATTTAAACTTAACCTAACTTTGAATTTAAAACTTTGAAATTGTTTTGTTTACTAGGTATTTTAAAACTAAAGGGCTAAAGTGCTTATTTCCAGTGCTTTATTGTTCAACGTCTGCCAATGGGTTTAGGACAATAAGCAACAAATTCTCTTAGAAGGGCTAAGTCGTCATCTGCTGTAAACCTAAGACTCTTTATAGGTTCTTTAGTATTGGTAGAGGTGGAATCTATATTTTGGGCCATATTTACTTAATTAAAACTAATCCCAGCTACTTAAATATTAAACTAAAGCAATAATTCAAAACAATTCAAACATAACCTAAAATAAAAGATCTCGCCGGCCGGCTCCGATTGTCAAATACCCGCACATGCCCATTTAAGCAATTTTTAAACGTTATCAGAGGTTATTTAGAAAGAGCGCCTGGCAGGGTTCGGAAGTAGTTAATTAAGACGTAATTTACCTGATTAACTACGTGTTTTCCGGTTCATTAACTACATGAAAACTACGTTAATAAACTATGTATTGATATTATGAATAATTTTCCTTTGTATCAGGTGTAATAGAGATAATATGACGTAAATATTATATTTAAAGCCATATTTCTTCTGTTTTCTTAAATATATTGTGTGTTTTTAAAGCTTCAACTTATTATAACCTCACCTCAAACCCTTGATATTTGAAAGTTATATACATAGATTACATAAACTACACCCTCTACATCAACTACATTATCATGTAATATAGTTTATGTAGTTTTTAAAAGTAACATGTAGTTTTCCGAACCCTTGCGCTTGGTGTAATTGATCCGCAAATTACGTCAGGTGGTAACGTTATTAGCGGGTGTTGCGTTGACTCGCGCATATCGTAACCACGATAAGGTACGCGTAAATACTGGATGACGCTATTCGGTTTTCCGATATCTCTCTAATAACTGTGCCTGTCAGGCGCTGTGCACAATTTTAGAGGCCGTAAGTGGGCGTGCTCTATGTGCGCAAACTAGTCACCTAACTAGTGCCCGACTCCGAAAATTGGAACCACGAAAAACAATAAAGAAAAAACAAAGATTATAATCTGTATAATCTGTGATCATACCTTGTATTCTTTGTATCATGACGGTTTAATAAGTAAATATGTATTATTTTATCAAGAAAAATAAAGCACCATCTTCTCACGGAACGAATGGATATATTAACTAGTGATTTTATTTTAGAAAAATTGCTTCTTGACCCCAAGGGCTTATGCTTAAAGATATCCAAATAGGAATCTTCCTGATAAGCGTTCCTTTGAAAAACTATACTTGTCCTATTTCGCAGAGTAGTGTGGTTTATAAAAAAACCTATTAGGCAGAACCCTGTCGTTGGAAGTGAAGAAAATTAATTTGCCGTAATTGGCTCGTTCATAGAAAATACATATATCTGTTGTCATTGAAAATCCATATATCTACAAGTCATTGTAAAATAAATCAAAGAACTACTTCTTCATTTTTCTTGATAGAATAATAAATACATATTTAATAAATATTATTTATTAAACTATTGTAGGTAAATTAAATAAAAGTAGACTCACAGAAATTTAAATAAAGTCCATAAACTATTGTTGTATATTTCGACCCCATAAACACGATTATGAGATGAGGATTTTTTTTGACAAATTTTTTGGATTTTTTTTAGTTTATAGTTAAAAAACATAATTTCTTGATAATATGGAAACATAGGTAGTAGATAAAAAATAAATAAAATTACAAGAAAAAAATCCACAAAAGATTGAATTGGTTCTCAAAATTTAAGCAAAAATTTATTTCTTTTGGAAATTTTCAAAGTAGAATAACTCGGTTATTTTGGACTTATTGGAAAAACGGTAAAGAGAAAATATGTTTCTTTTATCGAGATCTACCTAACCCAACCAGCCCCGAAAGTATTTCCACTTATTTAAGACTCACCCTGTATATTTTTCTATTCCAGTTAATATAAACATATCTGTATTAATATTTTACATAACCTTCCTAAGTAATACAATATTTTATGATTCTACTCTAAACCCTATTAACTCGTTGACTTAATAACCCCAAAAACTGTTTTAAAATAAACCTAATAAATCGAGGGGAGATCTTTTTAGCAGCTGCTTTGATCTAGAAACTCAATCCTATCATTACGTGAAAACTCCCATTGCAAACTGAATAGATGCAAATTAAATTTCCTTTTAATAATAGTTTCTTTTTTAATGGCCTCTTTAATTCAAATTAACAGTACAGACGTATTCTTTGCATGAACTCCAACATTTAAAAGCTATTTTTTTCTGTGCGTTATGTTTTTTTTTTTTGCTTTTTAATTAAATTGAAGTTAATTAACTCTATTTTGTGGTGTTTGATGTTAATATTTTAAAGGTGCGTCATGTTATTTTTAGCCTGTTTCTAAATGGAGATTGTGCTTTTTTATTCATTGTCAGTGGGCGACATATAATTCATTAACAGCAATTGATGTTCATATCTATAAGTAGTCATCTATGTATTTTATACGTATTTTGGTAGTTGTTATTTAATAAATGTGCGTTTTTATTAAAGAGCACTATACAGAGTGTTTTTTTAATAAGAAAATGCGCATATTTGAAGTGAAACTTCTTACTAACAGCTATTAAAGTGAAGGATTTGAAGGACATGTTTGAAAAAGTGACTTATAAGGTTGTTTTAATATAAATATTATTTTCAATTTATTTCTGTAATCTGTACACTTTCTGTTTCCTCAATAACCTGCAAATTTTGTGGAATACCAACCAAAATACACACTTTTATACAAATGCCTAATAACGTTAACCCTTAAATTTATATAACAAGAGAAAAAAATTTGAACCTAACCAACAATTTGTCGAATTAATTATTTGTAATGGTGATTATAAAGCAAAGCAAGAATTTCCATTAACATACAAACTGGAGAGAACTGGCATGAGAAAAAACAATCGAGAAACCCCTCCTTATCGAACCTCTACACCCTACAGTCAATCATAATCGTTTGCCAAAAATCAGCTTTAAACGTCAAGCAGTTTAAGCAGAATCATGATTACTCAATGGTCATATTTTATGAAACACCCTGTATATTTTTTTTAAAAATCTTAAGATATGTAAAACAACAAAATAAAATATACGTGTTTAAGAGTTTTTCCGAAAAACTCACCGGTTTTTAAATGAAAAATATTCTAATATTTGAAGGTTGGTTTCACCCCCTTAGAATTCGAATTTCGAAAAATCCCTTCTTATCGAACCTCTACACCCTAAAGTCAATCCGTTTTCCAAAAATCAGCTTTTTACGTCAAGCGCTTTAAGCAGGATCGAGATTAATCAATGACCAGACTTAAAATATATAAAAAAAAACAAAATAAAATATACGTGTTTAAGCGTTTTTTCCGAAACTTGACCATTTTTTAAATAAAAATATTGTAATATTTGAGGGGTGGTTTCACCCCCTTAGAACTGGACTTTCGAAAAATCCCTTCTAATCGAACCTCTACACCCTAGAATCAACCTGTATGTCAAAATTGAGCTTCTTACGTTGAGTGGTTTGTGCAGGATCGTGATTAATCAGTGAGTCAATCACTTAAGGATGTTATACGAGGTATATTAGTATAGATTATTACTACTAAATAGTTGATATCTCCAAATAATTGTGCATAATACTCATAACTTCTGATGTAATATTCATCCTAAAAAAATGTAATAAAACCAGGAAAAAGTACGAAATAGAAAATCAATTAATTTTTATCACAAACGATAAAAATCTATTGTTACAACGTAATTTAAAAGGCCAGCAATAGAATTTAGTGATGTAACGTGGCCTTGCTCGAATGACGAACTAACTATTTTATAAAGAGAAAGAGTAAATGGGTATTTTTAAACAGCCTTAACATTTTCGTTCTTAAAGGTTCGGACTTCTTCAAATAACTGTCAAGTTATTTCGAACTGTTCGCTATGAGAATAATTCTTTTCGGAGTATGGGTCCGTTGTTTTTGTTAGTTACAACGAAAAACAGCACAATTGACCTCATGCATACACTAAACGGGCCACAGATTATACGATTTATCGTACTACAAGTTGTACAACATCAAATCGTTTCGACCGTTGGATCAATGGTTGGATAGTTAGTGGCTTTGTAGTACTACTTGTAGTAAGACAAAGTCGTATCGTACGGAAGTATGGCATGCAGAAAATCTGTAGTACAACGCAGTAGTATATACGATAGATTTGATGGTTTGTGTGCAAAACCCTATGTGTCGCAGACAGATCGTTTACATTTTTCGTTGCACATGGTTAAACAATCTCTTAAAAATGGATACCAACGAGAAGTTTTGGGCGGAATTTATAGAAATTTATCATAATCAACCTTGTTTGTGGGATGTTAAAAAGTATCTTCGTCCATTCGTAAGTAGTTCTTAAAATCGACTGGTTCATTAGCACTTATTTCACGTCAAAGGTTCATATGAGAGTACAGTTGTCGTTTTTGTAACCAATTTTTGCACCATTTTCTTTTTTGGGCTGTTCTTCGTCTTCGTCTAACAAAACTAACAAAATTGCATCTTGAGTCCTTTTTGATAAATTCGATGTCATGTTGACGTTGAACACAATAGAATTCAAAATGACTGGAAAATAAAACTACTACTTGTTGGTGATTAACATCAAATGGTAGTTTTAGTTAGTGAATAAACGCGGATCCGATCTGTCGTTCCAGCGGTTGTATCAACTTGTCGTACGACATGTAGTACGACGAATCGTATTAATGTGTGGCCCGTTGTAGTTTAAGTTTGTGGACAACAGCGCGTCCGATATGTCGTTCAAACGGTCGAATCAAATTTGTGTTGTACAACCTGCAGTACGATAAATCGTATAATGTGTGGGCCGTTTAAGAGAGAAACTAAAGTATATGAACTTCCACTAGCCATAGACTTGAACTCTAATGAAACAAGTATAGACATGACTTATATAGAAACTCTTGCCAATATATACAAAGAAGCTAAAGCAAGAGTAGTGATACATAAAACAACTCCAGAGTTCCCAACTGACAAAGGAGTACGACAGGAAGACTCGATATCCCCAAAGCGGTTTACAGTAAAACTAGAATATATCTTCTTGAACAATCACCCTAGATACTTAAAACAGAGATATCATAAGGAAACTGCAGGTCACACAACGCTCGATGTAACAAAATATACCGGGAATAACAAAGACCGTAAAAAATAGAGTGGATATGACAAAAGACCCAGATAATAGATGTCATTCACAGAATCAAATATCTCAAGTGGCATTTGGCAGGACACCTGACAAGAAGGACGGACAACAAATGGACCACAGAAATTATAGCATATTACCCACGAGGAATTAAGAAACCTAGAAGAACACCAAACCTAAAAGCTTTAAACAGCCATGCCTAGCTTTAAACGATAATAACTTGTTTAATTTACATGGACCCCCTCTATATTTTATGAGAATCAGATGCACAACTTAATTGTCTATCAAATTGTATTATACCATTTTTTATCTATCTCTTCAAGTTTTCGTAGAAAATGCATTTTCTTTGCATATTGTCGATATAGTTCGTTTATTTAATTAAAAAACAAAAAAAACTGTTTAAATATTTATTAAAGGGAACCAACTAATATGATTTCAGTATTCAAACTACATTAATTGATTGTTTGCCTTTTTTAATAATAATTGCTCCAAATACTAAAAAACTGAATTTTGTATGTGTATTAAGCCGGTCCCGACACTACGTGCATTTGGCGAATGTGCGAACATTCGAATTATGTATTGCGTCTTCGGCCACCTTCCCACACGCTACGTTATTTGTAAAAATGCGTCCAATGACAAATATTTCCCGTAGCAGAGCAACGCCGTCGCGCGACGTCTTGATTTTCAGTGCTGTTGCAGTTCAAAATGGACAGTGGAAAAGAGCAGATCGCTGCTAGTTGTGTAATTTTCAGCAGTTTTTTATTATTAGGAAATAGGAAAAAAGAACGTAAAAGAAGAAGATGGTGGATGTTTTTTAATTCGACAACCGAACACTCCATGCTAAACTTTGATTTAATATTATTCCAGGCATCAGCCGCTTTGTTCCTGTTTTTATGATCTGATATCTGTGGATTCCAAATCACTGGTTCACTCTCGAATAATTGCAAAAACTCTAAAGTTAACTCGTTTGTCCATTCCATCAACCCGCCACCAATGCAATACACAAGTGAACTGAGGGGAGCGCGCCGCTAAAACAAAAAAACACGTAAACAAATAGCGTAGCGTCTGGGAGTAATTCCGAAGTTGACTACGCCGCACTACGAGCTCCTTTGATTCGTGCCAGTTTACCGACAACCCCGGGAAAATGACGAAGTACAAATCTTCGTCGAAGGTAACCACCCACACGCTACGCGAAGAAGCTCGAATACCGAATATTCGCCAAATGCACGTAATGTCTGGGACCGGCTTTAGACAGTGTGGTAAAAAGTAACAGCTTAAAAATTGTATTTCATTTTTTTTATGAATGATTATTTATAACAACAGAGACGTTCATTTTCATAACTTACTATTATCTGATTCAAATTCACATTTATTTAGAATAATTTATTCCAAAATTCCAAAACAACAATTAAGTATGTAATTAATTAATATTTGGGCGGAAATAATGGTAATATATTTAATTAATGGTATACTCTTTTAAAAAGATTTAAATAGTTTCGTTTTTGTATACAAATGGGCCAGTAATATTATCGTTTTTAGAACCTGTACATTCTGTACATTTTTTGCTTTAAAAACAATCTAAAATGTCAATATTCCATGGGTATATGATAAATGAGGTCTAAATTATAAGAAAATTTCTACGAAAACTTGAAGGGATAGGTAAAAAAATGGTATAATACAATTTGATAGACAATTAAATAGTGCATCTGATTCTCATAAAATATACAGGGTGTTTCCATTTAAATTAATCAATTTATTGCCGTTTAAAGCTTGAAATTATTTAAAATCATTTTTAGACACTCTGTATGAGGTAGTATTATTCTTATTATTGCAACACAATAACAACTAATCACTAAATAAACTTCAGTAAATATTTAGTATTAAAAACTTTGGAGAAATGAAGCGTTAAAATTTTTACTGCAATTTCACAAAATTGAAAATTTTTAAAAAACGGTAAGGTTTAAGTACGATAAACCTTAATCAAATTTACCTTTATTTTAATCATAGAAACTAAAAATGTAATAATATACAGGGTATTCCAGTTAAAAAAATACAACTTTGATATTTTTTATTTATTTGGGACGCTCTATATCTTGTAAAAATATTTTTAAATTGTAGCTCTAATAGTCCTTCAATGAACCCAGAACTTACAATTTGTAAAAATCTAATCGTTTAGCTACAATACTCTGTGTCGTGTGTGGTGAACAACCCTGTATATGTAGATGTAGTTTTTTACAAAAATCATCACTAACAAAGCTTATAAAATGTTAGATCATGCACAGCTACGAGAAGAAACGGTACCAAAAGTCCCTTAGGGAGATTGAATGTTTGAATTGATGTGAAATTAAGTATTGAATATCATTTAGCTATGTACCTAACTTGTAGTTTATAAGTTAAAATTCAAAATTTAATAGAGTGTTTATCACAAAACAACACTGTGTTTACGTACACATATAACTTCTAAGAATTCCAGTAGAAAATTAAAAAAAAACATGGTTTTCAGTTCCAAAGAAAAACACTTTAGCTGTGTAAATCTCAATAACCCTTCTCTCTTACGTATAGTAATAATGAAAATCTATTCCAGGGAAACACCACTTGATATTTCGCTGTTTATTCGTACGAGAGGGAAAAACCTATCTATGTACGTTTAACTTAACGATTTTCCACTGCGTAATACCCTAAGTACGTTTATATTAAAATAGAAAGATTCATTAATAAACATTGGCGTAATTATTTTGGCGTACCTGGATTTCGTTATATTTTCCCAGTCATAAAAGTTGAATTGTTTACGTTACCTTGGCTTGCCTAAAACTTTACACATATACAGGGTTGTTTATTATATTTTTAAGACGTTAAAAGAACTGTAATTAATATATAATTTACAGTTCTAGAGTATAATAACATACAGCTGTGAAGTGTGGCCAATTAAGAAAACAATAAAACGAATGCTACAACAGGGTTGCCACCTTTTGTATTTAAAAAATCGGGACAGCACAGGTGGTGAAACCTTTTTTTTTAAATGTAAAATTTTATGTGCCCATCGGATTTTGAAACAAAATTTTATGCCTTTTTGCGTTAACTTATAAAAAGCTATTCGATATTTATAAGAAAATTTTGTAAAAATAAAAAATGCAAAATTGAAAACAAAATTAGTAAACAATCAATTAAATCTAAAACAACAAGAACAAAACCTAAACAAAATCAAAAGTTTCAGCTGTATAATCTGTATAATTGCTTTATTAGTTTATTTAATTATTTTTAAATGAACATTTTTTGGTAAAATATAACCTAGAAGCATAACATTCTGCACAACTAGTTAAATTCTGCAGACAACTACTTAAATTTAAATGAATCACTAGGTATATATGTATATCGCTTATTTGATTAAACGTTATCGATAAAAGTGTTATCACATGAAAAAGTCTAAAATAGCAAGTAATAACTTTAAAAGTTTCACTCTATAAAACTGAGAGGTATTAATTTTAGACTACTTTTCCAAGTATAAAAAAGTTAAAAATATATTCCTGCTGATTAATGTATAACTATAAAAATTTTAAATAAACTTGTTTAAATAACTATAAAAATTAAAACAAACTTGTTATATTCTAAATTCGACATGACCTAGAACAACTTAAATAAGCAAATTTGAACTAAAAAAGACATTTATGTGAATAGTAATGACTTTTGAGGATAAAAATAACGCCGATATAAAGTTTGTCCAAAATTTAGTGTAAATTACTTCAAAATTTCTCAAAAATCACACAACCAAACCAAACTCCTTAATACCATACGGTTGCCCTTTTTAGCCAAAATGGTAATAATCTATGAAAATGTTTTTTTTTAATTTTATAAATTAAAATTTAATACCAACACTCTAATAAAATCACTGTTATAAGTTATGATTAAATAATTATACACTGGTAAAGTAAAACATAAATGGCCATAATACTTTACTTTCAACACTGGGTGCGTGTTTGGCTAACCATGTTAGCATCTTCAACATATGATTAAAACGGATCAGTTTTTTTTTAATTTCTAATCATCTGTTGATGATGCTAACATGGTTAGCAAAACGCGCAACCAGTGTTTAATGTAGTGTTTCGGTGTATTGTGTCTTAGTGTTTCTCAAAAATCACCCAACCAAACCAAACCAAACTCCTTAATAACATACGGTTGCCCTTTTAAGCCAAAATGGTAATAATCTATGAAAATGTTTTTTTTTTAATTTTATAAATTAAAATTTAATACCAACACTCTAATAAAATCACTGTTATAATTTATGATTAAATAATTATACACTGGTAAAGTAAAACATAAATCGCCATAATACTTTACTTTCAACACTGGGTGCGTGTTTGGCTAACCATGTTAGCATCTTCAACATATGATTAAAACGGATCAGTTTTAATTTCTAATCTTCTGCTGATGATGCTAACATGGTTAGCAAAACGCGCAACCAGTGTTTAATGTAAAGTGTTTTGGTGTATTGTGTCTTAGTGTTTTATTTTGCTGTTGTAACAATAAATGTTCCAATCGCTAACTTAATTATGCACTATATATTATATATAGTTTGTCTTTAAGTGGACTATTAGTTTTTTATTTCTTAATTTATAAATTATTTTTTAACCATATTTTTTCGATAAATGATTTTTATTACATTTTCAGCTTTGTAAGGATTATAATGAATATTAAAATAACAATATTATAAATGTTGCAAAAAATATACTTTACTTACATTATTGCGTGATGAAATATTAAAAATGAATATATTTATTACATGTACTAACTAAAGAGTTCGTGATTTTTTCGAGGCTTGAAAATATAATTTCACCCTTAACATTTGAAAACAAAAATGTGAAATTCATGTTAGCAACTTAAATCAATGCCACAACCGCAATGACGTCAACAGTTTGACAGTATACAACCCTGTGATACAACCCTCAACATGATGTATTTTCTTTTTAAATAATACCGTCTTTTTCGTTCGGAATTTTAGATACAAGCACTAATACTATTAAAATAACAAAACAAAACTGAAACAAAAAAAATATCTGTAATTTTCTACAACTAAGAAATTGTGTTTGGTAAAAAATATGTATGGTAAAAAATACAGGGTCGCTTTTATGTATGGAAACAGTCGATTATTAGGTAAAATATAGGAGGTACAGCAAAAAGTTGAATACAAAAATTATAGGATTTTTAAATATCTATTAGCAAGTAAGAAATTTAAGTATACAGGGTCGTTCATAAAGTCGTGGCACATCAAAGTTTCATTTTTTTAAATAGAAATCAATTTTTCTGTCTATACCTGTCTATATACCCTGCAGTTCGCAGATGATCTAGTTCTTATGGCCAACGATAAAGATGATTTGAAGTACATGACAAGGAAACTACAAGAGGAATATCAACGATGGGGTTTGGAAATAAATACAGGAAAAACTAAATATCTACCTATTGGTGCAGAACTATCTAGCGTACATCTAGAAAATGAAGGGATAGAAGCCTGCAATGACTACACCTATCTAGGAGTGATATTTGATACAACAGCTAAAGATGACAAAGAAATTAAAAAACGAATATCACAAGCTAGAAGAACAATTGGCTGTCTGAATGGAGTATTTTGGAGTAATGAAATAGGGAAGAAACGGAAGATCAATATATACGAGACCCTGGTAAAGAGCAGTCTACTTTATGGTGCAGAGACTTGGCGAATAACGGAAGCCAACCGAAAAAAAAACTGGAAGCGGTAGAAATGGATGCCTATAGAAGAACCTTAGGAATTTCCCGAAGAGATACGGCCGTATTCATAGTCGATCGCCAGCCGCCCGCTGGCGCTGGCGGGAGCATTCCCGAAATTCTTCGTTCTTATTTCAGAGTCGAGCGCTCTCCGAGTAACGCGTGCGCACATCCGTCATATAGAGTAACCGCTCTCTCGCCGGCGGGCGGTTGAATAAGCATTTTTTTCCGTTTCATAGTCGATCTCCAGGCGAAGAATACTTGCGCAGTTTAAACCCCATCCGGTGATTTTCGGCCGGAGACTGGAGCATGTCCTTACCATCTCCGGGCGGCCCGCCAGTGTAGTCTGGTTTATTTCTCTAGTTGAAAGAATCACCAAACAAACTGAATTAATTGTGGATATTTATAATATTGTGACGATTAACGAGAACGATGACATTCATATTTTTGAGGCCATTATTCATCACATTTGAGGCATATGAATTCCGTCCGTCTATTTGACCATTTAAATGTTTTATCGGTTTGTTTTTGTTATGTTTATGATTTTTTATTTTTCCTATTGTTTTTACGTTTATTACATTAATTCTCTTTGTAATTTATACAAACTGGAAAAAATATACCAAATTCACAAAACATCAGTCATCTACACAAAACAAAAATAGAGCCAATTTAAAAATATAAATTACTTCTACTCTGGTCATATTTCCACTTAAAATAATTTTAAAATCCTTAACACAGCACTAATAGGTTAAGGTTAAGGTCTATAAAAATTTATAAACGTAATAAAAACGGATCCATAAAAATTTCAAATAACCGAACAGACCTATGGAATAATGTCCCATTATGTAAATTATTAACTTAATATCCTTTTTATTATGACCTAAAAATATACCTAGCCAAAAAAATATGTATATAAAAAATTGTAAATCTTTTTACTATAAGACATGTTCATTGTTGTTAAAACCCTCCACCCGAAGTGAAATTTTGTCGGCGACGCGCCGTCATTTTCGCCAGCCAGCGGTGCGCTGGCGGCCGACTATGAAAGAGCTTTTTTCTCTCCTGATATCGAAGCGCTCGCCGGAGAAATCTTCGGCGAGCGCTTCTTTTCGGCGGGCGGCTGGCGCTCCACTATGAATACGGCCGATAGAGTCCGAAACGAAGAAATCCAACAGAGGATAGGAATAGAGGGATCTTTGGCAACCGACATCGAACGCCAACAACTTATGTGGTACGGACATGTCCAGAGGATGGATGACACACGACTTCCAAAACAAATTATGCAATGGATCGAAGAAAACGTGGAAGACCTAAGAAGACTTGGAAGGAGGGTGTCACAAGAACAATGAGTGCCAGAAGTCTAAGCGAGGGACAATGGAACGATCGGAAGACGTGGAAGTTAGGCATCGGACAACGTCGCAAGAGGTTCTAAACTGATATATATCGACGAAAGGAAGTGCAAATATGTGTCTCGAACGTTGGCAAAGCTTTGCTTTAGCCGAGCGTCAAATTTTGTTACTCTCCATATCTCCATCTATAAAAACCATTATGTTTTAAAAGGCGAACGAATAGCGGAGCAAAAGAAAAACAAGCTAATCCCTTAAAAAGATAAAGATTAAGAGGAAGGGATAGAAAGGATACCTGAAACATTTTATATTTTTGCTCTAAGTGCGCCAGAAGAAAAGAAAAAATACGAACGCAAATGATAGGCCTCGCGAATGCTTCTAAAATTGCCAACTTTTCGCCTGATGAGGTTTTTTCAGATTAAGAAAATTGGAAAGCTTGCATCTTTTCATGCTAGTAGCAGGGTTGGGTACCGACGCGTAGAAAATTGATTTTCTACGTGTATGTAGAAAAGTGCGTAGAAAATGTAGAATATTAAGTAGAAAATCTATAAAAACAGGTACAAAATTAATTTTGTATATTTAAAACTGTTTTTTTCACTTTAGGAGTTTCTTCCTTTCTACATGCGCTATCTCTATTCTGTGACGGTACTAACTCCCTGAAGATAAGAAACTGATCGATCTGAAGACTAATATTTTTTCTATTTAATCTGAAGACTGTACAGAATAGTCTTTATTATATATATATATATATATATATATATATATATATATATATATATATATATATATATATATATATATATATATATATATATATATATATATTGTTTTTACTCTTCTTTTCGTTCTTTACTCTACTTTTATATTGTTTGGCTTTAGGTCGTTGGGGTTGCAAAGATGTTTCTAGATTTTGTTCATTATTTTTTTATTTTATGACGACGTTTCGACAGTATATGTCTTTTTCAAGCCTCTTTAAGTACATAAAAACAGTCAGTTAAAATCAATAAGATAAAATGTCAAACCAAAAGGTCTTACCTAGAACGTAGATTCTTACAGAGTTAAAATTTGTTAAAACTGGACAACACAATAACACATATTAACTATTGTTTTAATTGTTTTTGGACATCACACTTTGCTATAGATCACGCACGTATTTCTTTGCAACCCCAACGACCTAAAGCCAAGAGTAAAAACAAAAAATATATAGTATACAGGTCAAAGAAACGAAACAAAAAAAAAATATATATATACCCCCTGTATATCATACCTCATTTTATACATCTATAAATGCTAACTTGAGAACTAACGTCAAATATTATTACGTATCACAGTTTCGCAGAAAAATATAAGCTATTTTAAAAACTTTCACCCAATTTTACCATATTTTCAAAAACCTGAACCCAACACTATCTATTTATGGTTTTGGAATGAATCTAAATAAGACGAATATGTAAAAAGTTGACATATGATATGTAATTCTATTCAGAGTGTCATTTTCTATCGAATAAAGTAAAAAATACTGAGGATGTTATTTAAAAATGAAAAATTGTAGTCATTTCCGGTGAAACAGGAAGTGACCGAAACCAATTGAATACATCAATCAATCTTAATTTATGACATATACCAACATACCAAATCTCGTTTTTTTTTAACTAAAAAAAATAAAAATTTATAAGAGTGAGCCACTTTTGAAGTGCACCCGGTATATTATCATTATTAACTTTTGAATGGCTTGGTATTAAGTTTCAAATAAATAAACTAGTTTTATAATAAAAAGGTATTTTTTATAACTAATGAAAGCTTCATATCCCGAATAACCGTAATAACAATAAAGTTCTGCACAGTCACGAAGGAACACCTTCTCTGTACAAAAAATCTACATAAGTGTGGGTTAAACAAAGATAAAAACTATTTAACAAGAAACCAACTGTCTAAAACACTTAAAACAGCGTTATGAAATGCAATTATACGTTGTTGGGAAAGGCTAAACTCATACAGCAGATATACCGGCTAGTAACAACAGTATGGTAGAACAGGACAGCACGCTTTCGACAGGCTGAAAAATGATAACAAGCTAGAAAAGGACGGCGAAGTTTCAATTGTTTGAATAACGTAGTAGTTGTTGGCGTTGTCGTTGTTGCCTTGTGCAAGATTTTCATATATGCGTTCCGATTACCCACTGACACATTTTTCAGTTTTTAAGTTCAAGTATACAAGATTGCGACAAGATTCGTGCTCATAAAATATGAAGATGCTGCTTAAAGTTTTGTATTCATTTAATCTATTGGTTAAAGTTCTAAAATCAATTATAATTAGGGTTTCCATAATAGAAGTTATTGAAAATTCCGTATCAGTGAACAATGAAATCCTGACAGGGAAAATAAAACCGTCTATAATTTAAAGGAAAAATTATAGACGGATGAAAAAGAGTTAACTACACTCTTTCCTTTGATAGCTGTATTAATATTTGTCCTGCATATACGTTACAAATGACATCAGAATTGGATAATCCTTCTTTAATAGAAGCGAAAACTTCGAGCATTTCATTAGTTACTGGATGCTTTCGTTTTGGCATTACTAAATGCTTAATTTTATCGGTAAAACTAAATATTGCACGTTATACAGGGTGGTCCGAACTGTATTCCGGAAATTTCGGCAGCATATTCTGTAAATAAAAATAAGTAAAAAAGTTTGTATAAATGTATGTCCTAAAATGATTAGTTTCGGAGTTACAGGGTGTAGAAGTTTCATTTTTATTCCGATATTTTCCAAATAATTTCTGAAGTAACGTCAATATTTGGATGAAAATTGGTGTCCGGAAGTTTTTTGACATGAGAAATTTGATTTTCATGTTAATATGACTCCTACTTGTAGAGGGCGCCACCTACATATGTTTTAACTGGTTTAAGGAGTAATAACTTTTAGTCCGTACCTGTATAAAACTACTGAGTAAAAAAATATACATTTACGACATTTTTTACGTAAAAAAGGTCTCTTGGGAAAAATCGCTAAAAGTAATGATTCTTAAGATATTTGGAAACAAATTATCAATACCTGTCATCGTTGACATAAATTAAACATTGACTAAATAGTTATTAGGCTTAAATCATAAATTTGAAATATTCAACCGAAACTGTTTTATCATCATTTCTTCGCAGAAAAAATTATGATTAATTTAAAAAAATAAAAATTTCCCGAATTTATTATTACAGTCAAATAACTAACGTGTTTATTTTTTGTCAATAATGACGTGTGTATTGACTATTTCCATTCTAAATATCTTGAGTACGGTTACTCGCAGCGATTTTTACCAAGAGGCATTTTTTACAAAGTCACGGAAATGTACTTTTATACAGGTACGGACGAAAAGTTATTACTCTTCAAAACAGTTAAAACATATGTAGGAGGCGCCCCCTATAAATGGGAGTCATATTGACATCAAAATCAAATTTTTCATGTCAAAAAACTCCCAAACACCAATTTTCATCCAAATATTGACGTTACTTCAGAAATTATTTAGAAAAAATCAAAAAAAAAATGAAATTTCTAACACCCCGTATTTCCGAAACTGAGCATTTTAGGACATACATTTATAGGAACTTTTTTACTTATTTTTATCTGCAGAATATGCTGCCAAAGTTTCCGGAATACAGTTCGGACCACCCTGTATATGGATACTTCCGAACCAATTTATCCGTTAGATATAAAATTAGCATGAGGTAAAGCCTGTTCATGATGACATAGAAAAAATGATAGAAAATACAATTTACTTGTGAGTTAAAATGATAGGCACAACTGTCACTCTCATGGATCGATAGACAGGTCACAAAACATCCCCCTTTAGAACTTCATCTGTCTTGTTAGGAAATCAAAGTAAATAAAGCGCCTCTCGTGTTTGTTCGCATACTAAAAATTTCAATAAATGCCTGTATAAATTTTTAATATATTTTTTAAATTTACATTTTTTAAATTGTAAAGTAATAAATTACATTTAAATGGAATATATTACACAACAATTAGATATGTCAATTACAGGCTTGTTTTCTAACATTTTTTAAATAAAACGAATTATAGAATTTCAATATATTATGTAGACATATTTGTCGTATAGCTATAAAAAAGTAAAATATAAAATGGACAAACGCTTACTTACATTGCAATAAAACTCCCACTTTTAGTTTTTTTAAACTGCCACTTTTAGTAATTTCACAAACAAAAATATCCAACAACGCTAAAATCACTGAAACCTCCGCTGTTGACAACGAAAACTGAAAAATATAACAGCAATTTTTGTTTTAAACCTGCATATCAAAATTACGCTGTACCATTATGTTTTTGTTTTTGAAATAATATAAAATATAATAGAATTGTCTAATTACTAATTATAACTCGTGAATTTTAATATTTTAACTATCTCTCTCTGACAATTTTGCAATAACTATCTTTTTGTTATCAGGACGACATTTTAAACGGCAACTGACATATATGTCATAATATTTTAATTTTAAATATGTATGTAATATAATTTAAATTAATATAATGCAACTTTATACTAAGAAAACATTTATACATTCACAAAATACAAGAAGATCTAATAATACAGTTTCAAAATAATGAAAATTGAATCAAAATTAAAAAAAGTTAAGTGCGACCCCTTGACCCCAATAAACTAGTTGAAGCCTGGCGCATCCGCCACGATATTAGGAAAAAAATACTTTTCATATTTTGTTTAATTAGATGAAAATCAAAAAATCCGGCGACGACAGTTGTTAGAAGAGCCAATTAGCTATCTTTTAGTAAAAAAAGCAATTTTCTAGAGCAAGTCGTTACTTCAGTAGAGACGACACAGATAAATATTACCATTTTATATATGTTATATATGTAGATTTATATGGGAAATGTCATCGATCGTAATTTCCCAGCCAACAGGACGCTTTTTTTTTCAATCAAACGTTACTTCCGAACAATGGCGATTTAGCAGATATGTGACAACGTAACCATTAAAATATTCAACAAAGTCATTTTTACGGTTAGATTTCCCGGACATTATGGACATGTCCGGTCCGTGTAAATCCGGATATATGAAAACCTTATTTACACCAAAAAAGAACTATACAAATAAAAATACAAGAGTAAACATTTTCAGGATATTAATTAATCATATAATAAATATACGAAGGTTTTTAATCAATACTGAAGTACAGCGGTCAAAAAAAAACAAGAATTATTATAATTCTGATCTTGTAGCGCCAACGTTTCCGTATATTTTGGCGCCAGCCAAACAAGCGACATTTTGCGAAACACCGAACCGCCGAAGCGAGGCAACACCGCATCGCCTTTCACCGTTCCTTGTGGTGCTGGATCGTCGTCAGGGTTGTCTAAACTCATAGAATGGTACTGTTTCTAAAACAACTACGTACGTTTATAAAAACAAAATATATTGTATCTAGCATATTGATCTCTATAAATCAGGCATGCTAACTTAGTACATCGTACTCTATTAGAATGTCCCGAGGAAGGTTGGACCAATTATATCTAAGATTCCACTGAGCAGTGAACGAAGCGATCAGGCGACGCGCTAGAATAAATCTGATAAATAATGACAGCAAGAGTAAAAGTAAAGTAAATATTTCAGTTAACGTCTCCTTTTTGCTGCCAGGGCTAATCTGGACGGGGCCTACTTTGTTTACGCGGAATCCGAACCGCGGTCCTCGGCCATATCATGGTCAATGGCCTACCGACTTGGCAAGTGTCTAAATCGACTCTTACTCACGAGATATCCGATCTCATCCGGCCTCGAACCGGCGTGAATGAGCAGTGTGTGTCAATAGATTTTACACTTTTGCCTTTATTGCACAACAACACGATACCGAGTTTCGAACCGGTCACCCGTCCATCCACTAGTATCGCCTTCCGTCGCTTAACTTCGGTGTTCTAATGGGAACCGGTGTTTCGACGTAGCTGGGCCGTTGCCCGAGAGCAAGAGTGAAAATGAACATTATGTGTGTACCCCAGGCTAATACTAACTATAACTATACTGTATGATCCAAAAAAACCGGCGCATTGTTGGCATGGAAATAACGATTAATGACATACTGATTTTTCAACAAAGTGTCACAATATAACATGACCAGATATGTTGTTTTGCGACGCTTGACGTTTAAAGTCATAGACTACTTGTCGAAGAAAATCAAGAAAAACACAGGCTTTAAAACTAAATCTTAAATAACTTAAAAACGATTGATTTTTTTAACGCAGTGGTGTTTACAGTACGTCTATCCGTTCTGTAGCTACGGGGCATCCGTAAGGTGGGAAAAGATATTCTCTGTTACCGTTTAATCGGTTTCTCGTAAAAAAAAAATTAGACGAC
Organism: Sitophilus oryzae; assembly: GCF_002938485.1. Classification (NCBI taxonomy): domain Eukaryota; kingdom Metazoa; phylum Arthropoda; class Insecta; order Coleoptera; family Curculionidae; genus Sitophilus; species Sitophilus oryzae. The sequence goes on from NW_022146501.1 coordinate 9,356,620, forward strand.
GCGTCCCATCAATAAAAATTCGACAAATTTGCAAATAGCCAATGAAATGAGTGGGCGGAGTATTTTTAGGTGACATACTCGTCAAGTCCATGTGGACTCTCTGCCGCTTCTATACAGGGTGTCCCAGAAATACGTGCAAGTATTTTAACTGATAGTATGGTTCAACCCCAGTAACACGCCTATGAGGTTTTTTTCACGAAAAAAAAATTTATTAGTTATTTTGGACTTATTTGAAAAACGATAAAGAGAAAATATGTTTCTTTTATAGAAATCTACCACCCCTTAATATACTTGCACTTATTTCTGCGACACCCTGTATAGGTAGCGATTTATAGAATATATTGCTGATTATTTAAATATTTTTGTCTATATTTTTTTCATAGACACAGATCCAGTAGACGTAGGTAGTTTACAAAAAATACCTTTTTTATTTTGTAGATTTTCACCCAGTAGCGGAAAAAACGGAATTGAAATATCGCAAACGTTTTTTCACATCAAATTAACTTTAAAAATTCGTATTAGTACATTTCGTATAGTACAATACGTCTGGAGTACATTGTACAACCCTGTTTATAGTACAAAAAAACATCCAATCAGGAACAACCTTGTCGTCGCTATGGCGCCGGTTCGCATCTGATTGGAACCTACTTTGCGCGCCGATTTTTTTTTTATTAATGTAATTTTTAATTAAAAAATCCATCGATGGACTTCGGGACCCAGTTTAAATTGGTTCCGAAGCTTTAATTGATCAATTATTATTAAATTCGATTAGGCGGTTTCAAGAATTAATTGACGGTTCTGCTGTTCAATATGATTGAGATTATATATTTTTTAACGTTAAAATTCCTTCAAAATAAAACACACCAAAACACTTTACTTTTTTTTCCAACACTGGACACGCGCTTCGCTAACCATGTTAGCATCATCAGCAAGTGATTAGAACTAGTCAAGAGTTTGCGTAAGAAAGATTGTTTCTAATACTTAAAAGCAGAAAAGGGAAAAAGGTAGTTATATTAGAAAAAAAAGAATATTACGATAAATTTAAAATTTAATCGAGAACGGTGGCTAAATGGTTAAATTAGATGATGATCTCAAAACAGAAAAAATACCACTCGGCAAGGGCGTGAGACAATGATATATCATCTCTCCCAAGTTATTTAGACTGGCACTGGAAAATGTCTTCAAGAAATTAGGATGGGACAATAGAGGTCTAAACATCGATGGGGTACACCTTAGCCATCTTAGGTTCACAGACGATATTGTCTTGCTGAGCACCGACATTCAAGAACTGAACACCATGCTAAAGGAGCTAAATGACCAATCCCAGAAAATTGGCCTTAAAATGAACTTAAAGAAGACCAAGATAATGAGCAACAATATCCATAACATTACCGTTGACAACGTTATTATTGAAAACGTAGACCATTAGGTATATATATTTAGGTCATAAAATCAAGCTGGGTAAGGAGAACCAAAATACGGAGATCAAACGCAGGATCCATTTGGCTTGGGTAGCATTTGGAAATAGGAGCGATATTTTCAAGGATAAAGAGGTGCCCATCAACCTAAAGAAAAAGGCTTACGATAGCTGCATTCTACCAATGCTTACTTATGGCTTAGAGATTATGGCAATTACCCGAAAAACAGCGAAACAACTACGAGTAGCACAAAGAGCCATGGAAAGAATCATGTTGGGAGTCACCATTAGGGAAAAAATACGGAACACCCACATACGTCAAAAAACAAAATTAATAGATGTTGTTAAAAGAGTGGCAAGTCTGAAGTGGCAATGGATAGGACATGTAGCAAGACAGAATCCAGACCGACGGCCCCAAAAAGTCATCCTATGGAGACCTAGGGGAACAACAAGAAGTGTGGGCCGACCAAAAAAGAGATGGGTCGATGACGTCAGGGCAGTGGCGGGAAGACAATGGATAAGATTGGCTAGAGATCGCGAAGCATGGAAAAATCTAGAAGAGGCCTATATCCAACACTGGATGGAACCAGGCTGAGAATGAATCGAGAATGAGAATCCCGTAAAAATGTATCCTTTGTCAAAGATGGCAGTGGATGTTAAAATATTTTAAAACGATTGATTATTGATCTTCCTTTAAAAAGAAAACTGCAGATATATCAGCTGATGCTAACATGGTTGACAAAACACGCGTCCTGTGTTAAAAAAAGTAAAGTGTTTTGTTTCGCTGTTCTAACACCAAAGATTCCACAACCCCCAACAATAATCTTAAATTTTCACCTTAAAGTAAATCCTAATAAAAAAACTTGACTGTGTTAAACATTCCGCTACTTATCCTAAAATTTTTGTGAAACTTATTGCTTTATAACTTTCTTATTTCTTCATCCCATTTTCATGAATTTTCTAACAGTTTGTAGATCCATTTATTGCAATTCCTTGTAGTCTAAATAAAGATGTTGTTTTTTGTATTAATTTCAAAACAACCTGTGGGAAAATTGAGGATCATTTTGTTTACAATTTGTTTGAATCGTACCATGATTTTATTTCTTGTACGAGCTTCAAATTTTTAGATAAAACGTTTTTACAACGATTTTCTATTTCAACTGACTAAAAATTTAAACTACCCTTTTAACAAACGCTCAATTGCAATATAGATAATTCAGGATATTTTTTTACAGAAGATAGAGTTTATATAGGGCATAGCTGAATTATTATATAGGTTAATAAAAAAAGAGGAATACCACTTTCTTGGCTATTTGCATTGAAAGTTGTTGAAAATCCTTTAATAAAGACTATTTATTTTGATAGTGAAGTTTTATTGAATATAATTTTGTTTGTCTATAAAAACTGAATGCTTACTGATATTAAAGTTGAACTGTAACTATAAACAAAAAAAATGATATGACCGTTACAAATTACACATATACTGACCAATTACAAATATTAAAACAGTATGTTGGTTTAAACTTAAAAATAAAATAATAACCGACTGAATATAAATCTGGAATCTTGGCAGACGCATTAGAAATTTAAATCTAGCATTGCAGTTAACATCAAATCTATCATTCGTTTTTTATTATAAACAATTTGATAGATTAAAACAGATGGATATTAATGACATTTGCGGGCACCTGGTTTGAATTTCCCGCCACATCATGAAAATACAAGAAACGGAAATATAATTAATGTAGCAAAACAAATAGAAAAATTATTAAATCATTATCTTCGAAATTACTTCATTTTTCATTCAGTATTAATCATGAAAAATGGAATTTTTAATTTGTGGATTTTCCAATTTTTCTGTTTGATTTTATAACATCAGCTAAAATAATCTAAGTAAACTTTGAACATTTTAAATGGATCAAATTTTTGATTTAATATCCTATAATCAAATGCTGAAAGTTTTGTTACCAGTTCAATCCTGAATTTTAATTAAAAAAATAAATCCTAAAATTCCGACATTCTTCATTCAATCGTTACTGGAATGCCTAATATAATACTTCGAGGTTGGCATAGAAATAATGTCTAACTAAAATTATTGACAATTACGGTTACTGTCAAAAACTGGTTAAAGTTCTGGTCACAGTCTATCAATAACCAGCCTGCCGACTTTTTACAAATATTTGCATGGAACTCTGCATACATACCTAGATATTCGATTATCTCATGTTTTGGTTTATACAGGGTGAGAGTCTTAAATAAGTGCAAATATTTTACGCAGGTTTTGTATATAAAAAAAATGAAAATTTGGAATATTTTGAAAAAAAATTTGGAATTTTTTTAATTTTTAGTCAAAAAGCATAATAGATATCTTTATAATATGGCAACATAGGTAGTAGATTAAATTTACAAGAAACAAAACCCAGAACAGATCCAGTGGTTCTCAAAATTTAAGCAAATTTTTTTTGTATTTTCAAAGTAAAATATTTTGGTTATTTAGGACTTATTTGAAAAACGGTAAAAAGATGTTTCCTTTATCGAGATCTACCAGTCTTGAAAATATTTGCACTTATTTAAGACTCACCCTGTATAACCAGTCGGATTCTGAGCTACATTTTCTGCTCCATTTATAACAAAACAGTTTATACCAAAATTAATATGTATTTCTATACACTAATTCAGTTACTACTTACCAAGGTGAGACAAATCTGATACATCGGAATCTGTAAATAAAAAAATGTAAATAGAATTAAATAAGTAAACAAATTAATTGGTTAGAATTTGTAATTTTTGTTTTGACGTGCGTTCCTTGTAAATAACAATAAAATAAAAACATTTTTTTTTCAATTTTCAAGCTCTCTTTTGTCCTTGAAATATGTGTAATAAAAAAGCCAAAATATTGTTAGGAAATGATAATAACAAGACTTTTTTAAAACTGGTATCTTAGAAAACTAAAGGGGATTAACATGCAGAACGAGTGATAAAAAGCAGCTCACAATAGAACGCAATGGAGAAGAATTGTAAACTCAGTTAACAGCGACAACCAAAAAAGTAAAGAGGCAACCAAGCAATGAGATTTTTAAATGTCCGGAGTGCGGAAGAGAGATAACACTTTTCAACACTGATAAAAAAGATAGACTTGAACTAAAGTCGTCATCGTTCTTGAAAAACAAAAATTAGTGGCAAGAGAATTTATTTTAGCGTAAAAGAAAATATTTTGCCTGAAGAAAAACTCTCTTAACTCAAGAAAACTGGTTCTCTTCTTCTCGAAAATTTCTCTTGAATCCATTTTCATTCAACCAAGTGCAAGTTACTTTGTTTTAAGATAATAAGAAAAATACGCTAGGAAGTACTTCATTCAAGAAACATGGCCATTTTTCCAATAGCTAAATACTCTTTTGATGAAAAATAATAACGACACGCAAAGACGATGACGAAGTACGGTATACAATCAGTCGGCAGTCCGATCAGTCGTATACGTCGCATTTCATAGGTCGCACATCATAGTACGCACGCGTTTTGTTGCTTGGAATTTAGCATAATTTGCTTTTTAAACGCATATCGAATAACAAATTAGTGATCGTTATTAACATGCATTTGTCATTTTATATGTTATGGACAAATTTTAGGATATATGGATTATTTAAAGGAGTTTCTCAAAAAATGGAAATTAGGCCATTTATTTGCTATACATATTTGAAGGTAAGAGACATTTACATAATGAACCTGTTTAGATAATGCATGCGTGACTATAGATAGAATAAGAATATAGGTATCAATTTTTTATGCAAATAATTAAAAAAATTTTAGAATTTCAAGTCGTCGTATTAAAAAACTCAAAATGTGACCAAAGCTTATAATTTTAATAATTTATTTGCTTTACTTTGATTAATCCTGATGTAACATTTTTTTGTAATTTGTAGAGTGATGAACCACCCCAAGGAGTGAAGAAGCAGAAATAACTACTATCGAGAAAAATAATATCACTTTACTTACTACTCTGTAGTAAGTAAAGACCAGGAAAACCTAAATTTATCAGAAAATAATATACCTCGTAATATGCCTGTATATGATGTATAGACTTCTCTTAGATCAAAATAAATTTTAGTTGAGTCAATATTATTCGCTATTGGTTTAAGAAAAGTGTCTCTTTAATCAAGAAATGTCCCTTTTCAATCAAGAATTTTTGCATGAATCAAAGGGACTATTGTTCTTGTAGCAAGAACTTCTTTGCATATTCATTTTGGGTCAAGAGTGAAATGCTTTGGACAGATAGATTATTCTATTCCCTAAAGTAATTTTTTAAAGCTTATGAAAACATAGTTAATGCTTTGGGCAAAGAAACGTCGTTCTTGGCCCAATTGAAAAGCGCCAATCTTTTGAGTCAAAGTCATATTCATTTCGACTGAGAGATCCTTTTTTTCAGTGAAGAAATGTACCAGCCACAAAGGTTTAGACATTAATTTCAGATAAATATTGTGTTGCCCAACATATTTTTGATAAAGATCCACCATTTACGTGAGCATTAAAATAAATAGGAAATATTAAAAACAGTAGTAATTTATTTGTAATCCAGAAAAACACTTATGATCCATATATTTTTCATATATACCTAATTACGAAACCGCGAAACAAACATTATTAGTTACTTGGCATCCAGTGGCATCAAAAATTTTCCAAAAACACTTATTCCAAAATATTCCGACAACCATCTCATTATCTATATTTAAAAATTGGCAACTTGTATGCTTTTCCCTTCCCATGTAAAACGCCACTTTGATGTCACATGCTCTATTATCCGTCTTGTGTTTTTTTCGACTAATGCAATTCTGTCCCGATTCCCTGAACGTCCGTGACGTCATTTGCGCGTTTCTAATGACGTCATTGTCGGCTGTGGTTTCGAAAATATGGATTTTTTTGGCAGCAGTGAAACCAAGTTAAAGTTGTCCGGGGTTTGTGATATCATCAATTACAAAAATTTTCTGTATGTTTAATTAGATTTATGACGTATCTTTTATCCTATTATTCTGCGACATTTTCATATATATCGTGGTTCACTAACCTCTAAATTACAAATTTATTATTATAGTGGACAGCAAACTGCATGAATGATCATGCAAAGATCAAGAAAGATCAGTGGGTGTTATGCCGGGCCCAGACCAAGCAGACAGAACAACGACAAGATAAAAAGATTCATGTTTTACGACAAAGTTGCGACAAATTCAATACATTTCTGCGACATTTTGGTCTCATTTTTGTTTTGTTTCAAAATTCGGAGACTTTTCAATGTCCCGTCTCGAGAAAACGCCTTGCCTAACCATCTTCTGATGCGTGTCAAATACTCTTCTTTACGAAATCTCTTCTTTACAGTGAGCTTGTAGACGGTAAGAGAAAAAACCGGGTGGAAAACTCAAAAGATACAAAAATATTTTCCATGAAAACTTAAAGCCTTGCATGCGTAACCATCTTCTGATGCGTGTCAAATACTCATCAGTAGGGAATGCAATCCCGCACCAAAATCTCAATCCCGCAAACCCGCGGGATTAAAGCAATCAATCCCGCGAATCCGCAAAATTGCGGGACTGTAAACAATAGTCATACATTTGGTCCTAAATGGTACAAAAGGCATTGTACATTTTGCATAGGCCCACAATATATTGATATAGCGTGTATCTTAAATTAGCTGTACAGAAATTTGGAACGATGTATACAGGGTGTTCAAAAAATATATTTAATATAAAAAAAATAAAAATATTATTCTGATGTTGAAGTTTGTTTTAACTTGTGTTAGTTATCTGCTTTTAGATACACTCTATATCAATAATTTTTTGGCATATGCAGAATGTACAAAGCTTTTTCTACCATTCAGGACCATGCGTATAGGACTAAAAATGCATATTTTTCGAAAAAACCTCGTATTTTCCTTAAAACAAAAAAAAATAAAGAACCGATCAAATTGTTTTTCTAATTTCCAGTCGAACTTGGTAAAAATTCCGATTTTTTAAAAATTGTAAATTTGCGGTAAAAAAGATTCTTAGCCAAATTTTCACACTCTTATAAAACACCCTGTATACGAGAATTCGCTAAATATATTTTTGAAAACCACATAGCATCTTAATAGATGCATCTAAAACCTTGCTCATCTGAAACCGTGCATCCCAAAATTTTTTTTAGTTCAAGAGATATTCAACTTTAAATTTACCCGAAAATTTTGCTTGTCCCGATAATTATGTCCGGCAGTTTTTTTGACGAAATTGTCCACAAGTCGTAGGTAACCGCTTTTCTTTACTTACGAACATACGCCAGAAAGAAATCTAAAAACTAACCTGTTTGTTTCACTTATTTTTAATGGCCAAACCGTAAGGGGAATCCCCCGGGTTCCGAGCGTCGACCCATCGGCTCCGGAACGAAGAGGTTTGACCTTGATCGAGATCGATTCTGTTACCCACTAGTAATGTGTCGATCCCGCGCATCCCACACGGTAAATCCCGCAACTTCGATCCCGCATTTGCGGGATTGCATTCCCTACTCGTCAGCGAGTAGTGGCAATAGTAACAGTAGTTTGTTTCCATATCATATCTATTATTAGTAACTAGAAAAAAGTAAACACCTTATGTCCAATACAATGACAAACTATAGTAAACAAAGCTCTACAAATCTCAGACATCCACGTTTGGTCGCAAAAGATATACAAACACAATTACAGCCTAAAAATAGTAAACAATATGTATTTTTGACAAACAAATATCAATCTTGTTTATACCTATGAGCCTAATTTAAATAAAAATCCTCTTGTTTTTTGGACGACAACACAAACATATCTAGTTCTCTCTGGAATGGTGTCTATTTTCGATATTGTGTACAGCGCCACACGAGCTTTTTTGCATAACAAAACCGTTTATATTTTTGCACTTTGATATCGGGCCAAATAGTCCAAAAACAAACCGCAATACCTTGACGGGTGTCTAGCCAAAGTTTTAGACGGTCAGTAAGAATAATAATTATTTTGGCATCTTTAGTTTTAATACGCAATAGATTTAGTCATAGGTTTTATATGTGCATATGCATGTAAATGTATATGTAGAAAACATCTGTGTCATATAAATAAACGTCGTGATTTTAAATACGACATAAAATACAATAAACATAAAAATGTTAGGCTGTCCCCTACGCTCCAATCCAAGAAACGTACTTCTTCAGCTAATGGTAAACTGCTGATGGACATATGCCATCCAGTTCGAAACGACCCAGTCCATGCAAGTTTTCTCGTTATAATTCAATTTTAATATATTCTCTTGATGATAATAATGTTATTTAATAATTAATTTTTACCCTCCAATCCAAGAAACGTACTTCTTCAGCTAATGGTAAACTGCTCAGGGACACATGCCATCCAGTTCGAAAGGACCCAAACCAGGCAAGTTTTCTCATTATAATTCGGTTTTAATATATTCTCTTGATGATAATAATGTCATTTAATAATTCATTTGTACCGTCCAATCCAAGAAACGTACTTCTTCAGCTAATGGTAAACTGCTGATGGACACATGCCATCCAGTTCGAAAGGACCGAGTTCAGGAAAGTTTTCTGGTTATAATTCGGTTATAATATATTCTCCTGATGATAATAATGTTATTTAATAATTAATGTTTACCCTCCAATCCAAGAAACGTACATCTTCAGCTAATGGTAAACTGCTGAGGGACACATGCCATCCAGTTCGAAAGGACCCAATCCAGGCAAGTTTTCTCGTTATAATTCAGTTTTAATATATTCTCTTGATGATAATAATGTTATTTAATAATTAATTTTTACCGTCCAATCCAAGAAACGTACTTCTTCAGCTAATGGTAAACTGCTGAGGGACACATGCCATCCAGTTCGAAAGGACCCAATCCAGGAAAGTTTTCTCGTTATAATTCAGTTTTAATATATTCTCTTGATGATAATAATACCATTTAATAATTAATTTTTACCCTCCAATCCAAGAAACGTACTTCTTCAGCTAATGGTAAACTGCTGATGGACACATGCCATCCGGTTCGAAAGGACCCAGTCCAGGAAAGTTTTCTCGTTATAATTCGGTTTTAATATATTCTCCTGATGATAATAATGTTATTTAATAATTAATTTTTACCCTCCAATCCAAGAAATGTACTTCTTCAGCTAATGGTAAACTGCTGATGGACACATGCCATCCAGTTCGAAAGGACCCAGTCCAGGAAAGTTTTCTTGTTATAATTCGGTTTTAATATATTCTCCTGATGATAATAATGTTATTTAATAATTAATTTTTACCCTCCAATCCAAGAAACGTACTTCTTCAGCTAATGGTAAACTGCTGATGGACACATGCCATCCAGTTCGAAAGGACCCAGTCCAGGAAAGTTTTCTCGTTATAATTCGGTTTTAATATATTCTCTTGATGATAATAATGTTATTTAATAATTAATTTTTACCCTCCAATCCAAGAAACGTACTTCTTCAGCTAATGGTAAACTGCTGAGGGACACATGCCATCCAGTTCGAAAGGACCCAGTCCAGGCAAGTTTTCTCGTTATAATTCGGTTTTAATATATTCTCCTGATGATAATAATGTTATTTAATAATTAATTTTTACCCTCCAATCCAAGAAACGTACTTCTTCAGCTAATGGTAAACTGCTGAGGGACACATGCCATCCAGTTCGAAAGGACCCAGTCCAGGAAAAATTTCTCGTTATAATTCGGTTTTAATATATTCTCCTGATGATAATAATGTTATTTAATAATTAATTTTTACCCTCCAATCCAAGAAACGTACTGCTTCAGTTAATGGTAAACTGCTGATGGACACATGTCATTCAGTTCAAAAGCACCCAGTCCAGAAAAGTTTTCTCGTTATAATTCAGTTTTAATATATTCTCTTGATGATAATAATATTATTTAATAACTAATTTTTACCCTGCAATCCAAGAATCGTACTTCTTCAGCTAATGGTAAACTGCTGATGGACACATGCCATCCAGTTCAAAAGGACCCCGTCCAGGAAAGTTTTCCCGTTATAATTCGATTTTTGCTTAATTTGTGTTTCTACCTTATTTATTAAAAGAGTTCCTTAACTAATATGGAATATACAGAGTTCGGCAATAGTGCGCCGGGAATCTGTAGCTCCTATAATAAATAATTTAGGAATTTTGTGTGCAAACCTAGAGTATGTATTAGGATGTATTTCAGGAAATTATTTTAACTTCTATAGGGTGGCTCAAAAAAGTGTGAGTGGATCGGGATGATTTTTTTTAAATAGAATATCCTGAATATTATTGTATTTTTGGCTTCCTTTCTGATCACTTTACATAATCCTAAGATAGCATTAGGTACATACGTTGAGATAGTTTTAGAGACATTAATAAATAAAAAAATATTTTTTTTTCAGCCTTGCTTAAAAAATATTAAAAATGTAAGAAATGTCTTATAATGAAAACTGTAAATACTAGGTGTTCACTATAGCCAGTCTGTACTTACTTTGATATAAATATCGTAATATTAAACCATACAGGTTGTTCAAAATTCCATGCCAAACTTTCTAAAATATAAAATAGTTTTTCTTCGTTATTTTTTAATGGAACACGCTGTATATTATTTCTTTTGGATGGAACACCCTGTTGTTTATAGGTTTCGCAAATACTCTCTTTCAACGGTAAAATACCAGACAAAAATCATTAGGTTGTGATAAAAATTTACTGTTAAAAAACCCAGATGTAATACAATATGATCGAAACATTTTTTTTTTCTTATTTTCTACCCCTTAGTTTGGCCATCTCACCGCCATGCAAACCGGTAGAACGTTCTCCAAAAATAATTTCTCGTGCATTTTACAGCCTTATATGACACATATAATTATATTCAATTCAAAACGAATATTATATAAAATGATATTGTTGGAACGGCAAACTTCGCTCTGTCAAATTAAAATTGATAGGGAGTGTGTGTGCTGTGGTATGACAAGATGTCTTTGATGAGATAATTAATTTTAATAGTAAAATTTACAGCAGTTTCATTTCAGCCAATTGACATTAACAGCCGTCGTACTTGACCCTAGCGACTGTGGTTGTTCTCATAACTCATATTTTTTGTAGCTTTACGCTTTACGCAACTTAAAATTATTGATTTAAATTTTTTGCTTTAAAATTATTAAAACCTTTTTATTACCCGTTTTACCTATTTGTGTTAAGGCTAGAGTTAAATATTTAGGTACACATTGTTAAAAAAAAGTCATCAAAATCGAGCCCCTGCGCGCTGGCGCTGGAACAAAATATATTGAAACTATATTAAAACTACAGTATGTCCCCGGATTGTCTTTACAAGAGGAAAAAAACTTTTTTATTATTGACATTTTGAGAAAAACATTTTTTTTTATATAAAAAAATTTTGCTTGTTCTAAAATGGCTAATACTTTTCCAAATTTCCATACCGTTTTAGAGAAAATTAAGAAAAAAGTCCCAAAAATCAATCCAATATCAATTTGATTTCATTCTTTGATAGATGGTTCTTACTAATTTTGATTTTGATTAATGTCATATTTGGTCATATTCTTTGCTATTGTTAAAATATGATATTTTCTTGTAACTATTACCACCCCCCTTCCCGTAGCATTAAACCCTAAGTAGCTCAACCTAAGACGTTTATGGATGTAAAGCACCAGATGGCGGGGCGTATTTCACAGTCTTTTACTACAGAAAAATATTTTTTGTTACTCTGAATTTTGAAGCGACTAATAAAAACAGAGAATAAATATCATTCATATTAATTAAAATTTTATGAATTACAATGTCTCAACTGGTATCAAATAATGAAAACGAAGTTATATATTACCATAGAAACGCGTTTTAATTTTTAGGACTTCGCTTCAAAAAAATCAGCCATATTTTCATGTTTTTCTTAATTTTCTCTAAAACCGTATGGAGATTTGGAAAAGTATAAACGGGATTAACCATTTTAGAACAAGCAAAATTTTTTATAAAGAATGCATTTTTCTCAAAATCTCAATAATAAAAAAGTTTTGCCTCTTGTAAAGACAATCCGGGGACATACTGTATAACTTGAAAATATATGAAAATTTTAAGGTTTGGTTTAAATTGAGGTAATAGCCCGTTTTCATGTCGGTCGGTGTATCTACAAAAAAAAATCAATCTATTTTCATAAATATAAATTTGAAGTCATTGACGAGAATTCTGAATTAGATTAGGACTTCCATTACTGAACCATAACATCCTGTTGACTTAAGACGATACTAATAGCCTGTTAACTAAGTAAAAGCCACTTAATTCAATTTTTCAATTATGTCCCATTCGAAAATTTCACAAACAAAACGTAATTACAAAAGTCTACAAACGATATTTTCAAATAATACTCCAGGAAGGTGTTTTAGGCGGCTATGTCCATCTAGCGATTGATTACTAAACTTTAGTTACGCATTTAAAACGAATTCTTCCTTAATGCTGTGGCACCACCTGCTATATGTTGTTGGTACTAAAATAGTTTGTAATAAATTGCACAGGTGGCGCTTCACAACATCGGTTCACACAACGTATAATAGATGGTGCCAAAAGATTGCAGACATCTAGTTACAATATCACGTCCTAAATACAGAAACCTGTAAATTACGAAAGGATAGTATTCGTTTTTCACGATAGATGGCGGGGTATTAGTGAAGAAATTAAATTTAATTTAAAATCATACAGGGAGTTTTACGTATACTTTAAGTTGCTTTAAGCAATATCTCAAAATATAGTTGTTTTAGGCAAATATTTAAATTATGAAAATTTTATGGCTTTTGCTAAATCGACACATTCTAAATTTTTGATATAAATTGCATTTTTTAAGTAGGTACTCGTAGAATGCACTACAGGGTGGTCCGAACTGTATTCCGGAAATATCGCGAGCATATTCTGCAGATAAAAATAAATTGCTTAGTTTCGGAGATACAGGGTGTAGAAGTTTCATCTTGATTTCGATTTTTTTCCAAATAATATCTGAAGTAACATCATTATATGGATGAAAATTGGTATCTGGGAGTTTTTTGACATGAGAAATTTACTTAATACCCTTGTTTATATATTCTTAAAGTTGTTCAACCGACTAGACAAATTGTGCTGCCAACTGGAGGACAAATCGTGAACCTTTCGGGGCGGAGTCAAAAATATCGATTATTTTCGTTATTTTCCTCAGAGTAATGTAATAATATAGCCCCGGGTTTCTGCGAACTTTAATAGTGATCAGCTACGGACGAAAAAACCAATCCAAACACATGTTGGCGGCGCCCCCTACAAACAGAAATCATATTGACATCAAAAACAAATTTCTCATGTCTAAAAACTCCCAGAAACCAATTTTCATCCAAATATTGACCTTACTTCGGAAATTATTTGGAAAAAATCGAAATAAAAATGAAACTTCTACACCCTGTACCTCCGAAACTAAGCATTTTAGGACAGAATTATAAAAACTTGTTTACTTTCAAATAAGTCCTTAAAAAAGTAAAAAAATTATTCTTAAAGTTTTTTAACTTTCAAATAAGTCCATAATAACATAGGCGCCGGACAGGGGGGGCAAGAGGGGTCCTAGAACTGTGATGCGTATGCGCAGAAGGAAATATGAAGACATTATTTCATTTGCGCATGCGCTGCAGAGTTCTTGGACGGTTCAGAATCGGTAATAACAAGAACCCGAACAAAGCTATAACCTAACATTTTCAGATTGTTTACAAATTTATTTTAGCAAATTTTCCTCTATTATGCATAGAATTGGTTAAAAAAGTAACAGAAAATAGCAAAAACATTATTGATTATTGAATACCTAAGAAAATATGTGCTAGAAAACCTTAAAAATATGAGAAATTAAGAAAAATTCGATATTGAAATTATTTTCCGTTTTTCTGAAAAACGGTAAGAGACCGCCAAGAAAAAAGTTCAGATTCGTAATCTACGACTTCAAAATAGGGTGTATACCAATTTTGGTGAAAATCGGACGATTTCCAGTTTTCCCAATAATTACCAAAAATGTCAATTTTTTATTCATTTTTACCTTGCCCCCCCCCCTAAATTTCATTCTTCCGGCGCCCATGCATAATAACTCGGTTATTTTGGACTTATTTGAAAAACAGTAAAGGGAAAATATATTTCTTTCCTCGAGATTCCCCAGCCCTGAAAATATATGCGCTAATTGGCAGTTCTAATGGTTTTCTGTTACGTCGAAAATTAGAATGTGCTAATTCAGTCAGAACTATATGTAAAGACCTTGCGAGCATCAATTTTTTACAAATGAATTTTCATGTGTAGTTTATTAGAAGTTGAAAATTGCCGCTACTGCATATTATGATTTATCCAATAAAACTGTCATTTAAAAAAAATTACGGGCAAGCTGATTTTTTCAGAGTTTGTCAGCGACTGTCTTCTGAGTGTAAAATAAACAAAATCGGAAATTTTCCCCTTGCGGTTTTTAAGCAATAGGGGTGTTTTTTTAACTGTACAGGGTGGGTCAAATTCGACGCTTTTAAATGGAAACACCCTTTTCTATAGGAGATAGACGAAAACTAATATCGGTGTCTGGAGCTCAATTTTTATCAAAAACATGATGGCGAAAACCGCAGATCAATATCTGTTACCGTTTCGGAGTTACGGGGTGTTTTTCAAAAATGTGCATTTTAACAAATCGCTGTAACTTTTTGCTATGGAAAATTTTGTATTTCTATGAAAACGTTTCCAAAGCATCTTTTACGTAGAATTTAATTGTTTAAGTATAATTTTTTAAAATTAATAATTTAAGAGTTATCAACAGAAAAATTGATTTTTTATATGGGACACCCTGTATATTTTTAATTTATTGAAAAGAATTTAAAATTACCTTTCCAAAAATATAACACACTTGATATTTTGCTCGATTCCTCTTCGAGATATAGAGTATATAAAAATTCGCCCGCTTTAAATAAGTAGGCTTTGAACGGCACCGGCTGTAATGCAAAAAAAATTCTAGCTGTGAGCATCAATTAAAACGAAAATAATATTTGCTATGAGAGATGCAGAATTTTATAACAATTTAAAATATATTTAACCAACATCAACACATTTAAACTATATCTCATAACAATAAAAATAAATAGCAAACCAGGACATGAGATTTTGCTACAGGTGTTCGACATATCGACCGTCTTCTGTTATGGACAGACGGGGCAGTTTTTGAACATTTCTTGCGGAATTCATTAACCTAGTGGGGGTGAAAGATACCCTCTCATAACTGCTAAGTATTTCTAATTCTTGTCTAGATTATAGAGAAGAATAAGGAACCTTTATTCTTCCGCAAATATATCCATAGGATTAGATCCATGGGCACTAAGTCAGGCGGCCTCGACGGCCAACGGCTGGGTTCTTGGTCAGCTATTCAATTATTCTTGAAATTGGCTCCAGAAATTTGCTGATAACTTCATCGTTCAGAGGCGGTGCGTCGTCTTGCTGGAAAAATATGTGTTCGAGTTCCATTAAGGGCATATCATCAATGAGGGGTCCAAAGCCTACTAGTTAAAAGTGGCGAACTTTTAAAAAATCTGTATTTCGAAGGGGATTATAACAAAATATCAAGTGTGCTATATTTTTGGAAAGGTAATTTTAAATTCTTTTCGGCTAATTAAAAATATACAGAGTGTCCCATATAAAAAATCAAATTTTCTGTTGATAATTCTTAAATTATTAATTTTAAAAAAATTATACTTAAACCAATAAATTCTACGTAAAAAGGTGGTTTGGAAATGTTTGCATAAAAATACAAAATTTTCCATAGCAAAAAAGTTACAGCGATTTGTTAAAAATGCAAATTTTTGAAAAACCCCCGTAACTCCGAAACGGCAACAGATATCGATATGCGGTTTTCACCAACATGTTTTTGACAAAAATTGAGCTCCAGACACCGATATTAGTTTTTGTCTATCTCCTATAGAAAAGATTGTTTCTATTTAAAAGCGTCGAATTTGACCCACACTGTACATAAGAATATTCTCTATAAGTTCACCTAATGAATTTTTTTATAAGTTTATTATTTCCGGACTTAGCGGCTGTTTCATGAGCCCTTTGGGGTGGTTTTCAAAAAGTTTGTTTTACAACAAATTGACCCGTATGAAAGTTGTTCATAATAAATTGACAAGCAACTTTTCCTCATTTTTTTGTAGCTTCATTATTTTTGGAGATAGCGTCCAGTTCATGAACAAATTGGGGTAGTTTCATAATTTTTGTTTAGTTCTACAATTTTACGAACTTAAAGGTGTTCATATTAAAATTACATGCAAACTTCCCTATGATATGTATTTATTTCCCCAAAACGAAACATGGAATTCATCAAGTGAATGAACATTATGATTTTTTTTTATTTGTATCGTCTTCTTTTGTGTGATGGACCTGGCGTGGGCTCCTCAGATTTATTGTTGGTTTCTTTTGCTATCTCCAGAAATAGTCAAGTTACAAAAAAAAATCATAAGGCAAAGGTATATGTACTCTTATTTTGAATGAGTTTCCTAGGGTGAATTTGCTGAAAAAAGAGTAACATTGAAAACTACCCTAATTTGTTCATGAACTGGACGCTATCTCCAAAAATAATCAAGCTACAAAAAAAATTCATGAGGAAAAGTTGCTTGTCCATTTATTACGAACAAGTTTCATACGGGTCAATTTGCTGTAAAACAAACTTTTTGAAAACCACCCCAAAGGGCTTATGGAACGGCCGCTATGTCCGGAAATAATAAACTTATGAAAAAATTAATTAGGCGAACTTATAGAGAATGTGACTGAGACTGACCGTGTCTCGAATGAACGAGCTTTAAACCAAATGAACAAGGACCGAGAACTCCTCGACATAATAAAAAAGAGGAAAGCAGCCTATTTGGGCCATATCATGAGACATAGCAAGTATGAATTCCTTCAGCTCATCATCGAGGGTAAAATTGAGGGAAAGCGCGGACCCGGACGACGGCAATGCTCCTGGCTGAAGAACATCAGAGATTGGACAGGCCTGGACTCACATACTTTCCTGAGAAGAGCGAAAAATAGAGAGGAATTTGCCATGGTTGTTGCCGATCTTCACTGAATGGAGAAGGCACTTTAAGAAGAAGATAGAGAATGTTCTTATGTATAATTTGCGTATAATTATTTTGTTGTAGTACAGTTAAAAACCGCAAGAGGAAAATTTCCGATTTTGTTAATTTTACACTCAGAAGACAGTCGCTGACAAAATCTGAAAAAATTAGCTTGCCCGATTTTTTTTTTCTAATAGATAAGATGGTTTTAAAGGGATCAATCATCGTTAACACTGATTTTAAAATAATAATCTTAAGACTACTTACCTGTATCATTTAAAACCCCTTGAACTGGATCATCATAGCTGTCTCCCTCTGTGGACATTCCTGAAACAAAAATTTAAGTAATAAGTTATATTAAATTAAGTCAATTATGGCAGTTTACAATATGACAAAAACCAATGAATACACATAGAAAAAAAAAGTTCTCCAGTTTTTTTTTAATATTTTTAATAATTATTGTTTATACCATATATTGTTTCTGGAAATAATCTGTCCAAATTGTTTCGTATCCAGTTTGTGATTAAGTATTTTTCAATGATTGATATCATTACTATAAATATAACCAACTTAAAATATGTTTTAGTATTATAATGACGGCATTTATTTGTACTTATTATTTTGTAAAAATAACATTAGCAAAAAACATATCTGCGAATATTTATCTATCCATAAAACATCATTGTAATGTCATTCATTGGAGTGTTTGACAATTTTAAACGCTATGAACATTTACATAACATTTAAAAGGAATTTCACTATTGTATTCGCAAAATTATTCTTTTTGAATTAATGTTTATTAATCATTATTTACCAATCGAAATCTCCTAGTTCTATAATATAAAAATATATGTATTTATCTTTTAGTTAAAAGGATTATATTAATTTGAGGTCAAATCCAACTGTAAATAAACAGAAAGTTTGTTAACATTTTGCTTGTATATGTTGGCTCAAAAAAATCAATGTGTACAGGGTTTCTCACCGTAGCAGTTCGTTAGAAGTTTTTGAGGTTAGGAAAAACTTAGAAGTTTGAAATTTTGAGACTTAGGGTTATTTAACCTTTCCTTTCATTTAAAAATATTTTCAAGGTCACACCACTTCCGGTTACACCGGAAGTCGCCATTAACTTCCTTATTTTAAATGGAACACCCTATATATTATTTTATTTTTGGATTTCTAAGAAAATTTTATGATGAGTTTCATTAGGTTTCCTTATACCTATTTTCAACTGTTTCTCAGATATCTAGATTTATTTGAAAATGTTTACAGATTTACCCCTATTTTTAACAGTCGGTCTTTTACTCATTTTGAATCGGTGATAAACGCTTCTGCGGTAAACCGAAGCAGAGGACTAATACTTTCGAAATCCATGTTGACAATTAATTTATTGCATACAGGGTGTCCAAAATTGGATAACTGATTAGATTATTTTCAAACTCAAAATAGTTCATTTTTTCAAATGGGACACCCTGTATATTTTTCGATAGTTGGATGCAGAATTCAATTCTGCATCCATTTGCTATAACTTTCCCTATATCCATTTTCAACGGTTTTCTTGTTAATCCGTATTTTTTACTTTAATTCAATTTTGGCAGAATCGACAATATCGTTTGTGTTTTTAAAAGAAAAATAATTATGTTAGTAAAGAAATTGAATGTAATTAGAACATACGAAAAACAGGAACAAAACAAAGTGAAAACGTATAAAATATAACATAACATAACAAAAAAAACGTATTTTCAACAGTAACGGTGAGGCATTAATTATTAATACTAGACGTTAGTTTATCCCTACAATAATAAAAAAAAGTTAACTCAATAATTACAAAAATTTTCGTTCATAGCGGTCACTTCGAACAATAATTTTTGTAATTATTGTGTTTACTTTTTTTTATTATGGTAGTGATGCACTAACGTCTAGTGTTAATAATGAATGCCTCACCGTTACTGTTATACGTTTGTTTTCTTATGTTATGTTATATTTTATACGTTTTCACTCTCATTTTGTTCCTGTTTTGTTCGTATGTTCTAATTACATTCAATTTCATTACTTTAACATAATTATTTTATTTTAAAAAACACAAACGATATTGTCGATTCTGCCAAAAATTGAATTAAAGTAAAATATACGGATTAAAAAGAAAACCGTTGAAAATGGGTATAGGGAAAGTTATAGCAAATCGATGCAGAATTGAATTCTGCATCCAACTATCGAAAAATATATAGGCTGTCTCATTTGAAAAAATGGACTTTTTTGAGTTTGAAAATAATCTAATCAGTTATCGAATTTTGGACACCCTGTATGAGATAAATTAATTGTCAATATGGACTTCGAAAGTTATTAGTCATCTGCTCCAGTTTACCGCAGAAGCATTTATCACCAATTCAAAATGAGTGAAAGACCCACTGTTAAAAATAGGGGTAAAAATGTAAAAATTTTCAAATAAATGAAGATATCTGAGAAACAGTTGAAAATAGGTATAGGGAAATCTAACAAAACTCATCATAAAATTTTCTGAGAAATCCAAAAATTAAATAATATACAGGGTGTTCCATTTGAAATAAGAAAGTTAATAGCGACTTCCGGTATAACCAGAAGTGGTGTGACCTTGAAAATATTTTTAAATGAAAGGAAATTTTAAATAACCCTAAGTCTCAAAATTTCAAACTTCTAAGTTTTTCCTAACCTCAAAAACTTCTAACGAACGGCTACGATGAGAAACCCTGTATGGTTAGTCTGTCTTTTATGCAAGTCTATGTACAAATCCTTAGAAATTGAAAAACTATTAGTGCTATTTTAAGCCTTTACCAACATTTACCATATTAAACAATCATATTAAAAGATGTACAAATGCATAATGAAGCTCTTAATAAACATACATACATGTCGTTATACAATTGATCACGCCTAGATATGTGTGTGTCTAACCATTTCACGAGTTTGTCACCTTGTTTAGACATTTTATTTTGCGCTATATCTAAGGTCAACCTAAAAAAATCGTAGTAGCCGATACCTACCGAGCTGAAAAAGATTACCGTTATCTTTGTATCGTTAGCATTGAGCGGCCGACGAAAACTTGACCCAATGGTATTTTTCAAATTGCCATGGTTAGCCAATTTTTTCTTGGTTCATAACCCTGCGTTTTATTGCCACGCGTGTACGAATAATATAATATGTGTCTCGTCGGAATTTAGAGTATATATTACACAATAAATATCGCCCTGTATAATTATATAAAAGTAAATAGTGAGTATAAAGTGTAAATAATGTTTATACCAATGACATCTAATAGTTATTAGATGTTAGAAAAGATTAATTCACGAGCGATGAAATCGCGAGTGAATTAATTTCGGGAGATGATAATGCAATTTTAGTGTCGTGTATAAAACTATATTTTTTTCCATATTAAGCTATGTTTTAAAAAATATTCAGAACGAATTTATTACAAGTAGAAAGAATATTGTAATTTGACAAATAAATGAAGCTGTCTCTTAGTTGTCAGTTTTGAGTCAATATTTTTTAATTCTCTTTCGTGTCGATTGTTGATTGAATTGGAACCAGAAATAGCTCAAAACGAAATAGGTAAATTACCAACAGATATTCAGGTTGAGGCGACAACAGCGGCGGACAAACTACTTCCATTTCAATGCCGAATAACTTATGAAAAGGAATACAAAAATTTTCAAAAATGGAAGCAATTAAAAACGTGCGAGAAGAAATAAAGTTTTTAACCTATCCTCGCTGTTAAAGTATCATTTAATCTACCCTTGCGGTTAAAGTACTATTTTAACTACTATTTTTGATAGATATAAGGCAATTTTAACAGTTGCTATGGAAAAAAACAATATTTTCCTTAGATAGGTACAACGAAAGTTTACGATTTATTGCCTAAAATATTGCAGCGAAAAATTAATGGGGTCAATTATTGGCTTCCCTAATTATTTTAGAGAATAATTCTATTTAGGTTTATTGAAGAGCACTAAAACCCACATTCAAAAGAATAACTTTAGATATTTTTGATTAGCCCGTTTACGAGTTATCGCCGATTTCTTTTTAAATATTTCCCCTTTCTTATGGCCCTGTATTTACTTATGAGCACAAGTCAGGGTAAAAGATAACTGTCAAATGAAGTTGTCATTTCAGAAATTTATCTATTTAGTGCTTTATTATTATTAATAAAAACTCATACCTACATCGAAAATATTAGCGATGAATTACACTACCGAAGAAAAGTATTGATGATTAAATGGTATTATCAAGGAAATAGTTATCAAAAGGTGTCGGACATGTTTGCTGCTCTATATCCGAATAGACCGATACCTGGAAAATCTACAATCGCAAGGAGTATCCAGAGATTTGAGACCAAAGGTACCCTAATAAATAACTGCAGATGTGAAGCAAGGCAGGAACAAAGAGAAGATGCAAGAAATGATACCGACTTGGAAGTTTTATTGTGCGTGGAAGAAAACGATGGAAAGATCAGCACAAGAAAACTTGAGGATGAAATAGGAATAAATCACACGACAGCGTTTCGAATTTTGAAACGACATAAATACTATTCCTTCAAATATGAAAAGCACCAAGAGCTACGAAATGGGGACGAAATACGGCGGCGGGCGTTTTGTTTTGATATGATGGAAAGAGCAAACACGGATAGGGAATTTTTTAAAAACATATGTTTCACTGACGAATGCTCGTTTACCTTTTTACCAATGTTCAAAATTATCGATATTGGAACAAAGAAACCAACACAGGTTTGTCGAAACAAGGACGCAATATCCACAGAAAGTAAATGTTTGGGCAGCGATATTCGGACACAATATTATTGGAGCATTATTTCTTACGCGAAATTTCAATGCAGAATATTATTTGGAACTACTCGAAAATCATTTTTTACCTGCTTTACATGATGCCGCTAGGGAAAATCAGGAAGTTTGGTACCAAATGGATGGCTGCCCGGCACATATAGTACCCTGGCTGTTCGGGAATATTTAGACAATAGTTTTAACGGAAACGTTATTGGCCTAAATCATACAGTAAATTGGCCAGCAAGGTCTCCTGATATTTCGCCAAATGATTTCTTTCTCTGGGGCCATTTAAAAAACAGGATATACAAGGATAAAAATACCCAAATATAGACGAGTTAAAAATGCTATTTCTGCCGACTGCAATAGAATTTCAGTTTACCAACTAGCGAATGTAAGAAGAGAATTTTATGATCGCCTGGGTTATTGTCTAGCAGTCGATGGAGGAATATTTGAACATCTTCTTAAATCCTAAAGTTCTAACAATTTAATAGTACCTAAAGGTTATTGAATATTGTAATAATACTATATATATAACCTTGTAATTGATTACTTTATTTTACTTTAATTCATATTAATTTGTATTTATAAATACATCTTTAAGATTTCCAATGTAGGAATGAGTTTTCAATAATAATAAAGCACTAAATAGGCAAATTTCTGAAATGACAACTTTATTTGACAGTTATCTTTTACCTTGACTGGTGCTCATAAGTAAATACAGGGCCATAAGAAAGGGGAAATATTTAAAAGAAATCAGCGATAACTCGAAACGAGCTAATCAAAAATATCTAAAGTTATTCTTTTGAATGTGGGTTTTAGTGCTCTTCAATAAACCTAAATAGAATTATTCTCTAAAATAATTAAGGAAGCCAATAATTGACCCCATTAAAATTTACATGGGATTTCCTATGTCCCGTCCGACGATGCAACACCCGGTATGACCTATACACTATTTTCACTAGAATATAGAATGAATGAAAGGGGGAGGGGGTTAATCACCGTGACATTAAAGATCTACTGTGTCCCCCTTTCTTGAGTTATAACTCATCATACAATTTATTAAGAATATTATATATGAGATTTAAAGATCATCAATGTTGATCAACATCAATCTAACATTGTAAAAAATAACTGAATTCATGGATTGTATATCTACTTCCCTTAGCCGTATCTTTTATTCTTAGTAATAACTAAAAGTTAAGTTAAAATAAACAGTTATTTTACCGGAAGCCAAATAGGAAGGACACCAAACATGCATAAAGCAATTTTCGAATTGATTTATACTTGACTTTTACTAGTCTAGTACGTTTACTATGCGTTCCCATTGTTAAATCGTTCCACATACGAGCCAGAGGCGATACAGAATGCGTTCATTTTAATTAAAGTGTATTAAAACGGACGTTTTAAGAGCGAACAGTGTGATTTTTAGCCAATTACATTAAGATTAGTTAGACCTTCGTTCGATTTTATATTAATTATTTTATTAGAATGAAATAAATCAACGTCTTACCAGTCCAGGAGTTGTTTTTGCAACAAGTACGATGGGATTCGTCGATGCGATAAGAAACGGATATACCGGGTGCGCCTCAAAAGTGGCTCACCCCTATAACTTTTTTATTTTACCAGATAAAAAACGAGATTTGGTATGTTAGTATATGCCATAAATTCAGATTGATTGACGTATTCAATTGTTTTCGGTCACTTCCTGTTTCACCGGAAATGACTACAACTTTTGGTTTTTAAATGGCACCCTCGGTATTTTTTTTACTTTATTCGATAGAAAATGACATTCTGAATAAAATGACATATCATATTTTTGACATTTTTGCTTAAAACAAAAGTGAATTTTAAATTTCAATCTAGAGTGCCATGGCTGTGTTAAAAACACTCATTTTTAATCAAGAATGTTTGGTAAAATAGATTTGATCGTCTAATGTTATTCGTGTTTTGTCCTGGCCGGTTAAAAGATGACCAAATCGTATTTTTAATCATATCTCAATTTTTTCAAATGGAACTAGGGTGGCTCATTAGCATATTTGGAAAAAGCATTTTTTTACGAATAATTTGGTACCACACACTTGGTATTTCGAGTCAAATTGTCGTTATGAATCGCTTGTTGCAATTCCAAATAAACCATATTCGAAAATGTAAAAAGTTGACATATGATATGTCATTCTATTCAGAGTGTTATTTTCTTTCGGATAAAGTAAAAAAATATCTAGGGTGCCATTTAAAAATCAAAAGTTGTAGTCATTTCCGGTGAAACAGGAAGTGACCGAATACAAATGAATATGTCAATCAATCCTAATTTATGTCATATACTAACATACCACATCTCGTTTTTTTTTTTAACTGAAAAAATAAAAAGTTATAGTGGTCAGCCACTTTTGAGACGCACTCGGCATTTAAAAAAAAATCATTCCGATCCACTCACTCTTTTTTGAGCCACCCTGAAATACATCCTCGTACATACTTTAGGTTTACACTTAACCCTTAACTGGTCCGGCATCGTCTGACAGACTAAGCCAAATAATTAAATAATTCTCATTAGTTACTGGGACCGCCTACAGGATTGGCGTTCTAGCTAATCCTCCCCCTCACGGTCAACGACTGATAGCCATATTTATACCCAAACTGGATTAGTTTTTTAGAAGTTCTTGCAGAAGTTACTTAAGAGTCTCTCAGACGACG
This sequence comes from Sitophilus oryzae, assembly GCF_002938485.1. Lineage (NCBI taxonomy): Eukaryota > Metazoa > Arthropoda > Insecta > Coleoptera > Curculionidae > Sitophilus > Sitophilus oryzae. Next base: position 9,381,631 of record NW_022146501.1, read on the forward strand.
CCGGACCGTTTGTGTAAGATTTTGTGTGTGACAAACTTTTGTAAAATATGGCCGGACCATTGAAAAGAGTGCGTTTAGGAGACTCTAGTTATGAAGAAACTCTATTAAAATGATATGATGAGGACTGTGACAGTGACAATATGACAATCTGCCAGACAAATGCGTTTGGCAATGTCAAATATTCCACGAGAAATATACTTTACAACTGGTAGAATACTTGCAATTTCTGTACAACCAGAGCACGCCCACTGAAATATTCTTATCCTAGAGTTCTTATCCTAGTTAAAGACAATGTTATGTCTTAGTTAATTATTTTTAATGCCTAAAATGTACGAATCCATTTTGTAAAACATGTTCAGGAAAACAATGAACTTTGCCTCATGCTGTAACTAAAAACTTTTTCTTTAACTCCAGTTTTAAAACTTATTTTTTATATATATATATATATATATATATAGTATTAAAAACGTATTTCTATATTGTAATGACTGTTAATAATTTGGTTTTATTTTTTAGAGCTTAGTAAAAACCTAATTGATTTTTTTTTCAAATTTATATGTATGTTAATTTATTTTGTACTATATTTTCTTAAAGTTTATATTAATTGAACCCATTTGTGTCGAGATTAGTTCAATAACACATAACATAATATATAATGAAATAAAAATTTGTTATATTTTAATTTTTGTGTGTTTTTTAAACTTTTTAGAAGGCGTAGTCCTACAGACTACGCCGGACCGTTTATGATACATATCTATTACCGGACCAGTTAAGGGTTAAACAAAATTTCCAAGTTTTTTATTCTAGGAGCTAAAGATGCCCGACGCACTATTGCCGGACCCTGTATGCATAAAGTGCATCTAATAAAAATTTATTAAAAAGGTGCAAGACTTGCAAGAGTCGTGCAGCAAGACTGGATCCTGCAAGACTAAAAAACTTAATAATTATTATGAATAAAAATGTCCTCAAATAAAATACCGTATGATCGAAAAATAAATGGCGTCCATTTGGCTAGGAAATGACGATCAATGACATTTTCCATATAAATTTAAATATAAAATGACAGCGATCTTTATTTCATAGCCATCGCTGACGCCGTTTTTTTTTTCTATCATACGGATCATACGAATCCTTGTATTATCACAATATTTCCTAACTTACTTATATTTTGCTAAAGCAAAAATAAACAACATTAATCTTAATTTTGCATAAAGGTTAAATACATACATAATATGCATATAATGAGGAATCTTTTACATCAGTTAATTAATTATGAACATTGAATGTTGTGATAAAAATTATATGGCTTCATCCTTGAAGATGTTTTTCTATATAATTTGATGGTTAACTTAAATTAACTTTCCATTTAGGTTATTTTTTTGTTTTCATACAAATTTTATACCTATAGCGTATTTCAAAAAGTTTCCAGTAAATAGAACAATATATTTCTACACTATTGCAAAAAGTTGACTGGGAATCAATTCAACAAACCAATACAAAACTAATAATTTTGACATATATCATGACATGACATATGCAAACACTATATACAATCGAAAAAAAAAACGGCCTCAGAATTAAGTAAATATGAAAAATGTCATCAGTCGTCGGCAGGGTTCGGAAAACTACATGTTACTTTTAAAAACTACATAAACTACATTACATATATAGTTAATGTAGTTTATGTAGAGGGTGTAGTTTATGTAACATATGTATGTAACTTTCAAATGTCAAAGGTTTGAGGCAATAACAAACAAATAAAAAGAGACTGGCAAATTAAATGGCAGAGAGAGGGACAACGTTCCCGTAGCGCAAGTCAGAACGCAAAATTTCGTTCTATTTATGTTGATCTGCGCATTGCGTCTATTGGGCCCACTATCTCATTCTAATATCACAAGAGAGAAAGAAGCAGCCATATTAAACGTAATTAAAGATGACCACATCATGACAATTCGCATGTTTGTTAATTTCTCTTTTGGTGATTTACCTTTTTTTCTAAACTCTCCAATTTATTGACTTATGAATATGGATAGGGAACAAATTCCTTTGTTCCATATAGGTACTTATATTTTGTTACTCATAATTTTAGGTTATACTATTTATTTTATTTGCTGCAGGAGCCAGTATCATATATTTTTTATATGTATTGGTGCCCCCTTTCTCTGATAGATATGTTAAAGACACCCGGTAAAATAAAAGTTAGTAGTTATATTTATCAACTTATTAAGAAAAAAGTAGAAGTAGTAGTGTCAAAAATATTTCGAACCTCTCTTAACATAACAAATTAATACAATTATTTTTTTTCATTTTTTGGGTAGGTAGTTTATAACTGGTTTATAGTAACAAGAAACTTTATTAATATACCTATTTTACTTTTGTTTTAGGATTAAAATTGGACTTAAAAATGGTTCAGGATCATGATTCTCGTAAATTCTTCTTTGCTTGGATATTCACTTAGTTATTGCAATTAGGCAGTTCTTTCGAAAATGAGATTTTTAATGCGCTTTAAAAAAATTGGCCGATCGTTCCCTGCAACAGTCAGTTCTTCTGCATTTAAAATTGGTAGGTGGGTGGAATAAACACTGTTATTTTTTGTTATTATATTATAAAAAGTTTATTTATTTGTATGTATAAATAAATATGTTTATAAAACAGTACAGCTTTTGCTTTTTTTATAATTTCCCTTATAATAGTAGTATTCTTTCGTTCTGAAAGAAACTGCAAATTTTCACTTAAACTGATTTATTCCCACGTTCCCTTTACGTGGTATAGGGAATAAATCAGTTTAGGCGAAAATTTTTAGTTTCAGAATGAAAGAATACTACTAATAATGGCTAATTTAAATTTCCCGCTAGCCAGAATGTGCGATAATGTCTTACGATACGTTTTATACCTATCTCTTTCTTTTTCATATAAAGCACACATAATAAAGATAGCAATAAAGACGTACGTCCTGCCATGGTCCTGCTAATTGGTTTCAAAATTGTTATTCTGAGTTGCGCTACGGGAACGCGGTCCCACTGCTTCTATTTATTCACTAATGTAATAAACAATATGCATTCCTTCGGAAAGTCTCTATTTATTTATCTAGTAATGCTAAAACACTCTATTTGAAAGTCGATTAGAGAAAATAGTATGATTCATTGGCAAGCGATGTAAATATTTGTGATCAGGTAAAATTGTGATGTAAGAGGAGGCTTAGCTTGCCGGCGCGCGGCAGGTCAGTCAGTAGTTGATAGGCCGGCCGGCTGTGTAGTGTTGTGTTTTGTCACAGAGCTGACAAATGGGGGTTGCGAGTCTTTTGACTAACATAGTTGCAAGTCGTTTGACTGTAAGCCAACGGCGTCGTTTGACCACAGGAAGAAAACTTGTGACGTCGTTCCTTCGAGGATGGTCTTGAGAGTTTGAGGTCACTCTTGCTTCTCGATTGACACCGCTGGGGCCTTGCGTGAGGACCCCAATTAGCCCCATCGATTGGGATGCGAATCTGTTTAGCGGCAGATTTGCGTCCGGGGGAAGCCCCTATACTATTTCAGGTGACACTAGCTAGTTGTTGAAGATTATTAACCAATAGATCCGAATAATATTTGAATTAGATGGAAGATATGGAATGGGATATATTGAATGGGTGAATTTGCATTGTGAGACCCGGTTGAGTAAGCCCCAAAAAATAGCGATTTTACAAAGTCAACTTTTCCGACGGCGTTTTTTTTTCGATCATAAAATTTTTCTTGCATAAAATATAACTCGATCCTCTTGATGCTGTTTTTAGATTGCATATTTATAGTACTCTGTACCGGGAATTTGACAGTATGTTAATAATAAAATCATTAACAGTAACAGTCAATAAACAAACGATTAAGCACACTAATGTCAATAGTAATTAATATCAGGAAAAAGTAAAGTTTATTTTAGTCACTGTGAGAAAAAATATTCCACCACAGAAATTGCATCGATTTGAAATAGTTTAATGTTATGCAACGCGTGGTTTTATTACTTAAAAACATATTTACACGAGTGTAAATTCAACTGATCAAATCACTTGAATTCATTTTGTATGAATGTAATATGACCGTATCAGTGACGGATACAGAGGGGGGGCTCGGGCCCCATGGGCCAAAATCTGCAAATTGTGTTGAATATTAGGCTTTTGGGTTAAAAATGGCGCCCTAAAAAGCATATTCTACATGACTTTTTATTTTGGGCCCCCCTAAAATAAATTCCTGTATCCGCCCCTGGACCGTATAAACTCTCCAAATCATGTCAATTGATCAAACAACTAAAACTACAAGTTAGTTTATGATCAAACTAACAAAAAAAAAATAGATTCATGTCTCAGTTGACTACAAAAAAATGCTTAACGTTTCGGAAAGTCTATCTCTTTCCGTCGTCGGAAACAAAAATAAAATACAAAGAATAAAGAAAAAAAACTATTAAAAAATAACTATTTTATTTTGTAGATTTTCTTGCAGTGGCGAAATACCCATATAGGATTTTTTGGAGAAATAACATTGTAATTGACTATAAGCCAATAGATATATAATTATATTTTAAGAGGTCTCTACGTTTTCTTATTTCCTTTTGTTCGCAAATATAAACTAACTGTACTTTATGTAATATCGTAAAGGTAGGTCTTAAAAAAACATTTTCGAGTCGCAAAACACTCTCTATATGATAAATTGTCATCATATATTTTGTTTTGAATAAATTAAAGCCGAATCTACTTGAAACCGGTTGTGATCGGAATGGGCAGGACGTTTAAAATTTCTTAACTATTGCGAATTATTGATAGATATAGTGATTTTAATTGCAACATATTTTAGTTAAGGAAATTCCAAAAATATCGTAATACAGGCTTAGTTATTTCGTCGCCAATGCATTTGTTTACATACATATATTTACATACATGTAAGATTATGCAAAAGTTAACTATTTTTAATTTTAGTTATAACATTTTTTTATCGTTCTACAGACTATCCTGTATAATTGTCTCATTATCATTAATTGATCTAAATCTTTTATTTTTATTTTTATTGCTGTACAAATTTAATTTATTGGATTATTAATTTCAGTTATTCCTTTAAAATCATAAACAAACAACCAAAACGTTTATCATCATCATCATCATTTTTAGCTTATTCAACCATTTCGATCGATCTTCCCTCTTCTTCTTCTTCGGGTTCCATCTCCTAATGGAGGTTGGAAATCAGCATGGCAATTCTAACTTTGTTAACGGCTGCTCTATATAACTGGTTTGAAGTCATTCCAAACCATTCTCTCAAATTCTTAAGCCATGATGTTCTTCTTCTTCCTTGGCTCCTTCTGCCCTTTATCTTTCCTTCTATGATGTTCTGCAGCAGAGCATATTTAGGTCCTCTCATTATGTGTCCAAAGTACTCAAGTTTTCTCTTTTTAAGGGTGTTAATCACCTCTTCGTTCTTCTGAATTCTGCGTCGTAGTTCTACATTTGTAACCTTGTCATTCCATGCAATCCTCAGCATACGCCGATAACACCATCTTTCGAATGCCTCAAGCTTCTCCATTTCGGCCTTTTCAAGTGTCCAAGCCTCTGAACCATAGAGTAGAGTTGCAAATATGTAACCTCTTAGTATTCTTAATCTAAGATTTAAATTGATGTCTCCACTGCAGAGACATTTTTTGAGTTTTACAAAGGATGCTCTGGCTATATTCGATATTTTATTTCTGCTGATTGATCCAAGTTTTCGGTCAACCAACTGCCTAGATATTTATATTTTTGTACTCACTCCGTAGGTGTATATCATCTATTAGAACATTGGCCTGGACATCTTCTCTCTTAGTGATTATCATAAATTTCGTTTTCTTAAGGTTCATTTTCAGGCCATAGACTCTACACGTGTTGTTTAGTCTTTGTAGAAGTGTTTGCAGACCCTCCACATTGTCTGCTATAAGGACGGTATCGTCCGCGAACCGCATATTATTTAAGACCTGCCCATTAATAGTGATGCCCCGTGATCTTCCCTCTAGGTCTCTTAATTCATCGTGGATACCATGCACATTATTGTGATCCATCTATTGTCCGTTCTTCTTGCCAGGTGTCCTGCCCATTGCCATTTGAGGGATTTGACCCTTTTGTTGTCTTTTGGGGATCTTTTGTTGTGTCCACTCTATTCTTTTACGGTCTCTCTTGGTTATTCCCAGCATATTTCGTTCCATTTAGCGTTGTGCGACCTACAGTTTCCTTATGATGTCCGTTTTAAGTGAATATAAGTATGACATATTTGGAATAGGAATATAAAGAATATGTTTTGTTGCAAAATTATAATTTTATGGTTTACAGAAAGTTTTTCTAAGAAAGTGTGTATTTTACGACAGGCCAGAAAGTAGAATAATGATTTATTTATAGACAAAGTTAAGTGGCCTAAAAATATAATTTATAATGAAGTCTAGTACACAAGAAAAAATATTTTCGGTGTTAGAAAACAGTAGTATATTAAATACCGAATAACAAAATATCTCATTATTGTTGAGAGATTAACTAAAAATTATCGAGACAGTAATGACAACTTTCGTCCCAGGTTTGTGTAAAAAACGGCGACCAGTTGGCTTGGTGAAATGACTATCGATGACGTTTTTCATACAGATTTATATGTTGTAACGTTTTCTTGACACAATGCAAACGGCAGCTTTTCGTCTTTGCGAGCAGTCGCAGGTTCGTTTTTTTTTATTTTTTTTTATTAGGTGTTATAATTAATCAATAAAATAATAATTATTGGGCGCCAGGACATTCACTCAGAAATAATAATAGATCTTATAACTTAAATTTATTTATAATTAAAAAATATTAGACAAGGGCAGTAATTGATGGAATAAGTTAGGTTTTTAAAATTAATTAATAATTAAGAATAACAAGTACTCAAAATTTAAATGTATGACATAAAAAAAATAGTATCACTTGTTCTGTTGATTAAAAATCATTGATTTATTAATATAAAATTACGCAAAATAAAGTTAAATAAGTACCTCAAACTAACGCAGTTCATGAACCTTGTTGTATGCGCACATAATTCCGTCAATCAATCAAAAGTTAATTAAATAAATATGTCAAGTGACACCATCACAAAATACTTGACAAGATATTAAAATATATAAAAATTTGTATATTTAAAATTAAGAAAATTATATTTTAATAATGAAATTCAAAATTGATATCTAATAATTACATAATTAATTACGTAATTCGTCAACAGTAAGTAAATAGATTTGAAATGAGTTATTAAAAAAATGTGAAATCTGGCCTGATTATCCGGTGCAATTCCAGGCTTTGGCTCGTCCTTCTGGATGGTGTGTGGACGCTAGGTGTGGGAGCTCATCCCCAATCTACCACAGCCTCGAACAGCCCCTTACAATACCACCAGCCATGTGGAAATCAAACATGGATCATAGATACAGGCTCTCGTACCTCAAACCACCAATCACGACATATAACTCGCCATGTAACTGGACGGTAAAACCCTGGAAACGACACAACTTATGCACAAAATGCATTTTAGAAATTTTAGAACTTAACTCACGATGCTGAGGGTTTACTCAAAAATTAAAAACTCATGACAGGACAACCAAAACCACGTTTAGAAAATCTGTAAAGAGATAAGGTTGAACCAAAAGAATAAAAATTTGATGAAGATCAAACTTACCACAAAAATACCCATGAAAACTTAAAACTGATTCCTTCCCCAAATGCCAGGAACCATTAGGACTACATTCCAAAGGTTAATAGGGTAAAAAGGTTGAAACTTTTTCGGATGACTTCAGATAAGTATGTCGTTAAACATCGACTTGCCACCAAGCCACGAAATCTGAATCAAAAAATGGTGACTTCCGATAGTCAAAAAAATGCTCTAGTTCTGCGCCGACAAGGGCAAGTACGATCAACAGAGTATCCGAAATTAGTCAGAACTAATTGGGTAGGGTGTATGTTGGGTTGCCAATAGTATCGTTTTATTAAAATGTTACAATGTAAAATGACATGTTTTGACAAATCAGGTTCTGAGTATGAACTTCACTGAATGTAGAATGTAGAATGTTCAGGAGGGGAGTTAATCACCGCGACCTTACAGATCTATTGTGTGTTCCCCTTTCTTGAGTTATAACGAGATAGAGTCTTCCAGAGTCTTCAGTTCCGGTTTCAGTTGATTCCCGCTTGGAAAACAGAACGGTTTTGGTCATGTTAGTGGAGTATTCGTTCCTTTTCTAGCTAGATCATTTGCTTTTTCATTGCCTTCTATCCCTGGGTGAACAGGCAACCAGAGTAGGAGAAGTTTTTTTTCTTTGCCTAATTAGTTGAGCTTCTCTAGGCATTCTTTGACCAACTTCGAATTGATAATTACTGAGTTGATCGCGTTTAGTGCTTCTTGACTATCGGATGGGATGGCACTTTCCTGTTTTCGATAGTTCCTATCAAAGATATATTGTACGCATCTTTCGATAGCGTAAATTTCTGCATGAAAGATGCTGAGGTAGGTGCCCATTGGTTCGGAGTATTTAGTTTTCGGCCTACATACTTCGGCCTACATTCCTGTCCCTGCTTTGGTTTTGGAAGCATCACGTTATGATGGTCTTTTACCTGCTGAGCAAGCGTTTCTTCCTCCTAATCCTTTTTATTTCTCAATACTACAGTGAGGTGTTTCTCAAAGTTGTAAATTATTGGTATGTCGTCCACTGGGAGTTTTTGGGAGAGAAGTGGAATTTTCTTTTTGGCGGTATTCCAAGCCGCTGACCTGAAAATTCTCCCATAATGACCATTCTAATCATTGTCGTATTGGCATAACTACCCACGACAATATGCAGTGGTGTTAGGTCTAGAATGGCCTCCATTGCTGCTGTTAGACATGTTCTCATGGCACCTGTGCACCTTGCACAGGTTTTGCCTTTTCTGTACGTTGTACTCCACTGAAGCTTCGTGTAAGAAAAGAGAGAGACTGGTTCAGCAGGTGACACACGGATACTCAAAAACAAGCAAAGATGACAAGCTGGTACTGAATAAATTGTGGTTCTTATTAAACGATAAAATAAAACTAAGTATATAAAATATACGACATTGTACTAAATAAGATGTGGCATAAGACTATTCTGAAACATTTTTTTTTCGTGTACATTAAAACAAAATTTTATTCTGAGCGAATACAAGGAGCTAAAGCGTTCGGTATAAATATTTATATCATTTGCCATTTACGTAATATGTTCTGTGGTACAAATACATAAACGAAACAACAGTAGTTGTGAATTCCTAAAGTTTTTTTTTGGAATTGATACTGTTTAAATGCGGTTGACACTTTATAGTGTACACTCATTTTATATGGGTGTGTGATGCATTCATACGTCTGTTGTGGTTAAGTTAAAAAAAATCGAAAAACAATACACAGAAGAAATTATTTATTATGTCATACCCTGAGCAGACAATAAAATTATTATAACAGTGTGTATTTAATTTAATAATGAATAATTATTTCATTCGTCGGAATAAATAAAAAAATGCAGGGAAATTCCGTACAATATCATCCAAATAGTGATTTTTTGTATTATCGTAAACCGGGGTAATAGTACGACAGCTCTAGCAACGTCGGAAAAACAAGTATTTTAAAACGTCTGGCTCTTTGATATATCTTTTACTATGCTCTCTAGAACAGCATGCGGCCCGTCTGGTTGCCGGTAACGTTGCGTTCTCTACTGCGCATTGAAAGAAGTTCCTATATTTTTATTAGTCCTTTAAATTCTAGTATTGAATATAAATCGAACATGTCTCCATAGCGTAGTGCGTAGAGTTACCGACCACGAACCGAGGATTCAGAGTTCGAAGCCGGGTCAGGGCAAAAACTTTTTTATTTTATTTTCGTTTATATTCTGCAGCGCACAATAGAAAGCAATGGAGAGCAATTGTAAACTCAGTTAACAGCGACAACCAAAAAGTAAAGAGGCAACAAAGCAATGAGATTTTTGAATGTCCGGAGTGCGGAAGAGAGATAACATCACGTATCGGGCTTTTCAGTCACAGAAAAGCTAATGAAAGAAAACGCCTTGCGTAACCATCTTCTGATGCGTGTCAAATACTCGTCTGCGAGTAATGGCAGTAAGTAAGTCAATGAAATTCTGAGACCAATATTGTTAACCAAACTTATAGGAAATCCCAATTATCTAAACTCTGAACTTTGATCAAATTAACATTCAATACAAAAAAAGGCAAATATTAGACCACTCAATAATAAATTACTTTTTGAACATCTGATTTTCAGGTGCTAAAAACAAAAAATCATTGAGGAAATTACCAGCGCAAACAGATTTTTTGATTTATTAAACAAAATGGTTTATTAAACAAACCAAAGTCAATTTGTAGCTAATTTGTTACACGCCTGTATCACGTTTTTGCATAAAAATCAGCAAACATGAGAATAAATAAGTAGAAAAAACAGCGGTACATAAAGAATTCATTGCGAAAAAAATGAAATGTGGACAATTGGTTTGCTTCTAGGGTACAGACATGTAAATAAGTAATTGGTAATTGTATGTTAAGAATAGTTATCTCAAAAAGGATATTCGGAATCCAAGAACAGGCATTTCTTATACCAAAAATAAATATGTTTTAACAAAATTATAAAATAAATACATAAAATAATTTAGAGCGAATGACAAATTATTTATACATAATTGCCAATTACCTACAACTTTTTAATCTTTCTGAAATACAAAATAGTATCTCCAAACAATAAAACAAATTTATTAGCTTAACAAGCGTGAAATTAAGGAATAATATCGCTTTAATATCATTTTATTACAATCCGTTTTTCGATTTTCTTATAAATCATCACGCGTAGCCTCTATACAGGGTGGTCCAATCACTGGTAAACAAAAATTAATATGTTTTGTTACAAGAAATAAACCAGGTGGTTTTTTATGCCACAACTTGATTAAAACGCCGAAAATCCCCCTCTAGTGATGAGCAAATGCAAGACCAAGACTCTCTTGGTCTTAGAGTCTAATAATAGCCTTAGTCTTGGCCTTGTAGGGTCCTACTACTACTGCCATTACTCGCTGACGAGTATTTGACACGCATCAGAAGATGGTCACGCAAGGCGTTTTCTTTCATGGGCTTTTCTGTGACTGAAAAGTCCGATACGTTAACAAGTTTACAATTCTTCTCCATTCCGTTCTATTGTGAGCTTCTTCTTCCCACTCATTCTGCATGTTAATCCTCTTTAAGTTTTCGTGGAAAATATCCTTGTACCTTTTGAGTTGTCCACCCGGCCCCCTCTTGCCGTCTACAAGCTCACCATAAAGCAGAGATTTTGGTATGCGGTTTTCTTGCATTCTGCATACGTGACCAGCCCATCTTAAGCGGGACTTTGTAATCATGACTTCAATACTCTCGCAGATATCTTTTTCAAGGTATACGTTTGAGATACGTTTGAGACATGACGGAACCATTTCATTCTTAAGAGTTGTCCTAATAAGTACCACCAGTAGTACTCTCTACTCTAATGAAAATTACCTTTTTAGGGCTGTTACGGAATTTTTCACAATCGCCATTCGCTTTGGCATTAAAATGTGTCTAAAAGCACAGATTAGGTATACTATATGTATACAGATAAAAATCTTATCCCTAATTCGTGGTACGAAAATTGTTTTTTATGACGATGTGCAAACGCGTAAAATTTCCTGTGCGCAAAAATAAACTCGCGTAAAATAACAATAAACAGCGTAATAGAGAGATATCGCTAAACCGAATAGCGTTAATAAGGCCAGGTGTTAATTCCTTTACGTGAGGTGGTATTAACTCTCTTCATTTATAGTTATCGGATCGGAAAGAATTCTGTTCGCCTCGCGTCCGCTATTTAAACTTAACCTAACTTTAAATTTAAAACTTTGAAATTGTATTGTTTACTAGGTATTTTAAAACTAAAGGTCTAAAGTGCTTATTTCCAGTGCTTTATTGCTCAACGTCTGCCAGTGGGTTTAGGGCAACAAGCAACAAATTCTCTTAGAAGGGCTAAGTCGTCATCTGCTGTAAACCTAAGCCTCTTTATAGGTTCTTTAATATTGAAAGAAGTGGAATACATATTTTGTTCCATATTTATTTAATTAAAACTAATCCCAGCTACTTAAATACCAAAATACCTAACAAAACTAAAGTAATAATTCAAAACAATTCAAACATAACCTAAAATAAAAGATCTCGCCGGCCGGCCCCGGTTGTCAAATACCCGCATACGCCCATTTAAGCAATTTTTAAACGTTATTTAGAAATAGCGCTTGGTGTAATTGATCCGCAAATTACGTCAGGCGGTAACGTTATTAGCGGGTGTTAATTAAGTTAAAAATTGACTCGCGCATGCGCATATCGTAACCATGATAAGGTACGCGTAAATACTGCACGGTTTTCCGATATCTCTCTAATAACTGTGCCGGTCAGGCGCTGTGCACAATTTTAGAGGCCATAAGTGGGCGTGCTATGTGCGCAAACTAGTAACCTAACTAGTGCCCGATTCCGAAAATTGAAACCACGAAAAACAATAAAGAAAAAACAAAGTTTATAATCTGTATAATCTGTGGTAAAAGTATCAAATTTCAGGAAAAACGGTTTACCAATGTTCTTAAAAAAATAGATTATTTTTATTTAACCTTTCCAGGGCTGTAATTTGTACTGGAAGCATTTTAGGGCATATGTTCATAAGAACTTTTTGTTTTATTTTTATCTGTAGAATCACCCACCATAATTAGATACGCTATTTTTGACACCCTGTATATTAAATCAGCATTGCTTCTATTAAATGTTTATGCAAAAGTCGAGAAAATACTAATTGCAATAAATTAAAATAATAATTTTAAACACAAACATAAACATAATAATTTTTTCAAACACAAACATACATAAGTGTTTACTTTTTATATCATATTTATTTAAATATGAGCAATATTCAATTTCAACAAATAAAAACGGTTTTTACGGCTACCATAAATCACATATATTGGCTGGCAATAGCTTCTGAGAAACTTTTTTTTATTATTTTATATTAAGTTAGTTATAGGAGGATGTGGTAAATAAATAAAAATCTGCTTATTTTTTTTGATAATTATCTATAAAAAAATGAGATGTAAATAAAAACGCGAAAAAAACTGACTGCAAGACAGCAAGAGTTACATGGTCTTGGTCTTGGTCTTGCGTAAATCTTGCAATGGTCGGTCCTGTATTTGATGGGTCCAGGGGGAAAACTTGATAAGTGCCAATTTCTTAATGTTGGCATTTCACAATATTATAGTAGGTCTAATGAAATATATATAGGGAATATATTAATCTCTAATATAATATATATGGGGAATATATTATGCGGAGAGCTCTGAAATTCTGGGATGAAGGTATCAGTGTAGGAGGAACTAAAATCAACAACTTACGATTTGCAGACGACACAACATTAATTGCGACCAGTGAAGAAAAATGGCGAGTCTACTCTTGCGAGTAGAAAATGAAAGTGTTGAGATGGGACTAACTATCAACCGCCAAAAAACGAAATTAATGTTCATGGACAGAGGAAAAACCCTACAAAGATCTTTCCAGCCTAATGGTATCGAAGTGGTTCGTGATATTGTTTATTTAGGATCAAACATAAAGGACGAAGGCAATGGTAAAATAGAAATTAGATGCAGAATACAGTTAGCAAAAACTGCCAAAAAGTTCTAACAAACAATTTAAAAGAGCTCCAAGCTCGTAATTCAGCAACAACAAACTGTCAAATTTTTCATCTCACATACATAACTCTTTAGTTTTTACTTTACTAAATATGGAAAGAAATGTTTTAGATACAAGAAACCTCTTCCATTCCCATCCACTGACTGCTTTAAGACATTTCTTCATCAATTCCAATTTAACATGCAAATGTCGAAGCAAGCTAACGCCAATAATTGAGTCATCTATTACTGGACCGTCCTGTACATTATTTTCCATTTCATTTTCTTTTTTTGCTGCTAAAATGAATCATTTAATAATATAATAGGATGACGTCAATCGGACAACTTTTTATTCAAATCATAAAATACCGTTCGTGTGTAAATACTGGTTAATTACATAGATATTTTTATAGAGTTAAAAGAAGCGTGATTCAAATGTAATAATTGGTGAAACGCTGTACAATTGAACATCGGCAATTATTAGGGTAAGTAAGTAATGTATACAAGGTGATCCATCGCTACAAAAAAGCTAGATTTCCACTTTAAGTACACACCTTTTTCAGTTAACACAATTTTTTGTCAATTGGATAACTGACTGACCGAATGATCGATGATGAATGACTGATTTGTTCTCTATATTTTCTTTCCATTTCCATTCAAGTATTTTCTAGACATATATTTCAATATCTTACAAGATGGTGAATATGATGTTGTGCCGCTGTTTATTCATTATTATTTCTATTGTATAATGTCTAGTGTGTCAATGATTTACAGTGAACATCAATTGTTACAAAGAATGGAATTTTTTCAATATTAGTATAGTTGAATAATAGAATAGTTGAAGAGCAGACTACTTACTAAATATATTTTGTCCATTTGTTTTATTTATATAGAAACAGGGCCTATTCTATCATAAGGCCCATAAGGCCCGGGCCTTGGGCCCGGTGGTCTGGGGGCCCCGTTAAAGGTTGTAAAATGTTCATAATTTCAAATGTAAATTTATTATTTTTAAAAAAAAAATATTTATTTTTTAAAGTTAGAATTAATTGTTTTTTTTTTTTCATTATTTATTTTGTTTGTAAACTTTGTTTAAAATTATTAAAAAAATAAAAATAAAAGTAATTGTTTATTGTTATTTTTTAACCCAAACTAACAAGAGAATTTTTGAATTTTATTGGAAAAGAGGGCCAGAATTTTTGCTTGGGCCGACCATCATTCAACTATATTTTCATCATCATTCAACTCAACATCATTCAACTATATTTTAACACGGAAGCTGCAGTTTTTTAAATGAAATGCTCTACAGACTTATGGTTGTTTGTGCTAGAAGATTCCAATTTCCCGTAAAGGCAACTTTTGGACTCTTTTTAGCACATTTAAAGCTCTCCTAAAAAAAATTATAAAATAGTGATAAAATTAATTATATTTTTTTAATACTATTTTTAAATAATTTTCTTTTCAAACTAAGACTATTAAAATACACGATATTGCATTGTGTATACAAGTCAAGTTAAGTAAGATGTACTTTTCTCCCCTATTTCAAATGGATCATCCTGTATATTCCGGCATAAATGAACGTATTCAACTATAAGTTTTCATAAATAATTTTTATATCTAAAAACGGCGCGGCGGCGCGGCGTTGAGACACGAATTTTATATTGAATAATATTTTCTGGTCATCAAAAATAATTATTTCAAAGTTTAAGGAATGGTAGTATTCGAATTTCTAAATTCTTAAGACTCTAGATTCTAAAGACTCGAAGCTTAATAAATAGCTGTATGTAATCTGTAATCAATGCCACAACATAATATGTAATATACAAAATTAAAACAATAAAATATTTTTTTTTTCAATTTGAAGTGATTTTCGCAATTAAAATTTCAAGTTTTCCAGAAAATTGATAAGTAAATAAAAAAAAATATGTTTTGAATGAAGTACTTACTACTTACTGGTGTAGGTATATAAATCTTAACAAGTTTATAATAAAAAAAAATTAGTTTATAATTATACTAGACAATAGTCGAAGGGAATCACAGCATTATAAACATTTACTCTTATCGTAATTAATCTGTAAGTGTAATTGTTATCATAATCATTATTAAATATTTTAAAAATCATTAAGTATTTTATTGAGTAGAGTATTACTTTCCACAAAAATATTAGAATGGCTGACCTTTTTTTTAAAGTATTACATACACATTTACATTTCTACACATTGTCATAATATACATTTACTTCTCTTTGCTATTTCCCTCACACTCTCAAGCAGTTTCCTCACCCTCCTTCATTCTTCTTCTTATTGCATTTCTCTTGCTTCTGCTCTCCAGCCTGTAGTTGTCTGAATATAAGCCTCATCGAATCCTTTCCGTGTCTTTATGTTTAGGGCACTTTGCATCCAATTTCTGTCTGGGATATTTTGTATCTTGTCGCGCCATCTTTTTCAGGGTCTTCAAACAATTCTATTGGTTAGTCTAGTGTGCCAAGCCATTATAGTATGTCTCCCTTATTTGAATCGTTGTTGCTACCTTATTATGCCACTACTAAGACAATAGCCTCCTTAGAATTATATTAAGAACAATAATTTATTTTAATCTCTTCTTTCGTCTTACACCTTTTTTTTCTAAATTTAGACTTATTAGATACCTGAGCTTTTCACAATTTTTTAGAAATTTTTTCTACACATTCAATACTTAACAGGTCAGAAACACCAGAATAATTCACAAATTAAAAAATTCAGTTTATTGACGCTTAAAAAACAATTTAATTTCTTAGGGTCAACAATCTACAGACACACCTAAACAATTTCATCAAATTTCTCATCGTCTCTCATCATTATTATCCAGCGATTACTTGGTCGTTATTTTTTGACGGTCCCTCCCTCTAACAATAAAACTGAAATTAAGAACCTTTTTTATAATGGTCTGTGTTTAGTAGTCTTTGTTTATGTGGATTTCATATCCCGTCACATTAAACCAAAAAAAAATACTTATTAAATTAATGGGATAAAATTTGGTTAACAGTAATAAGTTAATCTTGGTAATATATTCACTCAAATTCACTTAACTAATATCATTTTCCGTCATCAGAGTTCAGGTGTTCAGTAAAGTGTCAGAGTATGATCATGGTATGAACTGGGTCATGAGTCAAGGGCCAATGGACAATAGCCACAAACGGTAAATAGATAGGACTGCTTAATCCCTTAAAGAATACATAATACGTACCTATTTGGCCAAATTTCACTGCTCAATGCTCAATTACGTCACTGTAGATCACAGTCTCACTTCCACTAGTTTGCATCCGTGAACATTATTCAATTCCTATTTCACTTCCTCCCATGTCAGCAAGGACTGCAGTTTCTATGGACAAATTTCCGATTAAACAGTCCTGAATAGTTTACAGTTTTTAACCAGAATTAACCGGTCTAATTTGTCCAATCGTTAGTTTCGCGGTATAAATTTTGACGTCACTGCAATCCTTGCTGACATAAGAGGAAATGAAATGGGAAATGAATATATTGACGTATACAAACGAGTGGAAGTGAGACTCGTAATCATGTTTTAAAATTTGACGAGCGTACGTCTTATATTGGATAGTTTATACCAGGTTTACACTGTTTACAGTTATTGATCATGGATGGCTACACAATGCTACAAATTTTTATGGTCAAGCTCAGCACAATTAAAAATTTTCTTGTGGCAACCTTGCCTACAGTTTATCGCCGAATCCGACCGGCACTATTTGAAAGGCTGTCCAAGGCAAATATACTCAAGGTGATTTGCCATTGCCTTCCTTAACAGGTGATACTACCAATCATAATATACAGCTGTGAAACTTGGACATTGAAACAAGTATTTATAAGGAAACTAGCGTGTACCCGCGACTTCGTTCGCGTCGAATTAATCATTTGTAATGGTGATAATAAAGCAAAGCAAGAATTTCCATTAACATACAAACTGGATATAAAAATAAAATAAATCCATTTGCCAAAAATAAGCTTTTTACGTCAAGCAGTTTAAGCAGATAAAGCGGTTCAGTTTAAGCAGGTTAAAGCGGTTAGCTGCAGTTTGTGTGAGGTGTTTCTTAAATGAGAAGGTCCTATCTAGTGTAATGCCTAAATATTTTGGGGTGTTGTTGTGGGAGAGCCAGTTACCTTCAAACCTTATTTTAAGTTCTTGGTTTGCTAATTTATTATTAAGATGGAAACAACTAACTTCCGTTTTCACCGCGCTCGGTTGCAACCTCTACTTGCGGAAGTAGTCTCGTAGCTATCGCCCAATCATCCGCATACCCAAATTTTCTAGCTGAAGTAGCAGGCATATCAGCGATATATAAATTAAACAGCAATGGAGCTAAGACAGAACCTTGTAGCAATCCGTTATTAAGTTTCATCTTTTTGCTTTCTTTCTCTCCCAGTTTTACCTGAAAGAGTCTAGTTCGGAGCATATCGTCGATTAGGTTGACGGTTTTCCGGCAGGGGATTCCTCTAGCTAGCTTATAGATCAGTCCCTGTCCCCAAACTGTATCGTACGCCGCGGTCAAGTCAATAAAATCAACTGATGTTTTTTCTTGGCGTTGAAATCCTGCTTCGATGTAAGTTGTTAGGGACAGAACCTGATCTACGCAGCTACGTCCAGGACGAAAGCCAGCTTGTTCAATCGGTATACTCTCCATTATCTTTGGGCTTACTATGTTGTAGATTAGTCTCTCCAGAAGCTTGTAAATTGTGCTCAGCAGTGCGATTGGGCAATAACTTTGTGGCTTGTCGTTAGGCTTACCAGGCTTTAGGATGGCAATGATTTTAGCGCTTTTTAGTGACTGTGGAATAGTGCCTGTTTTAATTATGACGGTGGAAAAGCGCATCAACCATCGTTTTGTAAATTCACCACAATTCAGAAGGAATTCCGAGTGGATGCCGTCAAATCCCGGAGCTTTGCCGGCCTTAATATGTTCTAATGCAGATAGTATTTCTTGGAAGATAAAAGGCTGGGAGTATGCTGTCTCCTCAGCACAGGATGATTTCAGCTGTTTTAATTGTCGCTTGATTTCGATTGTGTGTGCATAGTCCCTTGGTGCTCTTGAGATATCAACAATATTAGAGGCGATTTCGTTTGGAGTCTCAGGAGTGTCCACTCTTGTTCTTTGATTATCTCCACCCAGTTTTCGTAATAATGCCCAAGGTTTTCTGCTGGATTTTGTAAAGTCTAAATTTTCAACAGTTTCCATCCACTTCTGGCGTCTCGCAGAGTTTAAACTGTGCAGAAGTTCGTCAGCTATTTCGCGGTCACCTGATTCTAGAAATTCCCTGTATAGCCTTTCGCTAGTCTCGAGTAAGTATATTGCTAATAACTCGGGTATATACGCCGGTCTATCGTTTCCGGTGTGACAGTTGACATTGACACTAGTGCGAGGCCATTACTAATTCGGCAACACAGGCTTAATTAATCAAGGATAATTGATCAATAAATAGTCGAGCACGTTCAGCCATAGAAACGTCGATTGTTGTTTAACAATGAACGAAATACCAGCGAGTACAACAGACATTTTTATAATAGATTCGATTAACTATTGCATTTAAACTTGAAATGCATCACTAATCGTGGTGCATTTCTTTTTATTTAAATTGTTTATTGTATTTAACTTTTATAATAGGTACATTTTTTAAGCATATCTTTAAGTGGAAACAGATTTGGGGGTTATTGTTTGTTAAAATGTAAGGAATCACAATAATATCGATTTATTTCAAAAAAGGCTTGCACTAGAAAATATAATATTGGTATGTGGATAGGGATTCAAACAATATATCGAGATTTTGAAGCATCGTTGTTTAAATAGCTAAGCATCGATTTTTACCATCAATGTTCTATACTCCGTCCAGACGTATATAGACCAGACTATACTCCGTCCGAAGACGTCCCATACTAATCTATTTATTTTACTAAAAAAGTTTCTAATATTTTTTAAGTTAACTATGTTAACCAGTTTTATTGGTTTATTTCAAAAATGACAGATCATATTTCAATTTTAATGGTTTGACGGAACGATGAACGACAAACGGACGCCGATGCGTATGAACTCGCCTTTAGATTTTTGAGGCTTGTCAAAGTCTTGCCAAATTATAGGTTATAATTTTGTGTCAACTTATGTCAAATATCTGCGTTTTGGAAGACGATGCATTTTGATTCGTTTTATTACGTGTGTTTTGTGTCTTTTGAAGTCAAGTGGAGGAAAAATCGGAGGAAAATTAACTGTAGACCCAGAGGACAGTTTATAGTTAATACTCGCTGCCCAGACAGAAAGTCTTATACACCAATAAAGTTTGTATACCATCTCGTCGTAGATAAGTGCATCTCGTATATGCTATAAGGATCGTGCTAAACATATACTACTGGAGTAGCTGTAAAATATCGACATCACACGATAGATAAATAATGGATTGATGGAAACTCTATTGTACTGCAGAAAAATAATGTCAAAAGGTACTGGTTTAAAAAAATTAAGATTAAAGTTAATTATCAACCTTTAAGGTATAAAATTTGGTAAGTGTTATTATTAATAAAATAGTTTGTTTTATTTCTTCCTGTGGAATATTACAAATTTGTATTTGTACATAAGTTATATTGATAAATATGATAACAAATGCGGGAAGTTTCTTGAAGCTTGAAAGTAAGAAATAATTATTTTTTTATATTTTTTTGGTATGTGGTGTTTTGTTCTTGTTTGTTTTGTATTAACAGATACCGTTTTTTTTTAAATAAAATAACGATTACATTTTTTCAGTTTTATACAGTTTTTTTTTCACAATATTTTGAAGTAATCACTTATCAGCCAAATTTTAAATATATCAATTTCCAGTTATGCGTTCCAGTTGTACCAACTTATTTCTTTGTAAAATAAAATAAACTACTTTGAAATTAAAATGACAGACACATCTATCATTGTCAAGGGTCTTGTTGTTGGACAGACTATACTATTATAAACTCTATTGTAATATGCTGTTCTAATGATTATGTAGAAAAAAAAATCCTTAAAGACAGTTTAGAACAAGTTTCAGAAATATTTCTTACTATTTTCTTATGGTGTCATTTCCTATTGCACCATGACCAAAGAAAAATTAAAAAATTCCGTAAAATCAAAATACATTCACAACAAGTCAGTAAATGTGTTTTTGTAATTAACTACTGGTAGTATTTTACAGCGATTTTTATGGTTACTTTAAAGTAATATATTGCGCTTGCACGGTGCATATGAATTGAAATAAAATATTGCGAAAAATACTTTCATCGAGAAAGCACCGATTTTAAACACACAAGCCGAATATAAATCAGTACCACTTATTATTTATTGTATTGCTAATGACTAATCTATTATTATTTGTTTAAGGTTGTCTAAAAAAAACCCAATCAATACAATTGTATTTGGAATTATTGAGTAAGTTTGGAACCATTGGCGTTAGAATAGTTAAATAAAACACTAGACCATTAAAATACACATCAAAGTAAAGTACAATGATTTATATAAAGCACACATAATATAGAAACTATCCTTAAAATCGCAGACTACTTATGGAATAAATTTACAATAGAATTAATTGATTTTTATTTTCAAGATGTTTTTTTTGTTTTCTATGTATGAAATCTGTCTTACCTGACCAGTCAAAACGTATCAAGTAAAATTTTGTGTGTAGATGGAGAGGAGGCCATGAGAGTTTTGCCTACGGAATCACTAGATAATTTATTAAAAAGGAACACTGTATACATACATCATAATATAAACACCTTCCTTGGTATATAAAAAAATAATAAAACAGCTATAAGAATATAGCTGACACTATTGAATAAACGCAGGGGTCCGGTCGCTTAAAAATAGAAATAAAAAGCTCCTAAAATTATTTACGCACCATTTATACCCCTAATTATTCAATTTGTTCAATTTATTGTTTAAGTGACCTACGTCTCATGAACAACGTCTCATTCATGCTCTATTTTTTTAAAAGTACCTACACTTAGTACCACTATTTCTTTTCGAGATCAAGCAACTTGAAAGCCCTGTTGGATATTTTCTAAATTTAGGTGTAGTATTGTTTTGTACACAAACTGCCAAATATTGAGCCCTTGTACAGGCTGTCCCAATTTAGCTGTTCTTGTCAGATACAGTCGGTTATCGTGAAAATTGGCTACATATTACATATTTGATTTTTTTTGTAAGTAGTGTCACAGCCTCTTCATAACCAGCCTGTTGATTTACGATCATTAGCACGGAAATACGTATCTACCAAGATTAATTATCTTATATTATGTAAAAAGTCGAATTCTAAGCTACAACGAAACATCGTTAAAGAAACGATCGAAAAAAAAATAGTGCTCTTATTGCTACCACGTGTACGAATATAATCAGCTGGTACTGATTGAGCTGTGTATGACAGCGGTATGAGACTTTCCAACACATATATTGACACAAAAGCCATGCTTTGTCATATTAAATATCGAGACCGAGACTTAGAGTCTTATTGCTTTGGCTTTTGTATTTACAAACCAGGTCTCTGTGGGATCAATGGACGCCTTTTTTAAATTACATATATTGATGTTTATGAGATGTTTTTCCTATGATGTAATTCATAAAATATATTGCACACTTTCTCATAATATATTGAAGCTTGAAGGCAAAATAGCCGGCAAAATATTTGATACAAGTATTATACAGGCTGAGTCTTAAATAATTGCAAATATTTACAGGGCTGGTAGATCTAGATAAAACAAACATAATTATTTTCTCTTTGCCGTTTTTCGAATAACTCCAAAATAACGAGAAGTAAAATTACTTTGGAAATTAAATTAAAAAAATTGCTTAAATTTTGAGAACCACTGGATCTTTTCTGGGTTTTCTGTCTTGTAAATTTAGTCTACACCTATGTTGCCATCTTATCAAGAAATTATGTTTTTAACTAAAAACTAAAAAAATTTCATTTTTTTTTTTCAAAAAATTCCAAATTTTCATGATTTTGCGAAAAAAAACTCATAATCGTGTTTCTGGAGTCGAAATATACTACCCTTAAAAGTATTTGCATTTATTTAATACTGTTGTATCCTACCGCTGCCACCAAATTTAGTAGTCCAATAATAGCAAATTCAAAAAAATATATATTTTATAGACATAAGATTTCTGAATTTTTGTTCGTTAAAATTTTGTATTTTGTATTAATAATTTAAAATTAAAAAATAATAACCAATCAGTAAAAGTGTTTAATTATAAAAAATAAATAAACTTCCCAATATAAGTGGTAGCAGTCAAAATACCAAACTGGTGGTACGAGTTCTCAAATCACAACAAGGTAACAACGGTGGTTCAACAGAGAATAACTACATTAGTAGTAGACGATTACGACCAGACTCACCCTGTATATACCGGGTACGTCTCAAAAGTGGCTTGTTAGTATATGACAAATTAGGATTGATTGATGGTATTCAATTATTTTCGGCCACTTCCTGTTTCAGCGGAAATGACTACAACTTTTGATTTTTAAATGGCTCCCTCGGTATTTTTTTACTTTATTCGATAGAAAATGACATTCTGAATAGAACTTTTGACATTTTTGCTAAAAACAAAATTAAATTTTAAATTTCAATCTAGAGTGCCATGACTGTGTTAAAAACATTAATTTTTAATCAAGGAGCCTTGGAAAAATAGATTTGATCGTCTAATGTTATTCATGTCTTGTCCTGGCCGGTTAAAAGATGCCCAAATCGTATTTTAATAATATCTCAAGTTTTTCAAATGGAACGAGGGTGGCTCATTAGCATATTTGGAAAAAGCATTTTTTTACGAATAATTTGGTACCACACACTTGCTATTTCGAGTTAAATTATCGTTATGAATCGTATGTTGCAATTTCCAATAAACTATATTCGAAAATGTCAAAAGCTGACATATGATATGTCATTTTGTTCAGAGTGTCATTTTCTATCGAATAAAGCAACAAAACACCGAGGGTACCATTTAAAAATCAAAAGTTGTAGTAATTTCCGGTGAAACAAGAAGTGACAGAAAACAATTGAATACGTCAGTCAATCCTCATTTATGTCATATATCAATATACCAAATCTCGATTTTTTACCTGAAAAAAATAAAAAAGTTATAGGGGTGAGCCACTTTTGAGATGCACCCGGTATACTGTTGGTTATTTCTTGAGGGGTTTCACTACAACTATCAGCAATCGTGATGAAATTAAGCATCGAAATTATGTGCTATAATACTTATGTGAACTTTACATTTTACATGAACAATATTTCCAACGATAAACACACGAAATATGTTTGACATTCAACTTCTCATAAATTGCACGTTTCTATGATAAAGTATGAAAAAAATTATTTCGAAAGAACTTTGCCTCGTCTGTTGATTTCTTCGACGAACCCTGTACAATCATATAACTTATTCTATAATTCCATAATAAATTCCATCAATTGAAGTAAAACGTCCTTTTTCAATTCTAAAACTCCAAACACAAGATTTTGCTTGATACATTTTGACTAAGAATTAATTTTACTTTAATTCTAATTTTAATATTTACTGTTTGCCACTAATTCAATCCTACTATTTACTATTTATTATTATAAACTAATCTCTATTTACAAACAAGTCCATCGACCTTACAGAACGGATTAAAAAATAAAATACTAAATGAATCACTTTAAATGGTGATTTCTTAATTGATCATAGAAATCAAATCACAACAGACGTGACGTTATCCGCACATTGCTATACCGCTAGGATCATTAGACCCACATTATTTTTTGGTATCTGTAATTATTTTAACACCGACAATATTAAAATGTGATTAATAAGAAATAAAGAGTTCCACGATATTTTTATTCCAATACTTTTTAACTCTTTTAACATTTTGTTTCAATTCTATTTTCTCGGTAGTATTTATTATTTTTCCATTGTAACCATCGGCTTTGTATATGACAATAATACAACACGTTAATTTTGTATGGGACAAGCCATCCTTGATAACAAACAAATTTGTACAATGTCGCGTTATTGACCATTACAATAATTGTTTTTATAATTAGCGTATAATATATATAGAAACTTGAATAACGTGAATGATAATATTAGATCATTTAAGTATTTTTTTGCGGCGAATTAATACAATGTGATAAAAAAACGATGTCAGCGATAGCTATGAAATGAAGATCGCTATCATTATACAGGGTGGCCCACCTCATTCACCTCGGTTGATTATACGAAAACGGAAAGATGTAGAGACAAAATATTTTATGGGTATATGTGGGGAGGCAATGTGCACAATTTAAAATTATTTTGAAATGTACAGTGTGTTTCAGAACTAAGATCCATAATCCATAGCAAAGTTATATTTTTTTCTTATGGAACACCCGGTATTTTATTTCATTTTTGGATTCTTGGGCCCATAAAAAAGGCATTTATTATAAGGGTTAAATATGTTTAAAATCTTTGGTTTTTGAAATATTTAAAGATATTTAAAAATGCATGCTACAATGGAATAGATTATTAACACCCTGTACATTGCTTTTCAGAACAAATTCTTGTGTTGACTTTTAAGCCAGAGAAATAAACTTTATCAAAAAATTTGATTGCTTCCTTAAATGTGTACAGGGGTATCAAAAATTGCTGGTCTATTTTAAATATTTATTTTATATAAAAACTTTGTTATTTCAAATACAACACCCCGTATTTTTTTAAATCAATCGAAGCAGATTCAAATGCTCTTTCAAACCATATTAGGGTTTCCTATACCTATCTATGTAGCTCAGATTTTGAATAAAAAGCGATTTTTCAATAAAATGGCAATAAAGATGGCTGGTGTCGCCATGGCAATTTTCTAGTTACAGTCAGTAACTATTTTTAAAATCGAAATTAGTTTATGGCGCTATTAATGCACAAACTAATAATCACAGAAGTTAATAAAAATTAACTTTGAAAGTGGTTTAATGTGCTTATCAATCAAACTTCTCTGACTGCAGTCAAAAGTAATAAAGGATTCCTTATTGTCACGTTCTCGTTCAAAATAGTTTATCAGGGAAGCTACAAGCTCTTTGCTTCTACTGTTTATATGCTTCGGCATATTTTCAACACACATTTTCAAGAAATGCAGTACAAAAACTCAAAAATTTAGTTTTTAGGAGAACTGTTTATGCTTAAAAGTGCAATTTAAAAAAAAGACTACGAAAATAGGTAATAAAACGAGAATTACTCACAAAAATTCAATAACACGATATTATACAAAATGATGACTGACACATAAATTTCAATTTCAAAATTTCATTAGGATAATTGTCAAATAATAAAGGACAACATTGCTGAACACGGCGCAATATGACCAGCGATAATAAAATTCGGTCTAATGTTTGCAGTTTTAGTCTAAATAAAATATCTGTTAAAATCATTTGCTCTATAAAGTAAAATGAAGAGCTGCACGGTATCTTAAATTATACAACAAATTTTAACAATTTTGCCAAAAATCGCACAAGATGATCACGTGCATCGGAAAATGTTTGGGATTACAATACATGCATGATATGCACGTTCTGTGCTAATCAGGCAGAATTGTTAAAAATATATCGAAAAATCACAGAGAAAGAAACAATTATTACAAAAATGATTAATGCTTACTTTAGAAAATTACTGAGAAAATTTCATTAATTAAAATTTGTTTAATTAACTTTTAAATTAAAAAATTACAGACTATCTAGGAAATTAAAAAAGTTAAGAATTATATTTAATTTCTAACCTTTTAAATCACTCTATATCACGCTATTCGTCAACAATCTAGTTGATTCGATTACCGTCGCGTTGAAACCAAGGAAATAAAAACAATTATAAATTATTTAAACATTGGACGATGCCGACAATTTATTTTGCGGTTTTCCCACCGATCGATAATAATAATCGACCAAACTGCAAAACAATAATTACTTTTTTTCGTAATATTTTTTCAGCTATTAACCTCAATCAATGTCTAATAAATATGAGTTAAAAAATAATAGATAAGAGAGTTTTTGAATGACTAAATAAATAAAAAAATAAATAAATGCTTTTATTGTCAAAAATAAATTATAATTTGTAGACAAAGGTAAAGTAAACAAACGAACAAACAAACAAACAAACAAACGAAAGAGAATACAAAACAAGTATACAAATTACATTATCAGGCTTATTGTATAAAATAAACATTTATAAATGTTTACAATGTCAAAGAATAAAAAAAATAAAAACAAGATTCAAAATATTTAGTAAGTTTATAGTAAACATAGTAATAGTTTAGTAATAGCAAATATTAGACCAGTGTTTACAAGATCAAATTCGATTATCAAAATATAAGTCATTTACGGCGTAGAAAGCCTTGTCTAGTAAATAAGATTTCAATGCTTTGCGAAATGAAGAAAATGATGTTATGGATTTGAGTTCAAATGGCAGGTGATTGTGCATTTTTTTCGAGTTGTATAATATTGAACTTTTAACTCTGAGGGTTTCTTCTCTTCCTCTTTTTTAGGTAGATAAAGATCTTGCTCGACGTTTCTGAGTAGATAAGTGTGAGATGGCCTTTCTTGAGAAGCTGATACATGCTTACGTTTTAGGCAAACGGATTCAAATATAAATAAGGAAGGAAGAGTTAATATTTTTAATTTTTTAAAAAAGTCCTGGCAATGAGTTCTGCTGTTTAGTCCCAGTGAATATCGAACAGCTCTCCTCTGGAGCTTGAAAATACGGTCAAATTGAGTCGCACAACACGTACCCCAGAATGGAAGGGCATATCTGAGATGCGACTCAAAAAGTGCAAAATAAACAGTTCTAGTCACTGGCAGGTTAAGCTCCTTAGAAACAGATCTTAATGCAAAACAGGCAGAGCCGAATTTTTTTGACAAATGCAGTCCGATATGCATGTCTGATTTTAGAGAATTGTCTACAACAAGCCCTAAGAATTTTACAGATTTTACAACGTCAGTGGTGGTGTTGTTAAGTACAAAAGGCTGCAGAGAGTTTTTATAGGACAAAGCTTTAGTTTTAGAAATGTTGAGGCTTAGGAGATTGGCATGGCACCAAGATTTAATAGTGATTAAGTCATTTGATATAATCCTATGAAGTGCCGTGACGTCCTTGTCGCTCCAAGTGAAGCTAGCGTCATCCACAAAAAGGCATATTTTACCACTGATGTTTATGTTAGCAATGTCGTTAATAAAAAGAAGAAACAAAATAGGGCCTAGAACTGAGCCTTGAGGTACTCCACATTCTATTGGCTTGCTAGAAGACAACGTGGTATCCGCCCTCACAAGTGACTTCTGTTGCTCAGATATGACTTAAACCACTCGAGAGATTTTCCCCTGAACCCATAGTGCTGCAGTTTATTAATTAGGATCTTATGATTTACACAGTCGAACGCCCTAGAAAAATCAAAGAAAATTGTTGCTGTAGAATGATGGTTATTTAGACTGGAGTAAACTTTATTAAGGAGGGAAAACATAGCGTCATTTGTGGACTTGTTGCTTAGAAATCCAAATTGATGTTCAGTAAGTATTTTGTACTTAAACAGAACAGATACCAGCCTTCTTTTAACCAAACTTTCTATGACCTTAGGTAGCATTGGAAGGAGTGCAATTTGGCGATAGTTAGAAGCTTGATCTTTGTCTCCCCTTTATGCAGAGGAATGATTATTGCCGTCTTAAGACATTTTGGAAAAAATACCATTTAGGAATGACATGTTTATTAAAGTAGTTAGGTTAGGTGATTCAGAGTGCTTTCTGGCAGATTCGAAAACATTTTTAAAGTTAGCCCATCGGTCCCAGATGAGGATTTATTTTTGATGGTATTAATTGTACTGTGAAGCTCTTCCAAAACTACGGGCGAAAAAAAGAAACTGTGTAAGTTTACATTATCATCAGAGAGATATAGTACTATTATATATTAGTACTATTTGGTCTGTTCATTTTTATTCTGAGAAATTGAATAATCGCCACTTATTAACTACACTGTTTGCTTGAAAAACATTTCAAAAATTCAATTATTTCCTGTAATTTTTGGTATGATATTCTTTACAGGATTATTCATAACAGGTTTTAAAAATGTACAGGGTGGGTCAAATTCGACGCTTTTAAATGGAAACACTCTTTTCTATAGGAGATAGACGAAAACTAATATCGGTGTCTGGAGCTTAATTTTCATCAAAAACGTGATGGTGAAAACCGCACATCAATATCTGTTACCGTTTCGGAGTTACGGGGTGTTTTTCAAAAATGTGCATTTTTAACAAATCGCTGTAACTTTTTTACTATGGAAAATTTTGAATTTCTATGAAAACATTTCCAAAGCACCTTTTTACGTAGAATTTAATGGTTTAAGTATAATTTTTTTAAAATTAATAATTTAAGAGTTATCAACAGAAAAATTGATTTTTTATTTGGGACACCCTCTATATTTTTAATTGACTGAAAAGAATTTAAAATTACCTTTCCAAAAATATAGCACATTTGATATTTTGTTATAACCCCCTTCAAAATACAGAATTTGTAAAAGTTCGCCACTTTTAAATAGTAGGCTTTGGACCCCTTATTGATGATATGCCCTTAATGGAACTCGAAAACATATTTTTCCAGCAAGACGACGCACCGCCTCTGAACGCTGAAGTTATCAGAAAATTTTTGCAGCCAATTTCAAGAATAATTGAATAGCTAACCAAGATCCCAGCCGTGGGCCGTCGAGGTCGCCTGACTTAGTGCCCATGGATCTAATCATATTGATATATTTGCAGAAGAATAAATGTTCCTTATTTTTCGGTATAATTTAGACAAAAATTAGAAATACTTAGCAGTTATGAGAGGGTATCTTTCACCCCCACTGAGTTAATGAATACCGCGAGAAATGTTCAAAAACTGCCCCGTCTGCCCATAACAGAAGACGGTCGATATGTCGAACACCTGTAACAAAATCTCATGTCTTGGTTTGCTACTTATTTTTATTGTTATTAGATATAGTTTAAATATGTTGATGTTGGTTAAATATATTTTAAATTGTTATAAAATTCTGTATCTCTCATTGCAAATATTATTTTTGTTTTAATTGATGCTCACAGCTAGAATGTTTTTGTATTACAGCCGGTGCCGTTCAAAGCCTACTTATTTAAAGCGGGCGAATTTTTATATACTCTATATCTCGAAGAGGAATCGAGCAAAATATCAAGTGTGTTATATTTTTTGGAAAGGTAATTTTAAATTCTTTTTCAATAAATTAAAAAATATACAGGGTGTCCCATACAAAAATCAAAATTTTCTATTTGATAATTCTTAAATTATTAATTTTAAAAAATTAGCCTTAAAACCATTAAATTCTGCGTAAAAGGTGCTTTGGAATGTATCTTTTCGTTAACCATAAAATTTTACATAGCAAAAGTTACAGCGATTTAAAAAAATGCATGTTTAAAAAACACCCGTAACTCCCAAACGGTAACAGATATCGATATGCGGTTTCCACCATCATGCTTTTGACAAAAATTGAGCTCCAGACACCGATATTAGTTTTTGTCTATCTCCTATAGAAAAGGGTGTTTCCATTTAAAAGCGTCGAATTTGACCCCACCCTGTACTTTGTGTACTCTCTATAAAAATTAAAATGAATTTAAATGTTATGGTAAAACAGTGGTTAAAATCAACCACAAATAGCATATAAAATCGATTTAAAACTGTATACAGGGTGGTCCGAACTGTATTCGGGAAACATCGGCAGCATATTTTGCTGATAAAAATAAGTAAAAAAGTTCGTTCCGAGATACAGGGTGTAAGATGTCTCATTTTTATTTTGATTTTTTTTTCGGTTGTTTTTTGACATAAGCATTTCGATGTCAATATAACTCAACTACTTCTAGGAGGCGCCACGTAGATGTTTTAACTGTTTTAAATAGTGATAACTTTTCGTTCATACCTGTATTAAGCTACTGAATGTAAAAATATACATTTACGTCATTTTCTACATCAAAAAAGTCTCTTGGTAAAAATCGCTACATGCAACCGTTCTCAAGATATTTAGGATTGAAACAGTCAATACATTTGGGAACTTTTTATTTTTTTTAATTAATCATAAATTTTTCTTCATAATAAAACAGTTTCTATTGAACCTTTGGCACAAGGTTTGTTTGTTTAATTTATGTCAATGATCTCGAGAACCATTATTCGTAGCGATTTTTACCAAGAGACATTTTTTACGTAAAAAACGGCGGAAATGTATATTTTTTACTCTGTAGTTTCTTATACAGGTACGGAAGAAAAGTTATTACTCTTCAAACTAGATAAAATTGTGTAGGTGGAATCATATAGGAATCATATTGACATCAACATCCCAAGTTACTCATGTCAAAAAACTCCCAGACACCAAATTTCATCCAAACATCGACGTTAGTTCAAACATTATTTGGAAAAATTCGAAATAATAATGAAATTCTATACCATGCATCTCCGCAATTAAGCATTTTAGGATATACATTTATGCGAACTTTTTTACTTATTTTTACATGCTGCCGAAGTTTTCCGTATACAATTCGGACCACCCTGTATAGTATAAGTCTGAAAATTATTAAATAACAATGTGTATATTTTTCAAAAATAGCAAAATGGTTTAATACAACTATCTATCATTTATCTTATTGGACATAACATGTATGCTACGCTAATTATAAAAACAACTAATGTAACGCTCAATAGCGCGACATTGTACAAATTTGTTTATTACAAGGATGACTTGTCCCGTACAAAATTAACGTGTTGCATTGTTGTATATACAAAGCGAATAGATACAAAGGATAACTTCATAATTACTTACCGGGAAAATAGAATTAAAACAAAAAGTGTGAGATATTATTTGTAATGATGACTTGAGATCGAAAATGAATTGTTTTTTTCTATGTAAATTAACGGCAGTGAATAGTAATGAACTTGCATTTTTTTCTCTCTTTATACAATGTTACATGATGAATAGTAATGATGTGCATTTTTTATCAATTAATTTAGGCGAAATTTTACTTCGACGGCTGTCAGTGCTTTGAATCGAATTTAAAAATAAAATTACATAAAAAACTAATCTGTCGATAAGAGTATCTAGTCAGACAAAGAATAAAAAGAGACGAATGTATCAAACTTAATATAAATCAGCTGTAAACAGAAAAATTTTAAATTGTCACCGTTGTATTTATTAAAAATATCAGAGATTGTATATGAATATGTGTACTACCAGTCATGACCTATGCATGAGAGAGAGAAACCTGGACATTTAAAACGGACATCATAAGAAAACTGCAGATCGCACAACGCTCAATGGAACGAAATATGCTGGGAATAACCAGGAAAGACCGTAAAAGAATAGAGTGGATACGACCAAAGATCCAGACAATAGATGTCATCCACAGAATCAAATCCCTTAAGTGAATGACAAGAACGACAATAGATGGACCACAAAAATTACAACACCCTCGAGGAATTAAAAGACCTAGACTAACCATGATATTAGGAAATTACCAGGGATAACTTGAGTTATCTCTACAACCTAACCATAATTGGAAATGGTTGAATAAGCCGAAGATGATGATGATGATGATGATATGATTATTTTATACATGAAAATGCTTTCGATACTATCAACCAACAAAAAGTGTTAAAATCCCTAGTTGACTCTCGTATAGATCATCGCTACATACGGTACAATCATTAAACACCTATACCTATGAAGAATGCTACATCTCGTGTTAGGCTTCACGAAGATACTAATTTACACGTGGCGTTCGCCAAGGCGACACACATCTTTCCAAAATTATTCAATAATTTGCTCCAATACATGTGCAAACAGATAGAATGGAAAGAATTGGGTAAAAATATAAATAGGAAAAACTTGATTGAAAACTTGAAAAAAATAAATAAGTAATAAAATAATAAATAATAATAAATGAAGTCAAAAAATGTTACCAAAATTAAATGCAACCTCTGAACAAATGGGACTAAAAATCAACTTCTCAAAAAGTGATGAGAAACCTAGTAATTTGCGGTGGGATATATTAACCAATATCGAACTGAAAAAATAACTGCTTGGGTCACAAAATACATATAAACTCCGGTAACCAAACATGCGAGCTCAACAGTCAAATAGGACTGACTTAGGCCGCCTATGATCCACTGAAATACATTTCAAAGGAGACCTTCCGATATGTTTAAAGAGAAAGGAATTCAGTCAATGTGTACTACATATTCTGACGTATAGTGTCGGAGACCCTAAACCAAGAAAACAGCAAGCAAAATCAGAATAACACAAAGAGCAATGCAAAGATCAATGTTGGAACTATCACTGACAAACTACCGAATATCGAAGTACGAGACAGAACAAAAGTCACGGATGCCATAGAAAAAATTACAACTTTAAAATGGAATTGAGCAAGGCGCATTGCTAAACGATAATCGGTGGAAGAAGAAAATTATAGAATGGAGACCAAGAGATGATGCATTCAGGAGCAGAGACCGTCCTCCAACCAGATAGCATGACGACTTATCCACGAGACGTATCCACGGTAACTGGATGCAAATTGCTCGAGATAGGGAGTTGTGAAAGCAAACTAGGGTGGCCTTCGTCCAGCAGCAGACTAATGGATGATAGCATTGCACTAAATTATAAAAAATGGTTCACAATTCTTTTTTTATTTAAAGATTTATAGTATTTTATCAATTGATACAGGTTTAATGTTTATTTGTTTCTGTATCCATAATTCATAATAACTTAAGTCTGAATAATTCTTTAAATTATTTATAAATCATAAACGTCAGTTTTCGGCATAATTCAATAAAAATTCGAAATATGCTGGGAATAACCAGGAAAAACCGTAAAAGAATAGAGTGGATACGACCAAAGATCCAGATAATAGATGTCATCCACAGAATCAAATCCCTTAAGTGAACGACAAGAAGGACAATAGATGGACCACAAAAATTACAGCACCCACGAGAAATTAAAAGACCTAGAGGAAGACCGAACCTGAGATGGAACCATGATAATAGGAAATTACCAGGGATAACTTGAGTTATCTCTGCAACCTAACCATAATTGGGAATGGTTGAATAAGCCGAAGATGATGATGATGATGATATGATTATTTTATACATGAAAATGCTTTCGATACCATCAACCAACAAAAAGTGTTAAAATCGCTAGTTGACTCTCGTATATATCATCGCTACATACGGTACAATCATTAAACACCTATACCTATGAAGAATGCTACATCTCGTGTCAGGCTTCATGAAGATACTAATTTACACGTGGCGTTCGCCAAGGCGACACACATCTTTCCAAAATTATTCAATAATTTGCTCCAATACATGTGCAAACAGATAGAATTGAACGAATTGGAGACCAAGAAACAAATTATAGAATGGAGACCCAGGAACAAAAGTCACGGATGCCATAAAAAAATTACAACTATAAAATGGAATTGAGCAAGGCACATTGCTAAACGATAATCGGTGGAAAAAGAAAATTATAGAAGGGAGACCAAGACATGATGCATTCAGGAGCAGAGACCGTCCTCCAAGCAGATAGCATGACGACTTATCCACGAGACGTATCCACGGTAACTGGATGCAAATTGCTCGAGATAAGGAGTTGTGGAAGCAAACTAGGATGGCCTTCGTCCAGCAGCAGACTAATGGATGATAACATTGCACTAAATTATAAAAAATGGTTCACAATTCTTTTTTTATTTAAAGATTTATAGTATTTTATCAATTGATACAGGTTTAATGTTTATTTGTTTCTGTATCCATAATTCATAATAACTTCAGTCTGAATAATTCTTTAAATTATTTATAAAACATAAACGTCAGTTTTTGGCATAATTCAATAAAAATTCAACAAAAATTAAAAAAAATCATAAATAAAAAAATTCAAAATAAATTCAAATAAATCCTTCGAGAATTATTGCTTTGTTTAAAATTTTACAAGTATTTCAAACAAAGCATTTATTTCGTGTGTTACAAACGCGCTTGAATATCTGAAACTGGCTTCAAATACTGATATAAACGTGTACGACTGACTTTTAAAGCCTACTTGTGCTACCTTCAAATCAATCCCACTTTTTCTGAGATTGACTTGAGTGAAGCTGGTTTGGAATCGAATATAATATGGATGAAATTTCCCTGCAAATAATGTGAAATAAATGGTTGCGGATTAGGATCTAGATTCAAGCATGTTTTAAGTAGAGCTTGCATGAAACACTGAAAATAAACGTGATCTATGTCAAATGATTTTATGTTTGCATCCGTTTCAGTAAGTTCAATCTTACTAAAAAAGAGGATCGACTTAAGAAATTGTAGCCTCACTGAGATATCAATGACTGCCAAGCATATCGTTATATCCTGATAGGTTAAAGCAAGTACGATCGATTCAATCGCCTTGAGGCAAAGGTGGAGGTTCAGGAATGTTAATTTGCTCCTCATCATCAATTATTTTATCAGAAAACTCACTTTTTGGCGAACTAGTACTTGAAAGATGATCAAATCTCTTATTCAAACTATTTCCGCTTGAATTACTATCATTTATATAATGCTTTATGCCTCTGTAAGCTTTTTTACAATGCTTACAACATTTTTGTCGCCCATTCCATCTTTTCTTTATAGATTTTCGGTTTTCTTCATTTGAAATAGAACTAAAACTGCTATACCAAGAATCACTTTCACTGGATGAGTCAATCTTCTAGTTATATTCAAAGTACGTCGATTGGCAGTGATGATAACTGGGTTTATTATGACTCGATAGTTTGAAAACTAGTTTCTTGGAAGTTTTATCAGAAGTTTTGAGATAAAATAGCCGATATATTCCTCTGATCGTTTACCACACTATGTTATTGTAGATTCGGAATGACTAGAATTATAATTTATAAACTGTCTCGTGTGAGTGGCTTTCCTGTAAATCCATGTTTTATGATTTAATTACTTCTATAATTTATAACTTTTTTGTCCAAAAAAAATACCATAAAAAGAATACAACCGGATTTTTACACCATATGCGACCTCTAGCTTTTAAAATCAGGTGATTCTTCTTGTTGCGTGTGCCGTGTGCTATACAGGTGGCCCAGGACGGCCGGCCCTCAAGAATGTTGAATGAAGTGCCGTCGACGTGTAGGTCACCTGCCAACCGAGGGAACGTAGGTACTGCGGTCAGTCGATGTCAAAAGGTCAATGAAACCGAAATTATTTGTTTGGTCTTCGGTCCGATGGAATGTGCTATCGTAATTTTTGATTTGTTTCGGGTCAAGTTTTAACATTGAAAATGTTTCTGTTATCCTATATAAGGGAGCCCAAATCGAATTAAAATGCTACATTTGCCACACCATGACGTCATATATACAAGGTATAGGAAATCTCGGCGCAGCGGCGGCAGTCGGCCAGCGCCCGCAAAAACCATTACATCGCTAATTGTTTATTGATATATCTTTATTAGTTTAAAAGCAAAAAATATGGGGTTTGCTTTGATACCTTGTCAAGACATAAGCGAAACTTTTAAATTGTTTCTTTTTCTCATTTAGGCCTTCGTTTTTCGTTAAATGAAAGTTATATTAAAAAAATCTATTTTTAAACCAAATTTTCGCATGATTGAAATGATTATTCATGTTTAAATTCCTTTTTTTTGGTCATAAGCGCTAATGGAAATGTTTTTTGTAAATAATTAAAAAGTACCTACCCTACGAAGACTTTATTGTGTACTGGATCAAAAAATAAGTATTTGTTTTTTCTATACGGTGAGAACTATTAATATATCGATTTTTGATGATAGTGCCCTTTTACCCAGTCTAATTTTGTACTACTTTCGGAATAGGGTCCACATATCATGTAATTGTACTTCCATCCCAAAAAATCAGCTTGACACCGAAGTGAGAGGTAACGTCAAAAATAAGCTTTAATCTACCTACATCATAGGTAGGTGTAGCCAGTACTCTAGGTATATTCTACCTAGACAGTAGCTGAACTAGCTGACAGTAGTAATTAATTTGTTATCCGATAAGTAGTTGTCATTATATAAGTTTAATCATCTTATACCTCCTATAACGGTAGGTTTTGGATTTTTCCTGATTGGTTTTAGGGGAAATTCGTCCTCTAGAGAGTAAAATTATCTCGGAACAGTTTGTCGTATGAAAATTCCTTACTATTTTGGTCTAGAAGAATGAAATCCTACAAAAAGACTTAGAAGAAATTTTTTGAAATTCATCAACCAATGGGTAAAGTTAGTAAAAATTTATATAAAACTTGGTGACCTCTGGATTATACACATAAAAATTGGCACAAAGGTAAAGCGAATTTATGAAATTTATACCCTTAGGGAGTAGAATAGGGAATAAAAGTTTGCTGTACGAAAATGCAATATTATAACATTATAAACCAGACAGTATAAAATTTTATACAAGGGTTTATTTAGTGACATCATAACGAAATATATATTCCTCAATTATCCTTCAAAGAATAAAAAATAACCTATAAAGAGAGTATTAATGCTCTTAATAAATAAAAAAAAAGATGAAAAATAAAAAACATCTATGCTCACTAGCTCTCTATAAAGAAGTAAAAAATCATTTAAATCAATGCATGAACGATTCAAGGTGTAACGCGAACGTAGTCGCGAGAAAAAGCTAGTAATTTATTAAATTATTTTATTTAACTCATTAATTTTCATTGAAAAGGAATTTTTGTAATTCGCCACTATATTAGTTAAAAACTAAGAAACTCATGTCAAATTTAAGTTTTGAGATTTTGACTTATCATTTTTACAAAATCTGAACACATTTTAAAAGAAAAAAAGTTTTTGATAATATTTGTGTAGATTGACTACAAGTTGTATAACATAAATTTCTACGACCGGTCTACCTAGTGGTCTGCAGCATCGCCTTGTGGTGCAAACGTGGGCCTGTTAATCTGTGACGTGACGTACAACAGCCAAGAAAAACAGAAGCGTGGCTAAGAATTTAGTAATTTAAAAAAAAGTCTTTTAGATACAGTAGTAGGTATTAAAAAGTTTTGTGTTTAAATGGGGTTTGCCTTTAACAGTTAAAAAAATATATCGTAAAGTGTAACTTTGCGTAAGAATTCTTATCTGATCATTGATCATGATCTGTCATCATGTTAACCTGATGTTTTGTATGTTGTTTTGTTTTTCGAGGTTTTTTTGCTTGCTTGTTTTATTCGGATAGGTGCGATCGCATAATTATTATTGATAATGTTTTATTTAATGTTAACATTACTACTTTTTCAGTGAATCTTTAAATCTGTTGTTTTTTGTTAAGTTCGTTATTTAAACATAATATGTATGTAATACACTCATATTAACACTAATCATATTTTTACGTTTTTATTCATCATTTTCAATGCCCCCCTGGTTGCATCTTTGTAAAGGACTGTGATTTTTTTTAATTCATTTCTCAAGAAGAAAGAATTTATTTTTAGCCGACCATGCCAACAGGTATGGTAGGCTATTAAGATGAGCAAAAAAAAAGTTTTTTTAATTTCACTCAAAATGAGTTATTTGGGTCATGAACGACCTAAATACAAAATATTTTCATGGTGTCGGTATGTCTATCTGTCTGTCCGTCTGTCTGTAACACGATAACTCAAAAACCGCTAAACCCATTTTAACCAAATTTAACACAAAAATACTGTGGCACCCGAGAATCTGGCCATTAGATTTTGGTGAGGGTGGGGGTTTAAAAATTCGTAACTCCAAAATAATAGTAGCTAGCGAAACGCGGTTTTCAATTTAAGATTAGGAATAATATTTGCAACAAAATTTGTAATAACATCAAAATCAGTCAAAGTCGCAGTTTTTGAGATTGGAAAAAATTGGAAAAACTCCTTTACTTTGAAACTAAAAAACTGCCTACCAACTTTTTATTAACATATTTTAGTATGGACGGCTATACGTGCCTCCCGGCGCCAATTTTTTGACTTGAGATAGAGAGAACTACTATAATAGTAACGGCTTTTAAACAAGGGTAACAGTAAACAGTAAACTATTATAGTAAGTAAATAAAGACGCCCTAGGGGGTATATGAATAATAAAAGGTAAGACAGTAACCATATACAGGGTGATTCAAATTCGATCCCTACCTTTGGGATCTTCAAAAATTATGATTAAATTAGAGCAAAATTGTGCATTAAAGCGCCTAATAATATGCTGCTTAGAAACAATTAAAATTCCGACTTTTTCTTGCGTTATTTGACAAGGTATCCTAAAATTAAAAGCACATTTTCATTACCACATTTTTCCAGCTAGACAACATACGACACGGAGTATTGTAGTTAAACGATTAGATTTTTGCAAATTGTAAGTTTTGGGTTCGTTGAAGGACTATTTAAGAGCTACAATTTAAAAACATCTTTACAAGATACAGAGTGTCCCAAATAAATAAAAAATCAAAGTTGTATTTTTTTAAATGGAATACTCTGTATATTATTAAATTTTTAGTTTCTATGATTAAAATAAAGGTAAATTTGATTAAGGTTTACCGCATTTTAATCTTACCGTTTTTGAAATATTTAGGCTTTTGTCAAAATACAGTAAAAATTCAAAAAGAAGAAAGACTTCATTTCTCCAAGGGTATCAAAGTTTTTAATACTAAATACTTATTTACTGAATATTTATTGTGTTGCAATAATAAAAATAATACTACCTCATACAGAGTGTCTAATAATTTATTTTAAATAATTTCTAGCTTTAAACGGCAATAACTTGTTTAATTTAAATGAAACACCCTGTATACTTTAGGAGAGTCAGATGCTCAATTTAATTGTCTACCAAATTGTATTATACAATTTTTTACCTATCCCTTCAAGTTTTCGTAGAAAAAATATTTTTTTATAATTTAGACCTCATTTATCAATATACCCATGGAATATTGACATTTTAAATTGTTAAAAGTAAACAGACATCAGTAAATATTTTGTATTAAAAACTTTGATGAACTTCCTAATAATATACAGGGTGTTCCATTTAAAAAAAATGCCAAAATTGGCAGAAATAGCGCAAGAACAAAATTAATGTTCCTAATAATGGAAAAAATACTCATTTGAGAAAATGCTCGAATATTGCCATTGGTTCACAAGTAAAAATACTGAGTTTCTCGATTGTTTACTAATAGTAAAATTATTTAAGTCTATATTAAAGTGAAATGAATAATAGCAACAACTATGGATTGCTAAGAAAATCCTAAGGGCACATGAGCATGGTAAATATGTAATACTACTTTTGATAATTTATTGTTTTGCTGACTAACTTAAAAACTAAAATAACTTACTGCATCTGCCTATGATTCAGAAGAAACATGTTTTGAGTATACTGCTTACCTGAAACAAAAAAAAAATATATGTTAATATTACATTATATTCAAAAAATTATTTCTAGTGAATGTTTTTTAAAAAAAGATAAAAAAGATTTTTGAAATATGGTCATTGTTATTGTGATTTTGATTGGCCCTGTATACGAAAATAACATTTTAGGGAACCAAAAGCCAAAAAGCAAATCAAACAATTTTAAACCACATTTAATTTTAAAAATAAATAATAATATACTAAATAAACCATAACCTATAACAATAACGGTAAATACAATTTACCTATACAGATACGGGTAATTATTTCTTGATTATATAAAATAAAAATAATCATTAAATCCAAGAAATGGTTCAATAAATAACAAATATTTGAATAAATCCTTCAAACAACATAAATCATGTAATCCACTTTCATAATATAATATTTAAAAGAAAATCTACTCTTTATAAAATAAATAAATAAATAATAAAATTAATGAAATCAAAAAAAGACTTTTAAGTTTTCTGCCAGCTCTGAGAAGAAGTGGTTGAAGAATGTTTTGCAACTTTGAAAACAGACAACTTACATAAAAGTATATTAAACAGTAAATGCTTGTCAAACTAACTATAACAACTGACTTTGACAACCAATGTCAATGTTATCAATGAACAATTAGCGATGAAATTCGAAAACATTTTTAGAAAACTTTATATAAAGTTCAGTCAGTTTGAAGCGCCCCATAAACGTAAATTTATCTCAAAACTTTTGATAAAACTTCCAAAAAGCTTGTTTCCTAACTATCGAGTCATAGTAAACCCAGTTATCATTACTAGTAATAGACGTACTTTGAATATAACTAGAAGAAAAAGTGACTCGTCCAGTGAAAGTGACTCTTGGTATAGCAGTTTTAGTTCCATTTCTGATGAAGAAACCCGAAAATCTATAAAGAAAAGAAAGAATAGGCGTCAAAAATGTTGTAAGCATTGTAGGAAAGTGTACAGAGGCATAAAACACTACATAAATGATAGTAATTCAAGCAGAGATAGTTTGAATAAGAGAATTAATGATCTTTCGAGTACTAGCTTGCCAAGAAGTGAGTTTTCTGATGTAATAAGTGATGATGAGAAAATTAACATTCCTGAACCTCCACCTTTGCCTCCTAGTGATTTTTTAAAATTTAATACTGAAGATTTTGTTGCAAGTACTCCACAGAAAAGGATAACAACTCAAGATCTTGGTAGTGTCAAGGTTTGTATCTTGCTATCCTTATTTGTTGTTCATTCAAAATTAACAATTATTTTTTGTTGAATTTCAGCTAAGGCCATCAACTATTCAACTGAAACTCCCAAGAACGCCGGAAGTTCATGATATGATGCAAGTCTTAAGAAAAAGATTTGCTGCAATGCATTCTCCCCTTCAACAAGAAGACTATTCGAGCAGTGACACGTATGATGAAGATCCTCCTGAAAACTACTATAATTCAAATTCATTCATGAAAAATGGGAACATGTTTGTACCTTTAGGAATAGCTTAGAATGTACTTGTATGGTAGAAATAAACTATATTTAATGTCTGTTTGTGACATGTTAGAGCAAAAAATTTTTTAGTTTTCATTTATTATCCCAACATATACAAGAAAAATGTAAACAAACCGTTTCTTTATTTACAGTTTCATTTGACCAGAAACTTAATATAATCTATTTTTCAAGATTTGACAGTGATGGGCGTAGATTTAGGACCTTTATAAAATCAGAAAAAGAGTTTAAAAGATATATCTTTTCGTCCAAGTCTCAACGTCCGAGCACAGGTTTTTCACAAAAAAACACGTATGACGAAACTTAAAAATGTTAAACTAAGCCCCCCCCCCCCTAAAAGAGAAAAATATAAAAAGGAAAAAATATATATACAGATATATCATTTTATTAAAGTTAAAAATAAATGTTTTGAATAAACAACCACATTTGTAGGCCGATTCTTTCTACTTCGATTGAAACGAAGTAGTCACACTAGTTATTTCTAAATTTGGGATATTTGCAGCAGTGTTTGTGCATTTTTGTCAAATGTATAAAAAGCACCTAGCATCAATTGTTCGAATGCTGCTGAAACGCTCCACAGGGCGACATCGCATTACTACCCCTCAGCAAGATCATTTTTACAATTAAATGCTCGACGCCGACCGAGTCTTACAGCACCAAATGCTTAACAGCCGTTATTGTTGTCCATGTACAAATATTAGTTTATTTGATAACAACAAATATATTATGTAATATGTATAGATACAGAGGCATAATCAATCTGTTCTGAATGATATGATAAAACAGTAGAAAGCTATAATCATTTTTTTTCTGAATAACTAACTGTCAGTAAAGAAAATGTAAAGATTGTGTCCTTCACATAATTCGAAACATCAAAATATTTATCAAAGCAAACCATTAGTGAAATAGATTTTAAAAAGTCTATCTGGTATTAGAAAAATTCTATGA
Source organism: Sitophilus oryzae (assembly GCF_002938485.1). Lineage (NCBI taxonomy): Eukaryota > Metazoa > Arthropoda > Insecta > Coleoptera > Curculionidae > Sitophilus > Sitophilus oryzae. Next base: position 9,424,173 of record NW_022146501.1, read on the forward strand.
AATATTTTTCATCGTATTGAACACACACCCTTAAAGAGTCCAAAATAGATAGAGCTATTTTAGGCTAATCAATACTAGTGTGACCATTTGACCTATTAGGGTGACATAAGAATAACACAGATAAAATAGCAGAGAATAGCCAAAGTCGTGTATTTCGACCCTAAAAAGAGATACTAAAAAAGTCAAACAATTTAGCTACATTGCATCCACTAAAACATAATATATAAAGCTTTAAAATAAATCAAAATTTTAAGATGCCTGTTTTTCGTGCAGGTAAAAGTATTTTCCAAGGTTTGTGGTGTAAAGTAAAGTGGTATTATGAAAACGGATTTAGAGAAACTTTTTTAAAAATAGTTACTTTATAAAACTATAGTCTGTCCAACGACAAGACCCTTGACAGTGACAGATGTGTCTGTCATTTTAATTTCAAAGTAGTTTATTTTATTTTACAAAGAAATAAGTTGGTACAATTGGAACGCATAACAGGAAATTAATATATTTAAAATTTGACTGATAAGTGATTACTTCAAAATATTGTGAAAAAAAACTGTATAAAACTGAAAAATGTAATCGAGTTATTTATTTAAAAGAAAGCGGTGTGTGTTAATACAAAACAAACAAGAACAAAACACCACATACCAAAAAAATATAAAAAGAACTAGATATTTCTTACTTTCAAGCTTCAAGAAACTTCCCGCATTTATTCTTATATTTATCAATATAACTTGTATGTGTGTATGTACAAATACAAATTTGTAATACTTCACAGGAATAAATAAAACAAACTATTTTTATTAATAATAACACTTACCAAATTGTATACCTTAAATTTTGATTAATTAACTTTAATCTTAATTTTTTAAACCAGTACCTTTTGACATTATTTTTCTGCAGTACTAAAATCCATTATTTACCGATCGTGTGATGTCGATATTTTACAGCTACTCCAGTAGTAGGTACCTATATATGTTTAGTACGATCTTTGTACCATATATGAGATGCACTTATCTACGACGAGATGGTATAAAAACTTTATTGATGGTAACTTTATTGGTGTATAAGACTAACTGCCAGGGCAGCGAGTATTAACTATAAACCTGTACTCTGGGTCTACAGTTAATTTTCCCTCGATTTTTCCTCCACTTGACTTCAAAAGACACAAAATACACGTAATAACTCGAATTAAAATGCATCATATTTGGCATAAGTTGTGACACAAAATTATAACCAAAGACAAACAAATAAAAAGAGACTGACAAATCTCATGGTAAAGAGTGGGACCGCGTTCCCGTAGCGCAACTCTAAAACCAATTAGCAGGACCATGGCAGGACGTACGTCTTTATTGCTATCTTTCTTTATTATGTGTGCTTTATATGAAAAAGAAAGAGATAGGTATAAAACGTATCGTAAGACATTATCGCACATTCTGGCTGACGGAAAATTTAAATTAGTTATTATTAGTAGTATTCTTTCATTCTGAAACTGAATTTTTCACTTAAATCTGTTTTATTCCCCTATACCACGTAAAGGGAACGTGGTGTCGGGAATAAATCAGTTTAAGTGAAAATTTGCAGTTTCTTTCAGAACGAAAGAATACTACTATTATAAGGGAAATTATAAAAAAAGCAAAAATTGTACTGTTTTATAAACATATTTATTTATACATAAAAATAAATAAACTTTTTATAATATAATAACAAAAAATAACAGTGTTTATTCCACCCACCTACTAATTTTAACTGCAGAAGAACTGACTGTTGCAGGAAACGATCGGCCAATTTTTTTAAGGCATTAAAAATCTCATTTTCGAAAAAACTGCCTAATTGCAATAACAAAGTGAATATCCAAGCAAAGGAGTCTTTACGAGAATCATGATCCTGAACCATTTCCAAGTCCAGTTTTAATCCTAAAACAAAAGTAAAATAGGTATATTAATAAAGTTTCTGGTTACTAGCTATAAACTACCTACCCAAAAAATTAATTGTATTAATTTGTTATGTTAAGAGAGGTTCGAAATATTTTTGACACTACTACTTCTACTTGTTTCTTAATAAAATGATAAATATAACTACTTACTTTTATTTTACCGGGTGTCTTTAACATATCTATCCGAGAAAGGGGGCACCAGTACATATAGAAAATAGATGATACTGGCTCCTGCAGCAAATAAAATAACAAATAGTATAACCTAAAATTATAAGTAACAAAATATAAATACCTATATGGAACAAAGGAATTTGTTCCCTATCCATATTCATAAGTCAATAAAATGGAGAGTTTAGAAAAAAAAGGTAATTCACCAAAAGAAAAATTAACAAACATGACGAATTGTAATGATGTTGTCATCTTGGTTGTCATGATGACGAAAATGAAAGGCGATTGTTCTAATTTCTATTTAGAAATTACGTTTTATATGGCTGCTTCTTTCTCTCTTGTTATATTAGAATGAGATAGTGGGCCCAATAGACGCAATGCGCAAATCAACATAAATAGAACGAAATTTTACGTTCTGAGTAGCGCTACGGGAACGTTGTCCCTCTCTTTGCCATTTAATTTACCAGTCTCTTTTTATTTGTTTGTCTATGATTATAACCTATAATTTGGCAAGACTTTGACAAGCCTCAAAAATCTAAAGGCGAGTTCATACGGATCGGCGTCCGTTTGTCGTCCATCGTTCCGTCAAACCAATAAAATGAAATATGATCTGTCATTTTTGAAATAAACCAATAAAACTGGTTAAAAACAACAAGAGACGACGTATGACGGATTTATATTTAAACCCATCCATAGTTAACTTAAAAAATATTAGAAACTTTTTTTAGTAAAATAATTAGATTGGTATGGGACGTCATCTGTATTTCTTCTGTCATCGTCTGTCGAAATCTTACCTGGGAAAAAGAAACAGAGTATATACGGTATTTAATATATTTTAATAACGCATATCTAAAACATTTCTCCTTGTTTACCTTAGTGCAATTCCATTTTATATTCATGTAAAAAATGTACGTTATACTGTCGATAAAATAAAAATAAATTTAATACTATTTATAGCGACCTTCAACGTAATGTACGATTATATCGGCGAAATTACATAGCTATGTATGTAGCTATATTTTCGTTGAATTTTTTACCGCAAAAATAAAATAAAAGTATTTACTCTAGTACGTATGTATATAGGAGTACATCAATAGAAAAAGCAGTGTAGAAAACAATGTCGCAATTTTATATGTAAATTTATTTTTATGATTTATCGTCATTTCCCAGCCAACTAGACGCCGTTTTTTCGACCATACGTTATTTTTTGAAGTGAAACTTATTTACGAGTGCTGGGAGTAAAAGTAGTGATGGGCATTACAATTCTTTTTAGTGAATCGAATCACACGATTCAATTTCTCATATTGAATCGACTCTTATGATTCGTTCATTTGAACGAATCCCAAGCACAATTTACGTTTCATAAAAACAAGAATCGTAACTGGCCCCACAGGCTATAATTTGGTCGGACAATTACTTAAGGGACCAGAAAAATAAATATACAGTTCTTTCATTTGTTTTTCAACACTTTATGACACTGGCGTAATTGGATTGATTATTTTACCAATAATATTAAATTATCAATCCAATGCATATTTACCTACTATTTATTAAGACTTCTTAATACAAATTTAATATTTTTAGAGCCATATTTTAATTCCGAAAAAAAAACGGCGTCCAGTTGGCTTGGAAATGAACATCGATGACATTCCCCATATAATTTTACATATAAAATGACAGCGATCTTCATTTTATAACCATCGCTGACGCCGTTTTTTTTATCATATTGAGCAGAGGCCAACAATATTTATATGGAGTTAAGCATAAAAAAACGATTTCGTCTTTTAGTCCGACATTTAAATGGTTTATAGTCTGTAATATTATTTTAACAAAAATATTAACGTGAAAATTAAATACCTTACAGATACTCCCGTACTAAGTACAGCATAAATAAGTTATTTTTCTTGTAAATAACTTTCTTATCGCTTGCATTTTATGCCCATGAATTTTGTTTAGGGCTTTTATTCAAGACTAAATATTGGTGCCTTACTATATCTATGCTTATACCACCGCCGCGCCGCAGAAACGAACGATAGCATTGTGATCCGATTCAATTCCGACGACTCTTGTTTACGGCTCATCGTTTAAATCTTATGGATCCGTGCTGGCCACGATTCAATTGAACGAATCGTATTGTAAACAATGAATCAATTCTCACAACTCTTTAAACGAACGATCGCAATGTGATCCGATTCAATTCTCACGACTCTTTTTTACGGCTCATCGTTCAAATGTTTTGGATCCGTGCTGGCCACGATTCAATTGAACGAATCGTATTGTAAACAATGAATCAATTCTCACAACTCTTTAAACGAACGATCGCATTGTGATCCGATTCAATTCTCACGACTCTTTTTTACGGCTCATCGTTCAAATGTTATGGATCCGTGCTGGCCACGATTCAATTGAACGAATCGTATTGTAAACAATGAATCAATTCTCACAACTCTTTAAACGAACGATCGCATTGTGATCCGATTCAATTCTCGACTCTTTTTTACGGCTCATCGTTCAAATGTTATGGATCCGTGCTGGCCACGATTCAATTGAACGAATCGTATTGTAAACAATGAATCAATTCTCACAACTCTTTAAACGAACGATCGCATTGTGATCCGATTCAATTCTCACGACTCTTTTTACGGCTCATCGTTCAAATGTTATGGATCCGTGCTGGCCACGATTCAATTGAACGAATCGTATTGTAAACAATGAATCAATTCTCACAACTCTTTAAACGAACGATCGCATTACGCATTGTGATCCGATTCACTCACGACTCTTTTTTACGGCTCATCGTTCAAATGTTATGGATCCGTGCTGGCCACGATTCAATTGAACGAATCGTATTGTAAACAATGAATCAATTCTCACCACTCTTTAAACGAACGATCGCATTGTGATCCGATTCAATTCTCACGACTCTTTTTTACGGCTCATCGTTCAAATGTTATGGATCCGTGCTGGCCACGATTCAATTGAACGAATCGTATTGTAAACAATGAATCAATTCTCACAACTCTTTAAACGAACGATCGCATTGTGATCCGATTCAATTCTCACGACTCTTTTTTACGGCTCATCGTTCAAATGTTATGGATCCGTGCTGGCCACGATTCAATTGCACGAATCGTATTGTAAACAATGAATCAATTCTCACAACTCTTTAAACGAACGATCGCATTGTGATCCGATTCAATTCTCACGACTCTTTTTTACGGCTCATCGTTTAAATCTTATGGATCCGTGCTGACCACGATTCAATTGAACGAATCGTATTGTAAACAATGAATCAATTCTCACAACTCTTTAAACGAACGATCGCATTGTGATCCGATTCAATTCTCACGACTCTTTTTTACGGCTCATCGTTCAAATGTTATGGATCCGTGCTGACCACGATTCAATTGAACGAATCGTATTGTAAACAATGAATCAATTCTCACCACTCTTTAAACGAACGATCGCATTGTGATCCGATTCAATTCTCACGACTCTTTTTTACGGCTCATCGTTCAAATGTTATGGATCCGTGCTGGCCACGATTCAATTGCACGAATCGTATTGTAAACAATGAATCAATTCTCACAACTCTTTAAACGACGATCGCATTGTGATCCGATTCAATTCTCACGACCCTCTTTTACGGCTCATCGTTCAAATGTTATGGATCCGTGCTGGCCACGATTCAATTTTAATACTCGTTCGAATGAACGACTCATTCATAATCTTTGTCCACCTTCTAGTAAGGACAGCCTACGGCTTAGAAAATATAGTCCGATTTAAATGAAGTTTGATATGTCGCGTCGGTAGATTGGACCAACTTGACCGTGTACGACACGTGTCACTGTGCAGTTAGTTTTGACGTAAGAAACGTCAAAAGATAATGTCGTCTGATCGTGACCAAATTTGGTGGGTAGGCTATGTGAGCGACAGTGCACCCTGCAAAGTTGGATATGACGTTTCGTTTACATCTTCATCAGGATGTAACGAAGGATTTGATATTGAAGAAAAATATGATCGATTTCGGCATCCGGACGGGCTACAGGATGACGCCCTAGACGTTTCGAACCGATGCCTCTAAATGAACGAAATCATCAGGCTTTTTCTTAATTATGGGTCGATTGGAACCAAACTCGGCAAGTAGATAGAGGTATCCGAATAGAATCCTCAGTCGGACAGACGGTCATTTTAATACAAATTTTATGAAAGTGATTATTTATTAATTTTTAATTTATTACTTTTTCAACATTTGAAACTATAGTTTTTGCAGAATCATGTCCTTGAAATCCTTCATTTAATAGCTGTTAGTAAGAAGTTTCATCTCAAATATGTCCGGATTTATACTATGTGGAGTTGTTTGATAAACACCAACTACACATTTTTTTTTATTAATTTTCTAGATTTCTGTTTCAGAGGTTCTTCCTCCGAAAGCCTAATACGAATGAAGAGCTTCCTATACAAAAAAATATGTTGTTTACAAAGTATTTATCATAAATTTATTTAATATTTTTATAGTTCGTTTTGTTCTCCAAAAACAAGTGTCCAAATTGGTACTTTTTAAGTACTTATTTACAACCATACCAAAAGAAAATTATAGTCGGATTCGACTTATACAGAAACCTATATTGTCTTTTATTGTTCTCTTTACGGACACGTACTGATAATTTACCACACATCGGGGGTACTCACTGTTTTAAATTAATTTATGACCGGTACTGACGTCTATTTTGTGTTACATAAACCGTGAAATATTTTTTATTTGCAGTGATTAAAAAATAGAGGTTGTGATTTGTGATATATTCAGACCTCTAATGGTCAGTTGTAGACCTGAAAAATTTTAAAGAGTGAAGATATCTAAAGTTTGTATAAAGTATCGTCAAGTCATTAAACTAGGAAAAAAAAAAGGAACTAGAAACAGGGTCTATACTTTTTTTAAAGAAAGAAATTATTTGAATATTTGCCTGACGAAAATTTGTTATATTCAATATATTATAGATACTGAGTCAGCATCTCTATTATGAAATAGTGGGGAAAACATCATTTGTAATAAATTAATAGTTATTTTTTATACAAGACGATAAAATAGTATTTTATTTCGATCGAAAAGATTAATTCACGAGCAATGAAATCGCGAGTGAATTAATTTCGGGAGACGATAATGCAATTTTATCGTCGTGTATAAAACAATATTTTTCCATAGCGAGTTACGTTTTAAAAAAATATTCAGAAATTATTTTTTCAAGGAATTTATTACGAGTGGAAAAATTTTGTGCTTGGTTGGCGTTAGTTTCTATGTAATTTGACAAATAAATAAAGCTGTCTCTTTAATTGTCAGTTTTCAGTCAATATTTTTAATTCTCTTTCGTGTCGATTGCTGATTGAATTGGAGCCAGAAATGGCTCAAAACGAAATAAGTAAATTACCAACAGATATTCAGGCTGAGGCGACACATGCCATATCCAAACTACTTCCATCTTCCATTTAAATCCCGAATAACTTATGAAAAGGAATACAAAATTTTTCAAAAATGGAGCAATTAAAAAACATGCTAGAAGAAATAAAGTACTATTTTATCTACTATTTTTGATAGATAGTAGACAATTTTAACAGTTGCTATGGAAAAAAAACAATATTTTTTCACATCCTTACTAATATTCTAAACGCGAAAGAGAGTGTGTATGTATGGATGTATGAATCTTATTACTCTTTCCGGCAAAAACTACTGAATGGATTTTAGTGAAACTTTACAATAATATAGCTTATACATCCGAATAAGACATATAGGCTGTAAATTACGGGTAGTTCGGTACTTCGGTAGTTCGTAGTTGGGTAGTTCGGTACTTCGGTGGTTAACGTATACCTTATACACAGCAACGCGTAGACGGATCTGCTAGTACCATATAAACATGAAAAAAATGACCGCAAGGGTCTTGTATGCTTGGTCTTAGTCTTGCTCATCACAATAATCGAATAAACCCATGTCAACATTTAATAGAAGACGGAACTTAAAGAAGAAAGAAGAAGATAACAAATAGAAGTAGGTAGCACTGAAGAATATAAATAAAAATAATTATTCAATTAATACCTGAAAAACATACAGAATTTCTAAAAAACTATTTACGTTTGTTGTTAATTATAAATAATATTTCTAAAATTTTCCACTTCAATAAACTATTTCCGAATAAAAAAACACTCTCATCAAAAACACTTCTGTTAATTACAGAATTCCTTAAATAACTGACGTTCAAATAAAATCACGCATAATGATAAATTACAGGATTATATTTGATTTAATCCTGTACAAGTGTGTGGTATAAATACATATAATAAATAAGAGTAGGTATGCTGTAGAGATAAAATAAAGATAAATAACTTTAAAAAAACATCACATCAGATTATATTAACTACATAAGATGACGTAAAAAATATTTTCCATTTTCCATTATTAAAGTGAACTTTCCACGTCGATCTCCGAAGTTAAGCGACAGTAGACGAGGTGGCAGTTTGGACTTATGATAGTCTTTAAACTTCATTTTATTGTAGATTGATGGTAACAATGTACAATTGGAGGAAACATCTTTGGGAGAATTATAAATCTTTGTAAAAAGACTATGTAAAAATACAAAGCGATCAACAATAAACACTGTAAAAAATCAGCCTGAGTGAACACATATTTCTCGGGGAGTTAATTTTTTGAGTGAAATAATTGAGTACATTTTCATCTAAAATAGAGTAAATTCATAATTTTACTCAAATATGACCTCTATTTAATCAATAGCGATTGAATAAGCTCATGTTCGAGTTATAACCCCTATCTCTGAGTAATGGAATAGAAAAATTAACTGAAAAACTCATGTTATAGTTTAACACAATAAAAATTTGAGTGCAATCTCCCAGTTTAGAGTATTTTCGCTCATTACTAATGAAACGTCGTACGCGGTTCTTCGATACAGAATAAGCTATTCCCCTGTTCCTCGTTCCTCAGTTTTTAATTATCTGTTCGAGTCGTAGGTTGTCTTGTCCCTTCGAAGGGGTGCCGGAGTTTAAAAGGTTACAAGCCCATAGTGTATGTGTAAAGTGTGATGTAAAGTGTGACTGTGGCCGCGTGGCGTGGTGAAGCGAATACGAACTCATAACTCCTAAATATGATTTATGTTAAGAACATTTTTTTTCACATCGCAGAAATCCGCCCAACATAGCATTGTTTCAAATTCGACTGCGTCCACTGATTGCCGCAATGCTCGGATGTTTCCTTGACTAATTAGCGTAGCGAAAATCTAGGTACATTCCCTCAATCTGGAACTGGGAGCTGGAACATTTGGCAGAATAACATTTTTTTTTAATTTTCAGGAGGAAAAGTATTTGAATTTTTCCAGGGATTTTCGTTATTAAAAGTTAGTTTAGAAATTAGAAATATTCGAGAATGTTATAGTAGCCGAGCTGGCGAATGCTCTAATAAAGCGAATTTTTGCGATGTGATGCAACTTTTCTAGACGTCTAGCTTAAAAAGTTCCTGTATTTTTTCGAAAAAGAGTTGAAAACTTTTTAAAACGTTTTTGATATAATAATAGGGTTATATTTGGTTTTATTTGTTTTTGCCAAATAAAAATGACAAATAAAATATATTTGAAGGTTCTACAGTTTTTCATTTGGTTTATTAAAAAAAAACGAAATATTCTAAATGATTTTTTTAAAAGCTATGTATATGTAAGCTAACTTGTTATTTTATTACAAGTAAACAGATGCCTCCCAAAAGTGAATTTTAGGAAATGGACATGTTCGAGACCATGTCCTAAACTGAAACTTACCTTTGAAAGGCACCTGCCCACCTGTTATAAAATAACAAGTTAGCTTACATACAGCTTTTAAAAAAATCATCTAGAATATATTTCTCAATACTAAGTGAAATTAATACTCAGATATGAGTACTAATCGAGTTAAGTGTAAACAAATTTGAGTAAAAGTCACTCAATAAAAGGTGTACTTGAACTCAACACTTAGTGATTTACTCATTTTAAAATGAAAAAATTATCAAAATCGATCAAAATCCTACTCAAGGTGCACCATAATGACTAAAAAAGTAGTCTTTCGGCTAATCTGGATTGAGTGAAAAAACTCAGTGCTTTTCACTCTGAGAATTGAAGATTCACTCAGTTCTGTAGAGTGGAAATTTCACTCAATCGGGTGTGGACAGAAATTGAGAAAGTATTGAGTGAAATCTGAGTGAAATTTCACTCATTTTTTTTACAGTGAATAATTGAAACTTGATAACGGTCAGTGATCCTTCTGACCGAAAAATTAAATTTATTGCCAACCAAACGAGCAAAATCAGAATAGCCAACTGTGTCAGTCATTGTTGATAGTCTATACCAATATATAAAATCCTTAAGTGACTCACTGATTAATCACGATCCTGCTCAAACCACTCAACGTAAGAAGCTCAATTTTGCCATTCAGGTGGATTCTAGGGTGTAGAGGTTCGAAAAGAACGGATTTTTGTTTTTTTACATATTTTGAAATTTTTTAAATAATCATTCAGGGTGTTCCAAAAAGTTGGGTAATTGATTAACCACGATTCTGCTTAAATTGCTTGACGTAAAAAGCTTATTTTTGGCAAACGGATTTTTCGAAAGTCAAATTCCAACGAGATGAAACTACCCCTCAAATATTACCAAGTTATATATTAGTATCGCCATATTGTTTTTTCTCTTGCTGACATAAATATGAGAAAATTTTATCCAGTTTGTATGTTAATGGAAATTCTTGCTTTGCTTTATCATCACCATTACAAATGATTAATTCGACGCGAACGAAGTCGCGAGTACATGCTAGTTCTGTATAAAAGCAAATTTTACAAAAAGAGTGAAAATTTCTTAGTTTACTTTCGTAGAATAAACAAAACAGAAATAAGACCAGTAAATTCAGACAATTGTATAATTACCTGTCGTTTGTAGACGATTAATTCTGATCAAGTAGCAATTATTTCTTGTATATTACTCTACGGACACTTTAAATAACCATTTCATTGTCTTGTTCCATCGATAAACATATATATCTACTATATACCTGGAGTTTAATTTATTATAAGTCGGAAATAACAATTTTACAATATTATCAATACCATTACTACATGTAATGATATTTTCTTTCTTTCTTTAGTTTTATTAATTGTGAACCATGTGGTTATGATTGGTGTGAAACTTCTTCTTCTTCTTCTTTTAGAAGGCGTATCGCCTGTTTAGTTCCGGTTTCCTCCTCGTCTAAGCAACTCTTGCGAGGTTGACTGCCAACTGTCTTGCCAACGTTTAGGTGGTCGTCCAGTAGGTCTTCTGCCATGGGGTACGTTGTTGCGAATTACTATGGCCATTCTGTCGGGGCCCATTCTATTGACATGCTGGTTCCATTCTCTTCTTCTCTGCCTTATCCATCTGACAACGTCGTTTGTTTGGCACTTTTCTCTTATGTCTACATTTCTCTGTCTGTCCCTCAATGTGTATCCAGTTATCATTCTTAAGGTCTTCATTTCAGTCGTTCGTAGGATTCTCTTTGTTACTGATGTTTCAGCTCTGGTTTCCGCACCATATGTCATCACTGGTCGTATGCAGGTTTTGTATATTATAATATTATATATTATTATATATGGTGTGAAACTGTTATTTGAATTTAGTTTAAAAAAAAATGGAATCTCTTGTTTCTGGTGTTTGAAAATAGTTTTGGGAAAATGTTTCTGGAATCAAAAAAGCGATAACCATACAATTACTAACTTCTACAGATGCCTGAGCAATACATTTAAGGATATTATATTGAATTAAAAAGCTGCTTTAATTTTTTTTGCAGAGGCTATAGGGTCTTTCATCATAATTCTTGCTTTGGTAAAATCTACTCTTTGCCCTGTGTCCCATGAATGCTGACAAATCTTGGATTTGCGAAAAATTGCTTCTTTGATTTTAATAAACTTAACTATACAGGGTGAGTCTTAAATAAGTGCAAATATTTTCAGGGGTGGTATATTTCGACCCCAGAAACACGTCTATGAGTTTTTTTTCGCAAAAAAAGATGTGGAAAATCGTGCATTTTCTTTTAAATTTCCCTGTATATTTTTCGAAAACTTTTTAGAACTGCCTCTTCACCGCAAATTTTCCCACGGTATAATTTCTTAATCTCTGATATTTTACCATAGTTAAGTGGGGTTTCCACATGCAAGGATTACTGGCGCCAGTGTTCGCCAGTTTATCAGCGCCACAATTAAATGGCGCCATTACCCGTTTCCACAGGTCTATAGTAAATTTAAAACTGGCATGCCAATACGGTCAGTTTTATGAGATTTTAACACCTTGTTATGCTCTAGGGTGTAAGCATTCATAATACTTCGAATTTTGGCTTTTGCAGAATTTACATCAAAGTTGCTGAGAGAATCAGACATGGCTCCAACAAGGCTTCATCCCTTTTATTTCGGTCCTTATAATCACTTATTTTATTGTTCCATAAGCAAGGATGTTGTTCGTAGGCTTCCAAAAACTTTATTATTAATTCAGTAGACCACTTTTTTGAAACAAACGACATTTTTACGGTTGGAGATGCTCGCTGTATTGTTTACACACCAAACTGGCGCCAAAAAGTACAGGAGCGTTGAACTTAACTGGCACAAGAATTAGTGGCGCCAGTAAACTTGCGCCAGTCGATTTTACAGGTTTCCACATTCAATAAAACTGGCGCCAGTTGAATGGCGCCAGTAATCCTTGCATGTGGAAACCCCGCTTTACAGCTTTACTCTATGGTTACGACACTAAAAGGGATGCAAATACAGAAAAAAGCCGGTGGCTCTCAAAATTTTTACAAAAAAATCTATTTTTTTTTTAAATTTTCAACTTCAACTTAAATAACTCGGTTATTTTGGACTTATTTGAAAAATGGTAAAGAGGAAATATATTTCTTTTATCGAGATCTACCAGCCCTAAAAATATTTGCACTTATTTAAGACTCATCCTGTATTATAAGTAAAAATTAAAAAAAAAACTAAAAATAATTACATTTACTGAAAATTTATAGCTTTTTGAGTTCACCTCATGCAGTAATAATTGTTAACAGGTGTGTTAATTATTAGTTTCAAGTTTGACTTCATACAGGGTGTCCCATAAATAAGTGCAAGTATTTTAAGGTGGGGTAGTTCTGGGCCAAAAGAAGCATTTTCCCCTTACCAGTTTTAAATAAATTGATAATAACAGAGTTATTTAACTAACATTTTGAAGGCCGCCGCACACTGGTTCGCTCTTATGGACGTACGTGGCCAAAACCTGTATTTTATTATATCAGTGAAAATGAATGTATCAGTTAATATTTTTTAGTAAATCTATAAATATTTAGGCGTTTGGAGTTGCCTAACATATAAAAAAAGTGCTTTATCATTAGGCGTTTTCAATGATGATTGTTCATTAGAATTTAAAAGTGTTATTTATTTACCAATAATTACAAGGGTATTACTTTATAAAGGTATTTAACAAAAATTGAAAAAAAAACAGATTGAAGAATGGTTAGAACATAACCGGTATATAGTTCATAAGCTAATAAATAGATAGATACAGAGTAGCCTATTAGTGTGAGAAAGTCCAATATCATCGTTGTAGACAAAAATATGAAAAAAAGTATTATATAGATATTTGCATGGTTTATAACAGTGCATATCCTAAAAATATTTTGTTATATACAGGGTATCAAAAAAAGTAATGAAAAAGCGTTGTCTTTTTTAAATCACAGCTCCCATTTTTCTGTACATCATTCGATTCAGCATAAAATTGTGCATATAGGACACTATTTTTATTTGGAAAACTATGCGGTGTTGCCATGCTATTTCTTCTTTATTAAAATTTTGGTTAATAATAGTAGGTACCTACATATATCCGAAAATTGGTTAAAACCTGAAGTTAATTTATATTTGTTAATATCTAGTACTATACTATGTTAATACCCTGAACTTTACCAATATTTTCTTAACACCAAAGAAACGAGAATAACTTTGTGAAGAAAAACTCACATTAATGTGTGCCGGTTATTTTTTTATGGCGTGGCTAACAATGTAATATTTAAAATACTCTATTTCAATTTTTTAAATGCACATTTCTTAGCCATGCAACATTTATATAAAACTTTTGTTTACGAAGACAATTTATGCTGAATAGCAGATATTAGCAGCTAATTTGACATGGTTCTTAAAAAAGACATTATGAAGTTTCATTTAAGTTAAAAACAATCACTTAGTTCAGCTTCGATATCCTTGATTTAGTTATGTATAAAAATATATTTCAAAGGTACAATATATGTTGATATTTTGAAATGGTTAGTATTATTTTTTTTTTCATTTTATTTATCAAAAACTGATATTATATGAGGAAAGTATACGTGCAGTATAGTCTAATTATAATATGCTCTATTTTATATTATTTTGAAAACACTAAGCGAGTAATTTATTCATTGTCGATACAAAAATAGTTAAATGCTTTTTTAGACTATTGTATATAAAATGTTATTACATAGGTGCTCTAAAGTGAATTTTTCCAAAATATATTTTTATAACAAACCTTTCATGTTTTTAAATATAGATTATAAAATATTTGATCATATATGATCAAAATAATTTTTTTCGATATATTGAGTTTTGGCCAAATTTTTATAAGGGAGGGAACTACTGCGCGCCGCGCCGGTAGCAATCAATAATCAGCCGCAAATACCAAGCAATTACCAGAATCTCAGCTTGTTCGACGAAAATTATCGAAAAATATATTTACTCACATCTTAAGATTATGTCAAGTGATCTGAAAGGTGGCAAAAAGTGTATTAATATAAAGGGTGTTCAGCATAAAAAAAATCATCCCGATCCACACAGACTTTTTTGAGCCAACCTATAGAAGTTAAAATCTTTTCCTGAAATACATGCTCGAACATACTTTAGGTTTGCACTTAAACAAAATTCTCAAGTTTTTTATTCTAGGAGCTACAGATGCCCGACGCACTTTTATCGGACCCTGTATATGGGTCATACTAAGTGCGGTGTTACATTATGCGTTTTGATGTGGTGCAATGATACAGAATTCTGATAAATAATTTAATTGTAAGAAAGCAATGTTTTTTATTCCACTACATTTTTAGCCGACCATACCAATAGGTATAAATGACCTAAATACAAAATATCTTCATGGTGTCTGTCTGTCTGTCTGTCTGTCTGTCCGTCTGTCCGTCTGTCCGTCTGTCCGTCTGTCCGTCTGTCCGTCTGTCTGTCTGTCTGTAACACGATTAACTCAAAAACCGCTAAAAAGCCCTCCCGGCGCCAGTTTTTTTTTCCGTTTAAATGATCATAAGAATAGGATCTTGAGAGATCTTCTTGAAATGTTGAACTCTGAAGAATTTGAGAAGACAAGAACAGCACAGAAAGCAAATATTTCGTTTAATTATGCGGTAATTACGTTAGAGTCGCTCGAGCGAGGAAAGAACATTTAAGGTCACCTCAATTAGCGATTTTTTTACACTCTCGTCGTTCGAACCGATTGTTGCGTATGAAGTGTCAGTTAAAAATTGTTCTAATTATAGTGCGAAATTAAAAAATGAAACGAAATGTCGTTTAGAGGTTGTGCGATTTTTGTATCGGTATTAGTTTAACGTCTCTCAGAAAACCAGTAACCGTAGAGAAACCTTAACGTAAATAATACTGATTTGTCGTCAAATACACTCAGCTGCAAATTTAAAGTGTTATATTTTTGTTATTATTGTTAACTTTATAATAAACTTTAGTCTTTAGTATATTATACAGGGTTAATCGAGGGGTTGTTTTTACCCTAACTTTAAAACACCCTGTGCAATAATTTCGTGTGTAAATTTTCCTAAAATATAATTTTACAGTCAGAACCATGACTCCTAGCATTTTGTTTTTTGATTCATGTCAATACATGCTTTGGTTAATTTTTAAGAGCGAAATGAACTGATCACGATCAGTTTGCAATTTTTTCGATTATAATTACTTTTTGATGTAATTTTTTAATATGACGATATGGTTTTGGTGATCATTGACGCAAAGTCACATTACGCTGCATTGGATACTCTATACTAAATTAAAAAACAACGTTAAAGACTAACGATACAGTCCTGGTTTTAATAAACTTCATAACGATAACAGAACTAACGATATTAAAGAAAAAATCGGTAATACTCATGTATACAAACAGAAAAAAAATTGTAAACTTGTACACCCGTAGTGCAGCTCTGGATGAGACAAAAAAAATTGCAGTTCACTATTTAAATACCTTATAAAAATCTGAACGGTGTTATTTTTATTCGAACAATTATTATTGTTAAAGGTTGAATCTTTAAGCAAACATTGTCAAGAGCATCGTGCACGATTAAGGCGGTTATTTAGTTAAATAATGAGTTATTATTTACCGAGCAAACAAAAGCCAAGACCGGTGGTAATCTGGTAATCTTGAAAATTACCTTCGAAAACGTTTAGGTATGATAAGAGCAAAATGCGAGCGATAAGTGGATGGCATGTGAGTTTTGTTTATGTGCGAAGGTCGATCGTTTACAATAACATATGTACGTATACATACCAGATGACAACGAAATTGTTATAACTACAAAGTGTCGTGCGATCAACAGTACCTACTTTGAATAAAAGTATTACGAAAGGAGCATATCAACAACTTAATTCCGATTTATCAGTGCCGTTCTCATTTCATTTAAAACGTCTAAATATTTAATTCGTCTTCTCTGTGTTACTCTATGGATGTGAGAGCTGGACACTGGATTCACAGACCGAAAAGAGAATAGAAGCCTTCGAAATGTATGGGTACAGACGGATGTTGCGAATCTCATGGGTACAAAGGATCACCAACGATGAAGTACTCCAGCGCATGCAGAAACAAAAAGAGATACTGAACACCATCAAGGAAAAAAATACCTGGGTCATGTGATGAGAGGTAGTAGATACGAAATACTGCTCATAATAGACGGCAAAGTGCAAGGGAAAAGATCAGTAGGAAGACGCCAGAACTCATGGCTAAAGGATTTAAGAAGATGGTTTGAACGCTCGTCTGCGGAAATCTTCCGGGCTGCAGTTTCCAGAGCTACAATTGCCATTTGGATCGCAAACCTTCGGCAGGAGAGGGCGTCATAAGAAGAAGAAATATTTAATGTAGTATAAAATTGTTAAAAAAATATTTTTAATAAAAATAGAAGGAGGTTAATCACCGCGACCTTAAAGATCTACTGTTTCCTTTCCCCCTTTCTTGAGTTATAACTCATCAAACATGGGTTTTCGGGTAGGGGGGAAGGGTATTTCCCATCCTCTTTAACAACATATGTTCATCTTCGGAGGAGTGGACATCTACCTCCTACGAGGGCATATACCCTTCCATAGTTGGGATTTGGCCTTCCGTGCCCTTCGCAGCCGAGGAACTTGTCTCCAACTGAGGTAGCCGTGAGGTGGAGGCTGGAGAATATGTCTCAATTTTCTCCACCTCTTTAACTTGATCTCTGCTTAGACCAGATACCAATGTTGTCCCGAATCTCTAATAGGGGATATATCTCTCTTTCTCTATTACCTCCATGGATTTGAGGTCAATTCCTGTTGTAAGGACCTGACCATGGCCCTTCTCCCTCGAGTTGATGACTCGCCAACCCGATATACTTGCATTGGAATTCTGGCAAAGCTGATGATACGTCTCTGCTTGCCCCCCAGTGTTGGACGGCTTTCCGTCCTGGCTTTTTCCCTCCTGGCTAGAGCAGAGGTGTTCTCGCTCTCTTTCTCTCATGTCCTTTGGTAGAGATGCACCAGGCTGTTTCTTGGTTCCTTTACTCTCAATCAATCCAAGCAAATCCTTCGTGGCCTGTTGGGTCTAGAGGTAGGCTCCCGACCCTTACTAGAGGAGGTGGTACTTGTGTGTCACTTGGTCTCGCGCAAGTGCCAGCTGTCTCTTCTGTAGTTCCCTTTGGGGTTGGTTCCTTGGAACTCGTACTGTTAATGATCTCAATGTTGTTGGGGGTTCCCTCCAGCTCCACCGCAAGGGTTAAACGGTCCTTTCCATCTACAGATGAATGTAGCATGTAGAAGTAAGGGCGACAAGAATACAATAGGGTACACCTTGGTGCCCCAAAGTTGAGACCAGTCTGTAGAGGCTAATCTTAGAGGCTAGAGAGGTAAAATTATTATAATAATTATTCAATATCAAAAATATCAGATAGGCTACTTCAGTAGCTATAATATGATTAGTTATACACATCCTTCAACAACCCAATGACAATCAATATCAACTTAGTAACATTGAAGGAAATAAATGTTATGTTCTTTTAATTACTAATATTATTATTAAAAAAAAACAAAAAAATTTGACGTTAATGAAAATTAATAATAATCACCTCTCAAAAAAAATATAACCAAATTTTCATATTTTTTTTTATTTTTCTCTAGAGCGGCATAGAAATTGGGAACCATTTTAGAACAAGCAAAAATTTTTATGAACAATACATTTTACTTGTAAAAACATTCTGGGGACTTGAAAAAACACTCTGAGGAGCTTGAGGAACTCGTGAGGTGGAGGCTGGAGGATCTGTCTCCATTTTCTCCACCTCTTTAACTTTCCAGAAATACGTGCAAGTATTTTAACTGGTAGTACAGCTCACCCCCAGAAACACGCCTATGAGGTTTTTTTCGCGAAAAAAAAATTTTGAAATTCGAAATTTTTTGAAATTTTTTTTGGAATTCTTTTTAGTTTTTAGTTAAAAACATAATTTCTTGATAATATGGCAACATAGGTATAAGATTAAATTTACAAGAAAGAAAATCCAGAAAAGATCCAGTGGTTCTCAAAATTTTAGCAAAAAATATTTTTTTCGGAAATTTTCAAAGTAAAGTAACTCCGTTATTTTGGACTTATTTGAAAAACGATATAGAGAAAATATGTGTCTTTTATCGAGATTTATCACCCCTTAAAATACTTGCACTTATTTCTTGGACACCCTGTATATAAAACAATATTTTTTTAATCATAAAGGTGCGTATTCATTATCCGCACGAACGAACGAACGAACGAACGAACGAATGTTCGCTAGTGGTATGGACGGGGACCGTACGATAGAACCGCACGAGACGAGAAGACCGGAGGCATTTGTTGGCGAACGCTTTTGATGTACCGACTCGAAACGGACGGTCGAGCGAACGAACGAACGAACGAACGAACGGCCGCATGCGTTCGGTCCCCGTCTAAATATACCGCACTTTCATTCGTTCGTTCGGATAATGAATACGCAGCTTAATGCTGATAAAATAAAGTGCACTAACTAAGTGGAACACCCACCCACATCAAATTATGACTTTTCAGAATTGTATGACAAAAAGAACATTGTGTAAATAACTATTTTAGATGTCGTGACCATAGATTCATGAATAATGATCTAATAATAAAAAGGTTGTGTTCGTTTTAACTCATCACACGCTAGATTTAGGTAGTGGTTCCATTATGAAAGTAATTAGATCTAAAAATAAGCCATTGTTTCAACTTAATCACTAGATTGAAACTCAGCACGTTAAAAATGCAGGAAAGAAAACTAGTTAAATCTATTTTTATACCAGTTTTATACTCGAGTTTGTTCGTATACGTCGAGGAATAGATATTTAAGTAAAATTCATATCAAAAAAATAAGTTACATGTTCTATAGATAAGTATATGCAATGCTGGAAACAAAAAACGATAAAAGATTATTTAAAAAAAAGGATTTTCGCAAATCCAAAATTTGTCAACATTCATGGGACACAGGCCATAAAGTAGATTTTAATAATGCAGATATTATAATGCAGGACGAAATATAAAAGAGGCTTTTCTAAGCCAATCAAATACAAATAAATGTAACGTAGGTAGTAGGTATACCTGTCATGCATTCAATTGTTTTCCATGATTCAAAATTGTTTATCATGGTATCATGAAAATTGCTTTTTTTTCAAATAATAGATTAAATTCTTCAAAATTAATCATAATTTTGTCAAAAAAGTTGAAAAATTTAGGAATTTACAGAGTGGTTAACTTTAACCGTGAATAACTTTTGAAGGAGTAGGTTTATCGAAAAATTGTAAGAGACCTTTTTTGTAAAGCGTTCAATTCTGTATGAGAATATTGATATGAAACTAATTAAATAATGGCTGCGAGAAAACAGGATCGAGAGAAAAAAAATTATTTGAAAAAAGTGGCATATTCCCATGTAATTTAAATGGGAAACGAATCGTCTTTAGGGCAAGGTTTATTGTGAATATTAAGGGTTAATCTGTTATTTTTTAGACAATAAATTAAAAATTTAGAGGGCGTCGGACAGTGGTCAGAATGATTGTCTAACCCTCCAAAAGTATTTGTCGGCGTTTTTTAAATTAGAAAAAAACAAATACTTTAATTTTATGTATATTAGTTATTAACAAACTATAAATTTGGTAAATATATGAAAATAAACCTTTAAATTTAGTGATTAAATGGATAATTTAACTAAAATTATATACAAAAAACACATTATTACTAATTACTACAAGTATAGTGCTTCTCATCCCAGGTGGACCAAAATTTCTAATTTCGCTGCCCTTTTTTTGCTGGGACAGTCAAAATAAATAGGCTAACAAAAAAATGGTCAACGAAATAAAGAAAAGTTGGCTCAAATATCTTGATAATTAATATTCTAAATTAATATTCGGATCTCGTTAATTTGTTTTTCATTACTGAAGCTAATGCTCCGTCTGCCGTGAACTTAGTAGGGTTTTTCTGCGTTTTTGAAAGTTTCTTCAAATTCTTTGCTTCTTCTGTGAAACAGTTTTCACTAAATCAGCTGCAGTTCGTAAGCCCTGACGGCGAAGAGAGGCTTGTGTAGCATAGCTAAGCTCATCTTTGTCAATCTCAAGCAGCTCTTGGATCCTTCGTCTTTTCGTAGATTCAGATGACTCAGCAAATGCAAAGGTAATATCTCCATATCACACGTACATCAAAACTTATAACTGTGTCTCTATATTAAATAGATAAACATAACAGATAAACTACTAAAGTGGTGAAACTATTACACAAGTTTTTTCTTGTCGTTTTGGTGCAATACTCTACCGCTTGTGATCTTTTTATGTGAAATATTCGATCGATACTGAAAGATTTATGCTCTCTGGAACATGTCCAGACAAGTTTTAACCACATCGGGCGTATGCGTATCAGTGACTTTTAGAGGGCTGGAATGCAATATTTTTACTGTGTATGACATTATGGTCAAGCTCGGATAAAACAATAGAATGTATGTTGTAACGTTTTTAGTTCGTTACATGTCTTGTTTATATAAAATATATGATATCTAGCGTATCATCACCGGATTCCCTATCGTTCCGGCCGGATAATTTATTTGACGAATTTTTACGTTCTCTAGTCCACAACCCTGTTGTCGTTTGACACAACCCTGTTATCGCTCTGTGGAGGCGCTGTCAACATCGCTTCTGTCAACTCTCTGTGCTGTCGACTGACTTTTGCTTTTAGCGCTCTGTAGCCTAACCTAACCATCCCGGCTTTTAGAAATGGTGATTATTTAAATCTTGCTGTATAATCTGAATCAGCTGCTATTTCAAACCAACAGGTAAAGATGAGATATTATCCTTTTAGATTCGATATTATTACTGCATATTTTTAGGGTAGAGTTTTGGATGTCCCAACTTAACTTGTATTTGTATTTTGCTGACACGTTGGCGTCCCTTTTCTTTTGTCCTCCAGAATGTTACATGGAAGAAAGGACAGTTTCTTTGTTTATTATTGAGCCCTCGGAAGTAATTCGAGGTAGGTGTATTTTGTTTATTAGACCTTGTTTGGTTTTAAACAAGAGTTTCATATTTTTAGGGTCCAAGGTACGGACTATTTACAAGGTACGGGCATTATCCAAGGTCCTAGTAATATCCAAGGTACGGGTAGTGTTCCCCTGTACCGTTATCTTATGGACGGACTGTGTCCAAGGTTATGGTACAAGGTTATGGTCCAAGTTACGGACATTATCCAAGGTCCTAGTAGTGTTCCAAGATACGGGTAGTGTCCCCATATTGCCACAGTATGGATACAGCGTAAGCCCCATGCTGTCGTTTGACACAATCCTGTTATCGCTCTGTGGAGGCGCTGTCAATATCGCTTCTGTCAACTCTCTGTTCTGTCGACTGACTTTTGCTTTTAGCGCTCTGTAGCCTAACCTAACCATCCCGGCTTTTAGAAATGGTGATTATTTAAATCTTGCTGTGTATAATCTGAATCAGCTGCTATTTCAAACCAACAGGTAAAGATGAGATATTATCCTTTTAGATTCGATATTATTACTGCATATTTTTAGGGTAGAGTTTTGGATGTCCTAACTTAACTTGTATTTGTATTTTGCTGGCACGTTGGCGTCCCTTTTCTTTTGTCCTCCAGAATGTTACATGGAAGAAAGGGACAGTTTCCTTTGTTTATTATTGAGCCCTCGGAAGTAATTCGAGGTAGGTTTATTTTGTTTATTAGACCTTGTTTGGTTTTAAACAAGAGTTTCATATTTTTAGGGTCCAAGGTACGGACTATTTACAAGGTACGGGCATTATCCAAGGTCCTAGTAGTATCCAAGGTACGGGTAGTGTTCCCCTGTACCGTTATCTTATGGACGGACTGTGTCCAAGGTTATGGTACAAGGTTATGGTCCAAGTTACGGACATTATCCAAGGTCCTAGTAGTGTTCCAAGGTACGGGTAGTGTCCCCATATTGCTACAGTATGGATACAGCGTAAGCCCCATGCTGCTTCGCTCCCATTTCTAAGCCTAGTCAGTAGCTACGGCTGTATTGATTCATGGTGTCCTCATCCTGGCCCCTTTTGTTGTATTGGCCAACAGGATAGCCGAGAAACAGTACAGAGATATGAGCCTACCTCACGTTGCTACTCTTCGAAACAGGATTGCCTCAAGAACAGCTAAGTGTAGATTTAGGTTCAGGTTTTCAGTCTTAACTTAATAACGTACATTTTAAATAATATCGTACAGACTATATTTAGTGGTTAGATTATTAAGAACATTTATATCGATTTAGTAGTTACAATATGATTTAGATTTTAGGTTTCATTAGATTACGCCTTGTAATAGTATTTAACCACTATAATAATTATTAAAATTGTACAATGCTATTTACCATCAGAATTCATCATGAATAAATATAGCCATTAGTTTTAAGTAATATACAGCTGTGTTTTCTTTCTCTGTACATGCCTGGCGCCCAATATCTATTTCTTTTGTTTATTGTTATTAAATAGTTTTCTTTCCAGTGAAATACCTTATCCACAACTGCTCTCCGATGAAAAGCTGCCGTTCGCAGTGGTAGTTGTTATAAAAAACGCTACAATGTATGTATGTATGCAATAGGCAACAAATCTAGTAGGATTATTGCAGTACAAATCTAGTAGGATTATTGCTCTGACTTAGTAGAACGATTAGCAAAAAGTTGGCAACACTAGTCTTCTTGCATGCTAATTTATTTATTAAATTTTCAAATTACCGAGGGACAGAACACTCAAAAAGAAATATTTGGTTTCATTGATTGTATATCAAGAAAGAAAATATCTCAAACAAAATCTGATATTTATATAAACTATTTTTAGGTTTATGATAGCAATTGTAATTGATAAAATACTATATATCATAGCACAATTTATTTATGATTGACACTTCCATGTCAAGTTAATCGTGTTGTTGATAATTTAATATCGAAAATACCTCCTTCCTTGTTGAAACTGGTTTGTATTTAACGTTGCTGCAATAATAATAACAATGATACTCTCATGCGTTTGAACCGTCCGTGTCAGGATGTCATGATTATTTTCTAAAATAATGGGAACTGTTTGACGATTAACTTCATGGATCGCCTACCATTCGCTATGTGGTACTTTGGACCGTGAAGTGATACGAAACCGAAACAGCACACGTCCGATCGACTAAAATTCCCATTTAAGAGATCTTTTTCAGTTTTTTTTTGTGGCTAGACAAACAAGAATATGTTCGTATTGACGTCAGTTTTCTGCTGAGTCTTAGGAATATTTTAATATATCGGTGATTTTGTTAAATTGTTAGTACCAGACTAAATTGTATTTTTTGACACTGAATTCGAATCTGGTGTTTAAAAAACAAAATTTCGTGATGGAACATTGAAAAAAATGCAAAAAAACGTAAAAAAAATTTGCAATTTTTGCGGTTTTTTGTTTATAACTCGTTAATATTGTTCTAGTTTGATTAAAAACATTAATGACGGATTTAAAGTCATTATATTTATGTAAAACTTTAAGAAATTTTAATTTCCCTTTATTATACATTGCCGAAGTTGTGTCACATTTATTTATTCGTGAAGGATTAATATCATTTAAGGATTATTAGTGTATCTTCCGTCAACTAGACTGGACCAACAAAGGATTAAAAATAGATGGAGAATATGTTAACCATCTAAGATTCGCTGATGACATAGTCGTAATAGCCGATGGTCCCGAAGAACTACAAACACAAATTAAAGAACTAAATACAGCCAGCAATAAAGTAGGTAACAAAATGAATTTAGAAAAAACTAAAGTAATGTACAAGGAACTAGTCACTAGTAATAACACAAAACTCGAAATAGTAGAAGAATACAAATCGGAGAAGTTAACAACTCATTGAAAGCAGGAATTATGAAATACCGTCCTGCTTTGGCTGCTACAATCCTGCTTTATCCTACTTCAAATCCTAACCCAGCCACATATACCAATTTTGAGTAGTTAATAATATTGCAGCATATTGCTTTCTTTGCATACTTGGCGATCTTTCAATGCTCTTGGTGCTTCCACAATTCTTCAATTCTGCTTTTTGATCCAAACCAAACCAAACCAATTTTGAGTAGTTAATAATATTGCAGCATATTGCTTTCTTTGCATACTTGGCGATCTTTCAATGCTCTTGGTGCTTCCACAATTCTTCAATTCTGCTTTTTGATCCAAACCAAACAAAAATGACAAGAGAGAAAGAGAATAGAAACTAAGCTCGAACCATAAAAATTCAATTATCTCAACGTTTCACGGAGACAATTAGCTATAATATGTTTTCTTCGAAAAATTATCGAGTTATAGCCAATTCTTATCATTTTTAAATAATTTCACTTAGTTAGCCATGGAAACAATCGTCTTTGCTCTTATAAATGTGAAGCTGCTACATCCAAACTTTGTGAATTAAAGTAAACAAAAATTGTAAATTGTAAGATTATTGGTTCAACTTTTCTTGACCACACATTTTCGAGGATACGTTGACCGGTGAATGTTATGTTTTTTAGAGAACGATTTTCAAGACTTAGAAAAGTTAAATTTAGTTATAGCCAATTCTTATCTTTCTTGACTAATTTCACTTAGATTGCATGGCATTCTTATTCTTTAGTGATTTATAACTTATAAAAATCAGAATATATTACTAAACGGTTCTTTAGAATTTACATTACACAAACTAAAAGTTAAAAAAATAATATCGCTGCAGTCACTGCATACACTTGAGTTATTCTAGAAAATGTTCAAAAAATCCGCTATTGTTTTGAGAGAGTTACATCTTTTTAAAACTGAATTATTACCTATTCTCACAAAAGGACCGGTTGACTTAATTAAACTTCTCTCGTACCGCCACTTCGAGTGCCTCTCTTAATTCATAAATTCTTTTGTACAGTACGTCTGTCCGTTCTTTGGCTACGGGGTATCCGTGAGAGGGGAAACGATATTCTCTCGATGTTTTTCGTAAAAAATTAGACGACGCGTAACATCAATAAAAAATCGACAAATTTGCAAGTATTAATTTTTTTGCATGTGTTTGATAAGATTTTTCTTTAAATTTCATTAACAAGAATGATAGAGGTAGTTTATTTCAACCCCTTCCACTCTTTTAAAAAGTGAAAAATTACCAGAAAGTGTGTTTTCATAACAGTAATGCTTTCCGTAAATTTCATTAGTCTATCTCTTTTCGGTTTCAAGATAAAAAATAAAAACATTATTTTTCCGCCATCTTTGTACCGCGATATCTCCCTAATGGTTGACTTTTGACCCAACGTTTATAAAGCAAACTACCCTTTATTTTGAACAAGGAATCACCCCCTGAAGTTTTTCGCATTTGTTTTGAAACACCCTGTATATGCCTATACCCTATACCTATACCGGGTGCGTCTCAAAAGTGGCTCACATTAAAAAAACGAGATTTGGTATGTTAGTATATAACATAAAATAGCATTGATTGACGTATTCAGTTGATCATAGAAACGTGCAATTTATGAGAAGTTGAATGTCAAACAATTTCGTATATTTCTCGTTGAATGTAAAGTTCACATAAGTATTATTACACACAATTTCGATGCTAAATTTCATCACGATTTCCGATAGTTGTAGTGAAACCCCTCAAGAAATAACCAACAGTATACCGGGTGCGTCTCAAAAGTGGCTCACCCCTATAACTTTTTTTATTTTTTACATGAAAAAACGAGATTTGGTATATTAATATATGACATAAATGAGGATTGACTGAAGTATTCAGTTGTTTTCGGTCACTTCCTGTTTCACCGGAAATGACTACAACTTTTGATTTTTAAATGGCACCTCGGTATTTTTTTTACTTTATTCGATAGAAAATGACACTCTGAATAGAATGACATATCATATGTCAACTTTTGACATTTCGCATATGGTTTATTTGAAATTATAACTGGCGGTTCGTAACGAAAATTTGACTCATAATACCAAGTGTGTGGTATCAAATTATTCGTAAAAAAATGCTTTTTCGAAATACGCTAATGAGCCACCCTCGTTCCATTTGAAAAATTTGAGATATGATTAAAAAGACGATCAAATCTATTTTTCCAAGGCTCCTTGATTAGGAATTAGTGTTTTTAATAAAGCCATGACACTCTAGATTGAATTTTAAAATAAGATTTTTTATTAAGCGAGAATGTCAAAAGTTGACATATAATATGTCATTCTATTCAGAATGTCATTTTCTATCGAATAAAGTAAAAAAATTCCGAGGGTGTCATTTAAAAATCAAAAACTGTAGTCATTTCCGGTGAAACA
Organism: Sitophilus oryzae; assembly: GCF_002938485.1. NCBI lineage: Eukaryota > Metazoa > Arthropoda > Insecta > Coleoptera > Curculionidae > Sitophilus > Sitophilus oryzae. Next base: position 9,451,379 of record NW_022146501.1, read on the forward strand.
GGAAGTGACCAAAAGCAATTGAATACGTCAATCAATCCGAATTTATGTCATATACTAACATACCAAATCTCGTTTTTGTATCTGAAAAAATAAAAAAGTTATAGGGGGTGAGCCACTTTTGAGACGCACCCGGTATATTACCATTGGTAATACTGAAGCATAACTGTTTGATAATTTTAAAAAACATATTTTTCTATTGTCTCCCCCTGTGTGATATTCTCCAAAGAGGACTCCGCATTGCTGAGAGATGGTGCAGGATTGTCGGGCTGAGGATCAACTCAGACAAAACCGCGGTAATGCCATTCACCAGAAAGCGAAGTTTGAAAAACTTGAAAAGAATCCATCTAGATGGAAAGGAAAAATATCTGAGAGTAACCCAGGACAGTAAACATCTCTGGAACAGACATATTAAGAGCATTACTAGCAAAGTCTGAAAGGCTCTCATGATATGCAGAAAACGGGCGGGAAATAGATGTAACCTAATATTTTGCGCTGGATGTAGTTGCTTGGTACACAAAACTAGAGCAACGTACATCAAGGCAAAACCAGTGCAAAGTACAGAGACCGGCATGCATCTGCATCACAGATGCCATGAGAACAAGCCCAACAGCAGCAGTGGAGGTCATCCTAGACCTAACATTATTTTAGAATGGTCATTGATGGAAACAGTACTGGGAGAATTTTCAGGTCAGGGACTTGGAACACCGTCAAAATAAAAATGCCACTTCTCCAACTCCCAGTGGATGACATACTAAGAATCAACTTTTTTGAGAACCATCTCACTGTAGTATTGAGTAATAAAAAGGATTGGAAGAGAGAAACCTTTGCTCAGCATGTGAAAGACCATACCATAACGTGGTATACTGATGCTTCCAAAACCAAAGCAGGCACAAGACTAGGAGTATTTTGGTCGAAAACTAAATACTCCGAATCAATGGGCACCTACCCCAGCATGCTTTAGGCAGAAATCTACGTTATCGAAAGATGCATACAATTTATCTTATATAGGAACTATCGAAAACAGGTAATAGCCATCTTATCCGATAGTCAAGCAGCACTAAAAGCGAACAACTCAGGACCAACCATAGACTTAAAATAAAATATAGACTGAGCATCTCATTCATAAATAGCTGGAACATGCCGGACAGTCAGACAATGTCTTGTTATTGTTGTGTTATTGTTTTAGATTATAACGAGTGCGACACGAGCGATAGATAGGTTGTCTCTGTCGTAACGGTCGTTCCCTGACGACTCTGACGAGAAACACAACACTGTCTTTCGTTTCTCAAGTACACCTGAACTCTCCGTATCATAGCCGGGTATTTTTTAATTTTAATGAAGCTATAATTAAATTAAAAATATATCGTATTTAAATTTTTTTATATTTTATTAAAATTTAGGACAGTTTTTTTTAAATAAAAGTTTAGAAAAAACGTCTAAGAGTCCAAAAAGGATAAAAAATAATAAAATACATGTTATAGAAGAAATTTTTTAATGGAAATTAAGTAATTTTTGAAATTAATAATAAATTATTAATTTTAGTCAAACATTTACAAACCCTAATGTTAATCAAAACAGGATCTATTCCACAGATATAATAGAATCGGCGACAGAGAGAAAAAAAAATATGATTGTTGTAATTTTTTTTCTGGTTAAGTGATGTTTTATTATGTAAATTAGAGAAAACATAAATCTGTTCCATTAAAGCAAGGAAGGTGATAGGAAGTGGATAAAATGAAAACTACATTTATTTAACTCGGTACTGTCTTTATTATACCGGGTGCGTCCCAAAAATGGCTCATCCCCATCATTTTTTTATTTTTTCAAATTAAAAAACAAGATTTAGTATGTTAGTATATGACATAAATTAGGATTGATTGACGCATTCAATTGTTTTTGGTCACTTCCTGTTTCACCGGAAATGACTATAACTTTTAGTTTTTAAATGGTTACCCTCGGTATATTTCTACTTTATTCGATAGAAAATGACACTCTGAATAGAATGACATATCATATGTCAACTTTTGACATTTTCGCATATGGTTTAATTGTAATTGTAACACGCGGTTCATAACGACAATTTGACTCGAAATACCAAGTGTGTGGTATCAATATATTCATAAAAAAATGCTTTTTCCAAATATGCTAATGAGTCACCCTTTGTTCCATTTGAAAAAATTGACATATGTATGATTAAAAATACGATTTGTACATCTTTTAACCGGCCTAGACAAGACACGAAACCCATTAGACGATCAAAACTATTTTTCCAAGGCTCCTTGATTAAAACTTAGTGTTTTTAACAACATCATGGCACCCTGGATTGAAATTTAAAATACGATTTGTTTTTAAGCGACAATGTCAAAAGTTGACATACGATATGTCATTCTATTCAGGGTGTCATTTTTTATCGAATAAAGTAGCAATATACCGAGGGTGCCTTTAAAAATCAAAAGATGTAATCATTTCGGTGAAACAGGAAGAGACCAAAAACAATTGAACACGTCAATCAATCCTAATTTATGTCATATACCTACTAACATACAAATCTGTTTTTTTATCTGAAAAAAATAAAGAAGTTATAGGGGTGAGCCACTTTTGAGACGACCCGGTATATTAAAAAATATTGTTTCATAATGTAATATCATTTTAAAATTCTTGTATGTTCTTTTAGATTCCGAAGATAATTTTAGAATAAACCGGAATATATTTTTAATAAAAACATTATTAATTATTAACAGGGTTATAATTATGATTTTGTTACAATAACTAAGTAAATAATGTAATGTAAGAGAAAAAATCAGATTTTACATTTTACTAAAATATTATCTGGGGGAGATTTTCTACATTTTACTAAAATATATCCAATGGGTAAATTGAGAGTTGCCTACCGGTCGAAAGTGGTTTCAAGACTTAAATGGATTATTTCAAGTCAAATTTCTTGCAAATTTGGCACTGACGAACCATATTTTATAGTTCTTGAACAGAAAAAGTCAATAAAATAAACACTTAAGGACTACAAGCTAAGAAAATGCGTTAATACAGCCGGGGACATAGCGGCAACAAAGCTTTACCGCACACGTGCGACGCGTACTACAAGGTAATAAATGAATGAATAGGCTACCTCGCCTCTAATCGGTGTTGCCATATTGTAAAGAACTTATCCTTTTTAAACAGTATCCGATTTATAATTTAGTAGAATAAGGACTATTTAATACATCTATGGAATATTAAAACCTACTTTATTAAAATGTAGTATTAATATCTCAATATATGTGTATAACAAGAAAACAAATATTGATAATCATAAAGACGTGACAACATAGGCTGGATGAGGAAGGTTCGGTCGACTGAACCCAGAAGTAAACATGTGTACAAAAAAGATTGTTTGACCGCGTTGAGATGTAAATAGTGTAGTCTATATTCTATTTTAAGTCTATGGGACCAGTTAAAGTTGGTTAAAGAATGCCTAGTATACGCAGTATAGTAGAACGCCTAGAATACGCAGACCTTTAAAAAAAAATTACGACTTCGCTGTAATATTAACAAGGGGAATGGGCAATATCTGGACAGTTCAAAATTTGCATTGGATTTCCTATGTTTACCCGGTAAATACCAGTTATAACCAATTCGAACTTTTTTATTTACTACAGCGCGTAATGTAGTAATAAATTAATATGTTTCAAGCCCAGCAAAATCCATTTATTACTTATTACCTTACTCAATAACAAAATAAGCCGTTATTTTTACGATTAAACCCAACCCTGATTGCAGTGTGTTTATTGATTTATTTTAAAATTAATATCACTAAAACCTGTTTCAAAATTAAATCAAGTTCAAAGTTGAAAAATTCCTGCATTAACACCTGCATTATTATACAAGGCGAATTTATATATATTTACAGTATTTATGCAAATTAATATTATAAACTAAGTGTGAATAGTTATAATATAAACTGTTGAAAAAAGAAATAAAAAAAAGTTAATTAAAAAAGTTGACTCGTTCAAAATGAGTCAACTTTTTTAATCAAAGTTAATTTCCTATTTAGAAAAAAAAGCAAGATCAAGGTTATACGAATCTGTTTAAAATTTACAGGTTATTAGGAAATGACATAACGAATTTTACAACCAATAAAATTAATTTTTGTTTTGATAGTTCATTAAGATTTTTTTCTTCGCTTGCAGATGTTTCACCTTCTAGTTTTTATTTTTTTAAATTCAGCAATTTTGCTTCAATGACAGTATTTGCAATAAAACTAGCATATTAATATTTATTATTATTATTAATGTCATCAGGACGTCAACGCTTTTAATAGAAGTGTTCTTCAAATATACAGGGTCCGGCAATAGTGCGTCGGGCATCCTAGAATAAAATTTTGTTTAAATGCATACATATAGTATGCACTAGGATGTATTTCAGGAAATTATTTTAATTTCTATAGGGTGGCTCGAAAAAGTGTGAGTGGATCGGGATGATTTTTTTTAATGAAATACCCTGTATATTATTGTATTTTTGGCTTCCTTTTAGATCACTTGTTTACATAATCCAAAGATATGAGTAAATATATTTGGATAGTTTCAGAGATATTAATAAATTAATTAAAATTATATATTTTCCAACCTTTTTAAAAAAAATATTAGAACTAAAGAACTGTCCTGAAATCAAAACAATATTAGGTATTTATTTGAGATGGTATGTATTAAATGGGGAGTTGAAAAATTAACATTTTTTATATTTAGAGTGTTTCAAAATTTTTAACTGTTAAGCAGATATTTGCGGTTTTATATTTCATATGGCATTTTCCACAATAATTTTTTTTCAAAGGCACCTAATGATTTTTCTCTCGTATTTTACCATTACAAATTTTGAAATAGTAAATGCAAAAAATGTTCATTTTTCCACTCTCCATCTAGTAAAAATACAGGGCGTTCCATTTAAAAAAGCACTGAAAAATTATTTTATATTTTAGAAAGTTTGGCGTAGAATTTTGAACATTCTGTATGATTTAAGATTACGATAATTATATCAAAGTAAGTATAGGCCATCTAAAGTAAATACCTAATATAGTTTTGATTGACAAAACAGTTCTTGTATTTGTAATATTTTTTTTTGAAGAAAGGTTGCAAAATATATATTTTTTGATTAATAATATCTCTGAAATTATCAAAATATATTTATTCATATCCTAGGATTATGTAAAGTGGTCTAAAAAGAAGCCAAAAATGCAATAATATACAGGGTGTTCCATTTAAAAAGAATCATTCCGATCCACTCACAATTTTTTAAGCCACCCTATAGAAGTTAAAATATTTTCCAGAAATACATCCTCGTACATACTTTAAGTTTGAACTTGCCCGACGCACTATATGCCGGACCATGTATATACATAGAGTGAAATTTAAACATTTTATTTCTTTTTCTTTAATGAATATCTTCTAATGAGGGAATAATGACACAGCATCCTCATAACCTTGTATTATTTTTTTTTATTTAAAAATTTTTACAAACAGGAATAGGGGGGCGACACTACCAAAAAGGAAAATATCCAAAATAATCAATTTTATTCGCGAAAAAACCCTCATAGACGTGTTTCTAAAATCAAAATATACCACCCCTAATTGTATTAGGACTTAATTAAGACTAACCCTGTATATCTTTTAAAAACTTCTAGGAGACCCAAATTATACGTAAAAAGCCTAAATAATCCTTGAAATATTATAAAAATAAAATAGTTTTTTTTTTGAAAGACATTACACAAAATAATTAGGAAGACTAAGAAAAAAACTAGAGAAAGAGTTATAAATAAATAAAATTAACCGTTTTAATTTTGAAAGCTCTGGTTATAAACATTTATTACATTCCTACCAACTGGAAGATAATTCTAATTGATCATATAACACCAAACATAAATTTAAATATCAGTCTCGATAATATTCATTCAATTTCCGACGTAAAAAATTATATGAATATGTATCTAATTAAACATTCAGTTATTATAATTTTATTCTAAAATCTGAAACTTGAAATATCTTCTTTTTTGTGTAGTATGTATCTCCAGGTGGGATGCCAAAAAAGAGTAAAAACTTAGTGATAATTCAATATTTGGCAAGGATCTCCAAATCTTCAAGGGTACTGTTAAATAAATATTCATAAAAATATGCAAAATTTTCTTACTTATTTAAATAGAATTATTAATATTTTAACACTATAATTAGTCATATTTCTAAAGCACTGAAGTGTGTAGTAAATTAAACCTAAAAAAATAAGTTTAATTAGGGATTAGGGATATGTTAAGATGAGAATGAACAAAAAAAAATCATACAACAATGAGAGGTGATAATAATGAGAAATATTTAAAATACAAAAAAACAGCAACGTATGAAATAAACAATACAACAAAAAATACACAATTAAAAATATTAGAAATATCAAAACAAACTTTCAAAATAATTATTCAGAAATTATAGAAAAAAACATTAAACAAATTCACAATGTCAAATACCACACAGGTTTAGAATGAAAATGAAAAAAACATAAATAGTATCTTATTTAATTTACAGTCTATGCATGCTTTTAAAAAAATTAAAAGCTGAAAAATGTTTATTAAAGTGATGTTCAATACAAAATAAAATTAGATCAGAATTAGAAATACATTGCCAAAATATTTAAGAATACAGAGGATCTTTAAAAATATGGTTTGTAGTCGTGCTTTGCCAACAGTCGTGGAATACAGGACATAAAAGAGCTATGAATGATAATTATAACCTTAAATAGAACAATTTGAGATATTTGAATTCAAAAGAGCATAAATAGTGTAATTATACAAGCAACTGAGAATATTAATTAATTACAATTGAAATATACACCATCAATACGAAAAAAAAAAAGATTAGAGTTATCTTTCAGCAAAATAGTAGTTTTTTTACGTGTATTCCCTAGTTAAAATATTAAGAACATCAACAAAATATAATAGCTGAATCTACTATTGATTCATTCTTTATTTAAAACACTTTATTACATTTTAAAGCACTGAGAAAAACATAGATTTTACTTTTATCAGAACTTTTTACACGTGAATGTTCTACATTACTATGATTACTATTTGACGTAGTTAATTATTTTTTTCCATAGCAACTGTTAAAATTGCCTTATACATATCTATCAAAAATAGTAGATAAAATAGTACTTTAACCGCAAGAGTAGATTAAATGATACTTTAACAGCGAGGATAGGTTAAAAACTGTATTTCTTCTCGCACGTTTTTTAATTGCTTCCATTTTTGAAAATTTTTGTATTCCTTTTCATAAATTATTAGGGATTTAAATAGAAGTAATTTGGATATGGCGTTGGTCGTCTAAGCCTGGATATCTGTTAGTAATTTACTTATCTGTTACTTATCCGTTCCGTCTGTTCTGTCAGTTCCGTCCGTTCTGTTCGTTCCGTCCGATTCGTCCGTTCTGTTCGTTCCGTCCGTTCCGTCCGTTATGTCCGTTCTGTCCAATCCGTCCGTCGTGTCCGATCCGACCGTTCTGTCCGTTCTGTCCAATCCGTCCGTTCTGTCCGTTCTGTCCGTTCCGTCCGTTCCGTCCGTTCCGTCCGTTCCGTCCGTTCCGTCCGATCCGTCCGATCCGTCGGTTCTGTCCGATCCGTCCGTTCCGTCCATTCTGTCCGATCCGTCCGTTCCGTCCGTTCTGTCTGTTCCGTCCAATCCGTCCGATCCGTCCGTTCTGTACGTTCTGTCCGATCCGTCCGTTCTGTCCGATCCGTCCGTTCCGTCCGTGCCGTCCGATCCGTCCGTTCTGTCCGTACCGTCCGATCCGTCCGTGCCGTCCGATCCGTCCGTTCTGTTCGTTCCGTCCGTTCTGTCCGTTCCGTCCGACCCGTCCGTTATGTCCGTTCTGTCCGATCCGACCGTTCTGTCCGTTCTGTCCGATCCGTCCGTTCCGTCCGTTCCGTCCGATCCGTCCGTTCCGTCCATTCTGTCCGATCCGTCCGTTCCGTTTGTTCTGTCCGTTCCGTCCGGTCTTTGATATAAATTAAAATCGGTTTTTATATATTTCTAGATAACTAAGAACTGTGTTTTGATACAGAACTTTTAGTACTAGTTATATTTTTGGACATGATAGTTCTTTATTATGATTTGACATAAGTATACAGTCATATTTCACTCTTCAGTCGATATAGCTTACGGTGTTCTGGTAATGTAGAATTAAATGAATAGCTAATGATGTTTATTTAAAACATACGTCACTATATCTACCTTTACTTCTCTCACTGAAATAAGACACTTTATACATAGATATATAGATACTTTATACAGAATCATATTGAGTGTAAATAGAGTGGATACAACAGACCCAGGTAATAGATTCACAGAATCAAGTCTCTCAGTGGCAATAAACAGGACACCTGGCAAACAGATAGACCACAGACAGACAACAGATAGACCACAAAAATTTCAGTATGGTACCCATAAGGAATTAAGAGACTCAAAGAAAGACCAAACGTAAAATGGGACCATGATATCAACAAATTAAAACAAGTAAACCCGCATAGTAAATAATAGAGAACAATGAGCTCAATTACAGGAAGATATCTAAATAAGAGAGGGTACAGCATAAATGGAAATGATGATGATGATATGACAAATATTATAATATTTGGTATTTTAGCTGTTATAAAAGCAGCACATCTTTAGTTTTCAGAATATTTCTTGGACTGAATTTCAAAGAGTTAAAACTAAAACTAATCAAAATTTCTGTTTTAAAAAGCTGCACATTTAAACATTTAAGCGTCCAGAGATGGTGGTAGTACACAAATAATAGTTATTTATGGAAAGGGCTAATTTTCTCGAGTGACTTATATGTTATAACACGAGAGTGCCATACAAAACTCCATCCGTAACTTGGAATGGGTGTCCTCCAACGGTCTAAGACACTCGAAAAAGTTCCTCAGAACTTATGACCGTGAAAAATCAAAGGTTTTCCTTGATTTAAGTAAAAACAATCTTCGGATTGTCACGGGGTTTCTGGACGGGGGAACGGGGGAACAGGACACTGTCTCCTCAACGAACACCTCAGTAGGCTGAAACTGAGAAACAATGGCGAATGCAGATTTTGTGGGGAAAATGGGGAAACACCTTATCACTGAGTGCGCCGAGACGACGACCATTCGTGCCATGAACCTTGGTACGTCTGATGTCGAGGATGGAGAGCTGGCCTCTGTGGAGCCGTCTCAGATACTGGCTTTTGTTAAAGCCCTGAGACTGTATGATGAGTTATAACTCGTTATAACTCAAGAAAGGGGAACACACAATAGATCTATAAGGTCGCGGTGATTAACTCCCCTCCTAAACATTCTACATCATCAGCAGGAGATTAAAACTATAACTAGATTATTTTTTTATAACTATATAACTAGAGTTTTAATTACCTGATGCTGGTGATGCCAACATGGTTAGCGAAACGCGTGTCCAGTGCAAAAGTATGTATAGTGTTTTGGTGTATTGTGTTGAATTACTGTTTTATTTTGCTTTTGTAACACCAAAGGTTCCAACCCTCAACTATAATCAATTTAATATAAATAAATCTATTGCTCAGGAATATGTAGAGGGTTTAGTAAATATTAAGTGGTAGAGGTTACATAATATATGGCTATCGCTTCTCTGGTTATTTAATTACTTTTTAATCTGGAACGCAGAAAGTTTAAGCTTTTTAGTTTTACCTCGTTAAGGGTTAATCGTGGTCATGTAGTAATTGTTGACTTGAAGTTTTTGACTTCATCTATCTATACTAATATATAAAATCCTTAAGAGACTGACATACTGATTAATCACGATCCTGCTCAAACCACTCAACGTAAGAAGCTCAATTTTGGCATACAGGTTGATTCTAGGGTGTAGAGGTTCGATAAGAAGGGATTTTTCGAAATTCCAGTTCCCAGAGGGTGAAACCACCCCTCAAATATTACAATATTACTTATTATTAAAAAACGCTTAAACACGTATATTTTATTTTGTTTTTTTACATATTTTAAGATTTTTTAAAAATGTATACAGGGTGTTTCGAAAAATCTGGTCATTGATTAATCACGATCCTGCTTAAAGCGCTTGACGTAAAAAGCCGATTTTTGGAAAACAGATTGACTTTTAGGGTGTAGAGGTTCGATAAGAAGGGATTTTTCGAAACTCGAATTCTAAGGGGGGAAAACTATCCCTCAATATTAAAATACTTTTTATTTAAAAACCGGTGAGTTTTTCAGAAAAACTCTTAAACACGAATAATTTATTTTGTTGTTTTACATATTTTAAGATTTTTTATTAATTTATTCAGGGTGTTCCATAAAATATTGAGTAATCACGATTCTGCTTAAACTGCTTGACGTTTAAAGCTGATTTTTGATAAACGGATTGACTGTGGGGTGTAGAGGTTCGATAAGGAGGGGTTTCTCGAATCACAAATTCCAAGAGGGTGAAAACGCCCCTCAAATATTACTATATTTGTTATTTAAAAAACGGTTAGTCTTTCGGAAAAATGCTTGGACAAGCATAATTTATTTGGATTTTCTACACATTTTGAAATTTTTTAAAAAATCATACAGGGTGTTCCAAAAAGTTGGGTAATTTCTTAACCACGATTCTGCTTAAACTGCTTGACGTAAAAAGCTTATTTTTGGCAAACGGATTTTTCGAAAGTCAAATTCCAACGAAATGAAACTACCCGTTAAATATTACCAAGTTATATAATAATATCGCCATAATGTTTTTTCTCATGCTGACATAAATGTGAGAAAATTTTATCCAGTTTGTATGTTAATGGAAATTCTTGCTTTGCTTTATCATCACCATTACAAATGATTAATTCGACACGAACGAAGTCGCTGGTACACACTAGTATAATATAATATAATTTTAACTGAACGGTCAACGGTTTATAATAAACGTATCTTCTAATAACCAAAATGTTCTTGAATCGTCTTATGTAGAGAATTTAAATAGATTTTTTTTTTCTGTTTTTTTTTTGCTTCTGTTGAAAGGAGGAGATACCTCCTGAAATGTAAAGCATTTTTGTCGATTAGGCAACTTTGTTTTACTAGTAAAAAGCCACCGACAACTTTGTTTTCGTTTAGGTACAACGCAGTGGTGTTTACGAAACATAACTTTTTTTATTTTGTAGGTTTCTCTTCCAATTAGGAAAAATTATGACTTTTTTAACTTTTATTTTTAGGTTCTAGAGTTTAGGCGGTATTTTCTTAAAAAAAATTAAAGTACTCACCAAAATGCCTACTTAAAATCTGGACGTTTAAAGGTCCACAGCTAGTGGTAGTGCACAATGTAGGATCCATGTTATAAACTTTAAAAACTTAAAAAACACTCTAACAACACCACTAACAAAACTGACAGCTCCTCTAAGTCATCACAAAATCAAAAAAATATTTTTTACTGAGTGACTCCACCAAAAATATTCTTCTCACTAAATACGGAAAGTACTTGAACTCTGCGTGAACAAACCTATTCTCCGACGTCTCATTTTGGGAAGACTCCTACAGATCACTCACCGAAAAAATAGAAATGAGTGAAAAAAACTGGGTAAAAGTGAGTTAAAGTTAGTTTAAGCTGTACTGGGTGCCGGTACCGGGTTGATTGTTGGTGGTACACCATGCGCGGGAAGCGGTACCAAACGATAATAAAGCAAAAGCGCGGCGGGTCGAATTTGATCTGGTGTCGGCTTTTCAGCGTCGTGGTCGGCGGCGACTCACCTGTTCGTCGCGTATCAGGTAAGGACGACGATAGCGGAGAGCAGCAATAAAGGTAGCGGGCCTACGAGTGATCGCGCAGACCGGAGTACGGGTGTTTGTTTACTATTTATTTCGAAGATCGCGATTTTGAGAGTGTGATGATCTTATCAAGTATGAGTACTAAGGAAATCGTTTAAGGTTTCTGCGTATTTCATGTAGTGGTGTGTTAGATGACGCAGATGAAATTTAGAGATTTGTTTACGTTTCAATATGTTAACGAATATTGATATCAGAGATATGTATAAAAGATAATGTAAAGAATATCCCATCAAAAACATAGAATGTAAAAAATGCCAAGTCGCGCAACACAATTCTTCCACTAGAAAAACTTGTAAGTAGGGAATGCAATCCCGCAAACCCGCGGGATTAAAGCAATCAATCCCGCGGATCCGCAAAATTGCGGGACTGTAAACAGTAGTCATACATTTGGTCCTAAATGGTACAAAAGGCATTGTACATTTGTATAGGCCCACAATATATTGATATAGCGTGTATCTTAAACTAGCTGTACAGAAATTTGGACCGATTTATACAGGGTGTTCAAAAAATATATTTAATATTAAATAAACTTAAATTTTATTAAAATTTATCTACTTATTTTATAAATAAAAATATTATTCTGATGTTTAAGTTTTTTTTTAACTTGTGTTAGTTATCTGCTTTTAGATACACTCTATATCAATAATTTTTTGGCATATGCAGAATGTACAATGCTTTTTGTACCACTTATAGGACCATACATATGACTAAAAATGCATATTTTTCGAAAAAAAGTCAATTTTCCTTAAACTAAAAAAAAATAAAAACCGATCAAATTGTTTTTTTCTAGTTTCAATACAGATTAGTCGTACTTGGTAAAAATTTCGATTTTTTAAAACTCGTAAATTTGCGGTAAAAAAGATTCTTAACCAAATTTTCACTCTCTTATAAAACACCCTGTATACAAGAATTCGCTAAATATATTTTCGAAAACCACATAGCATCTTAATCACAATAGATGCATCTAAAACCTGGTCCAAACCGCATCCCAAAATCTTTTTTAGTTCAAGAGATATTCAACTTTAAATTTACCCTAAAATTTTGCTTGTCCCGATAGCTATGTCCGGCAGTTTATTTGACGAAATTGTCAACAAGTACTAGATAAACGGGTGAAGGGTTTGACCTTGATCGAGATCGATTCTGTTACCCAGTAGTAATGTGTCAATCTTGCGGGTCCCGCACGATAAATCCCGCAACTTCGATCCCGCGGAATCTCAGAGGGATCCAGCATTTGCGGGATTGCATTCCCTACTTGTAAGATCTCATGTAAAACCAAGTCAGTTTATTTTATTTAGTCTCTCTTTCAGCACTTATTCAACAATTTTGTTATAAATTGTTAGTATCATTATTAGTCATTTTTATTTCTGTCATAATTATAATGACTTGGCAATTGCACAGCACCATAATTATAGAAGAATAATCTACCATATCGATTACTAAATAAATCTAAACAGTGCCCTTAAAAATAAAGTTTTTTAATTAGAATAGGATATCATATTGTGCAATTGCCAAGTATCATTCAAAATAATATTAAAGAAGTTTGACCAGCAATAATTCATAAACTTTTAATTACCGTATAAAGTCAGATAATATTAAACGTATTAATTCTAGTTTCCTAACGACTTGTGTTTCCGACTTTCGTTTTAACCCAAATATCAACTTTAAAGATGTTCAATTCATGATTTTACCATTGCTTATTCAAAATCATGTTTTTGTCAATTTTACACACATTTTATTTTTTATTTCGAAAACTACAAGAGATAGGTTTAGGTCAGTATAATATAAAACTTATGAGATGTGAGAGTAGTTTCCGAAAATGTAATAATATACTGGGTGTTCCATTTAAAATAACAAAGATGCTACCACTTTTCAAATGATCCGGCAACACTGTAACGCTGATAATATTTTAGATAGATGGAGTAGGTGCCTTTATGTAAAAATCCAAATTTTCAAAACAATCCTATCGCCGATTCTCCTATTACCATCGCCGGAAAGTCAGTTACGGGTAGCGACTAGACAGCTAACTAAGAATATTTCGAGATTTTTCATTTTTTCCTTCCATTATAAGTTAAAGCTACCTAAAATTCGAAATTTGAAGTTTGTGACACATCTAGAAGTACCTTAGAATTTTGATGATCTGTCAGTGAGTCAACGTCGAAATTAAAGAAATTTGACAAGGGATAATTCATAAAATAGGAGGTATAATTACTAGATGTTCTGGTAACCTCACCATCTATAGTATGTCTTCATGTGTAGTGAAAATTAATATTCTTGCTTCATCCAGAACGAAGTTACAGGGTGGTCAAAAGTGCCGCTAATACCATCGAGAAAAGGATGACACTGCTGTGCTCGACTACATATAGTGTAAACAGTATTCGAAATTAGAGTATAGGTTGAATAACGATAAGGCGGCATAACTTATTTTGATTATTAAAGAACATAATGATACTCCTCGGAGTTGTAGCAAAAAATAGTAGATTTGAGTGCTTTTTTCTATTATAATGAATTGAACGATTTTTTTTCTATAGACAATGTTAGGTTAAGATAATAATTACTTTTTTTATTCTTTGTATTGGAGCTGTTTTTTTTATTAAACAATTGAAAGAGACTGATTTCCTAATTGTTAATTGAAAAAACATCTACACACTAATCATGTTATAAACAGTTTTTAACAAATATTTAAAACATGTTAGTTTAGTAGTTTAAACATGTTTAAAGCACTTGTTTTTAAAGAAAATGTTTCAAACATAACAACCCGTGATGTTGACTCCAGAAATATGCCCAAAGTTTTTTGTACAAAAAAACTTATTGTAAATTTTACATATTTCTTGACATTTTCCGGAAAATTTAAAAACATATAGTTACTGTTGCAGATTCATTCTTCAGAAACATCTCTAAACAGTTTCGATCAAATGTACAACCAGTAATGGTGTCTTACATACATACATAGATACTGCCATTACTTCTTGACGAGTATTCGACACGCATCAGAAGATGGTCACGCAATGCGTTTTCTTTCGTGAGCTTTTCTGTCACTGAAAAGCCCGATACGTGATGTTTTCTGCCTACCGCACTTCGAACATTCAAAAATCTCATTGCTTTGTTGCCTCTTTACTTTTTGGTTGTCGCTGTTAACTGAGTTTACAAGTCTTCTCCATTGAATTCTATTTTGAGCTGCTTCTTCCCACTCATTCTACATATTAATCCCCTTTAAGTTTTCGTGAAAAATGTCCTTGTACCTTTTCAGTTATCCACCCGGCCTCCTCTTACCGTCTACAAGCTCATGGTAAAACAGAGATTTTGGTATGCGGTTTTCTTGCATTCTGCATACGTGACCAGCCAATCTTAAGCGGGATTTTATAACCATGACTTCGATACTCTCGAAGTTAGCTTTTTCAAGGACCGATACGTCTGAGACATGATGGAACCACCGGATTCTTAAAAGTTGTCTAAGGTGTCTCTGTTGCAACTTGTTTAATGCGTTCATGTGCCGGTGGTACGGCACCTGGGTTTCGCTCCCATATAACATTATAATTGCTCACTATACTGCAAGTTTTGTTTTTGTACTCAAGTCATGATAGTAGAAAACCCTGTCTTTTAATTTCCAGAATGCTCAGAGTCGATATTGGCCTTTTCCGAAATCAAACTGCCGAGGTAATTGAATTCAACCACATATTCCAATAGTTCTTCTCCGATTTTTATAGCATTGTTGTGATCTTCCGGGGAAGTGCACATGACTTTGTTTTTTTCGATGTTTAGCTCAAAAAAGGCCCAAAGCCTCGTATGCCCATGTATATGTGTTCAACATTTCTTGTAATTGTTGTAACGTATTTGCAACTAGACCGCAGTCATAAGCGTATTGAAGTTCTGTGATGAATTTCTGCAGTTTACTGTCCACTATAATGGAGAGCGCTGCCATGAATATGTTCAATAGGAGAAGTGCTAAGACACATCCCTACCTAACTAATGGTGTTTTAAACAAAATGTTTCATACATAACCCCTGATAATGACTCCAGAAATATGCTTTTTTATGTAAAAAAAATTGATGGAAATTTTACATATTTTTAAACATTTTCTGGGAAATGACATTTCTTGGAAAACACTTTTTGCTGTCGCAGATTCGCTCATCAGAAATTTCTCTAAACAGTTTTAGTGGAATGTTTAAAACAAATAATGGCATTTTAAACACGTTTAAAACACTTGTTCTTAAACAAAATGTTTAAAGCCTTACAATCATGTGCAAAAGAGCAAAACTCTGGCCGTGCCACATAGTAGGCGAACATCAAATCGCTTAATACGTTCGTTAGATAGCCATGTAATTAAAATAAATTGACAAAAACATATTACTAAATAATTAGATAAACCGATGCAAATACTCGATCTGACCGAAAAAAAATAAGAAAAATAATAATAATAAGAAGCCTAAAGGTCGACAATGTGACTGGACTGATTGAATTAGGTTTGAGATCGATGATGATAATAATAAACAAGAGTCGACGACGATTATTATAATTAACTCGAATTGAAATGGAGTAGCACGTGAAATTAATCTATTTAATACAATAATAATTATTAATCAATGAGGGGTTCAGTTGAACGGTTCGTGTACTTAATAGAATACGCATGACTTGAGGTAATTGAAGGAGGAATTAGATGATTTGAATGGAGTCACGTCCACGTGATAATGTTTTCTTAGTTTTTAGATAATATGAGATACGGATAGAGGGTTGGTAGACGAAAATCACGGATTTAGGTGAGTTGTCCCGCATTCAATCAATGTTATATTATCGCCTGGAAAGTGCCAACCGACTAACCCTTGCGGGTGACTGGAGGACATCCCCTGGACAACACTGAGGACATTGGCAGTACAAGTTCCAACGGACCAACCCCACAGGGAACTACATGAGAGGCAGCTGATGCTTCGCGAGACCTAGCCTCCACGAGTGGCACACGAGCTACCACCTCCTCTAGTAAGGTGAAGCCTACCTCTAGACTTCTACCGCTTCCTCTATTCAGCCTGGGCAAACACTAGACTCCTAATCGAAAATATAATAATAATAATGATAATAAAAGCCTAAATAAATAAAAACATTGCATTTGTAGACTACGCCGCGCCGTAGTGAACACACACACAATCTCATCTCAACATACAACGAGAAAATCCAGAAATACAAAGACATCGGCTGGCGGAGGTCAAGGAGATGTGGGAAGTCCCCACAATAGGAAGATACAAATCCATAGTCTGGACCACTGAAAGAGATATATCCTCTAATCAGTCATGAACCACCGATAGGAGTTGGACCTACAATCCAACTTAATGGCAAAAACAACATTCCGACATTCCTTCCAGTCTCCGCCTTGTTCAGGTAAACTTCAACATGGGAATCGTTCATTGAATATTGCTGGATTTGGTGATAAACTAACTGCAAGCAATATTCGCCATACCCAAACCGTGGAGATACACGTAAATAATTGTATAAAACTTTCCGAAGACTCCTAACATAGAATCAGACGAAATTTGGTAAATGGTTCCTTATAGAATGTAAATGAGCAAAAAGAAGGATTCTTGTAAATCTTGGAGGCTATAGGGAATACACTGAAATTAGGAATACAGTGTTGCTAAAAAGTTGTTAACAATATATTATGTTCTCGGAGTATGAAATTTTGCACAGAGGTCTCTTGCCGCGTAATTAAACACTAAGAAGTGATTATCGGAAACTCAACCTTTAAGGGGGTAAAACTACAGAAACTAGGGGTGGAATTGTAGATTTTTTTAATTTGTCGTAGAAGTATGAAATTTTACGCAGAGATAGTGACGAAAGTGGATACTTTTTTGGAAATGTATCCCCTACGAACGAGGGGTAAACCGCTGGTGTAGAATTGGTGTACAAATGTCTTAGCATTAAATTTGGTATTAACTCGTGATATTATTTGGCATTTTTCTCATTAATTGTGGTATTAAGGTAACTGAAATTTGTCATGGTTTACCCTCGCCTTGATGGAAAAGTGTGGGATGAAAGTTTGTACAAACATTTGTTAAAATGTTCGAGACATAAAAGTATGACATTTAAAATACAAAATACACTTGTATATTAATTGACATAATTGGGCGCTGAGGATCGATTTCTGTGTTAATCACAACCACAATAAAGTAAAAAGTGACAGGATTTTTATATATTGATTTTTAAATTAGTCCTAAGTGGCGAAAGTAAAAAGAATATTTTTTGGAAACCCTAAAATGGCAAATAAACATAAATTTGTCTCAAAATGCTGTTAAAATGGGTTTTCGAGAGTATGAAATTTTGATAGAAGTCCCATCTTAGGTAACGTAATTGAGCACTAAGACAGATTTTTAGAAATTCACCATTTAAGGGTGTGTGAGATGAGGGGAGAATGTTCAGAAAATATCTAGAAAATATCAGAAAATATCTAATTTTTAGGAGTATGAAAATTTGTACAGAATATTGTTCCCTTTAAGTGAAAGTAAAAACGATTTTAAAATTCATCCCCTAAGAGGGTGAATTAGGTATGAAATTTGGTACAAGTGAACTTTTTTGAATATTTGTACAAAATGTTGTAATGGTTCTAGAAAAGTATTAAATATTATCTCCTCAGAAGTCCATTAAATGCAAAAACGTGGTACTAAGAATCTATTTTTGATAATGTATCCCTAAGCACTTGAAATTAGTCTAAAGGTTCGACAGCAGTTGACAAAATTGACAGCAGTAGCAAAATGTTAGTAAAAAGGGAATCATCTAGTAATCAAAGTAACTAAAAATTTGAATTGATTACTATACCTAGTCGACAGAAACACTAGTAACGAGTAAAATAAAAGTAGCTTAGGCTTTTGTAGATGATTCTAGTTATCCCTTTGAATAAGAGCTAAAAGTAGGCATTAATGTTCATCCATGTAAAACGAAATGCATGGAGTGGCGGATAGGATTTTAAGAAGGGAAGATGTCTACAAATAATAGATTCTTGGAGTTCTGTGAAACGATACAGGTTTGAGGGGAAGTAAATACATTCACATATTTAGGAGCCGTTTTTCTAAGGAAACCAAATGTAACTCAAGAAATTATGGCAAGAATAATGACAGGAAATAGATATGTTAGCGCACTACAGAAAATTATTAAGAGTAAGAATATCTCTAGAAGTTTAAAAAATCAGTACCAAACACGGAAAGTTCGAGGCTAGATATTTGAGAAAAGATAAATACTGAGGAAGATTTTTGGAGAAAAGAAGATAGACAGAAAGAAGATAGAATATATGGACCAGAAGAACAAATGATGAGCAACTATAACGGACACCGAGTATACCGGGAGTAGCAAGAGCACAAAGACTGAGATGGCTGAGACTTATTGAATGTTATGGCTGAATTCTAAATTCCTAGCATGATAATAAAAGTAAATCTAGGTGGAAAGAGAAGTGGCAGAACCGAGATTAACAGATGGAAAAAGCGATGTTGAAGAAGACTTAAGAAGGATAAGAGGTTGTGGCGTGGAGAATAAAGGCGAAAGATAGAAAGAAATAAAGGATAAACACTTTTCGCCCATGAGCCTTTTAGGCTTTTAGAGCTATTATATATAAATCCGAAAATTAACGAATAGCTCGCGGTGATTAACGCAATTATAAACTCTCCCACTTGCAATTTACTCTTTAGTAAAATATTACTTGTCAAACTAGATGTGGAATATTTATGTAATATCTTCCTGACCTGGAAAAACCTGCTTCAGTAGCGTATCGGATATTTGTGGTAATAAATACTTATTATAACTTATCTATTTTTATTAGAATTATATATTTTTATAACAATTTTAATAACTACCAACATTTATTCACAACGTAAAATAAAACAACAAATTATTGAGTCTACCCCACGTCTACCCTACATCATAGTTTTACTTTTTTTAAATAAAATTAGAACGACACTGATAAACCGGAATTTAAGTCGGCCATATTTGAGGCCCATCGCGGTGTACCTAAGATTTTTGATATGCTCCTTCCTTAGTCTTCTTATTCAAAGGTTAATCCCAACGGAAACTACTTGTCAGAAATTAGGTTTACAAATTTGCCTAACGAACAAAAAAATGCTTAACGTTTCAGAAAGTTTATCTCTTTCCGTCGTCGGAAGCAAAAAGAATACAAAGAATAAAGAAAAAAACTATTTAAAATATTTAAATTCAACTGTTGGAGAACACTTTAGTTTTTTTAAAGCAGTTACGTCTACAAAAACCGTTGACGTTCTGTTAAAATGACACATTATATCAAGTTAAACTTCAAAATTAACAATTACTACCTGATAACAATTACTTAATAAGGTAAAACGAAAAAGCCCCAAACTTTCTGTATGATTATTTTTAAGTTTTACGTATGTTATATTTATTTATGTTATGTTCTTTAAAATCAAAGAAGCGATTGTCATACATTACTAACATCTACAGATGTTATATATATTTATTTTTATTAGATTGAATTAAAAAAGCCTCTTTTATTTTTCTTTTAGAGGCTATCGCTTCTTTTATTATAATTTTGGAGTTATTAAAAATAAAACTAAAATTTTATAATACCGCCCAGAGAAAGCTACAATTAAAATATCAGCAATTTTGTAAAATTACATTATTTTGTAAAACTATGCAAAAATATTAGATTCTTAAAAGTCTCTTATTAAAGGTGTTGTGATATATCCATATCATTTTTTGTAAATTTGCTCATAATATTTTTCAGTCTTTATTCAGTTCAAGTAAAACGGTTCGTTTTTTCGTCTACTAACAAGGTTTTAGGACCGTTTGACACGGGACTTAAATTTAAGAACTGAAAAGTAATTTGGGTTACATTTTATAAAATATTGTATGGCAAGAAATATGTATGTATGTCACCATACATGATTACAGGTAGTAAATTTAGTACAAGTGCATGCGCAGAAAAGAGCGGGATTTATTGACGTTATTATTAATTTCTTGCAGTTGATTGTTGAATACAAAATAAAAATAAACTATACTATAACTATGGAAAAAGAAAAATTGACATTAGTAGCCGGTGCAGTTGGTGTAATTTTGTTAATATTAATACTAAAAAAGAAGGCGGAAAGGTATTGCGCATGTTCAGCTAATTGCATGCAAGAATTTAGAACATGTTATATTTTATTGCGTGCAATTTGACTAAAAATGCGCGCGCAACAAATTGTATACAATTTAGGCTGGAATATTGTCCCGTGTCAAACGGTCCTTACTTGATACGTTTTAACTGAACAGTTAAAACTGAGAGGTCAACTTTATGTTAGACGCAGCTATAGTCTATATTTTATACATGTCTATAGCATCTATTTCATTATAACTTCGGTACATATATTCTAGTATATAAAATATACAATACAAAATATTCTAGCCGTAAAGTCGCTTCATTCTGACTTATTAGTTGCTTTAGAGATTTTCTGACCCTTGATCGCTCTTTTTAAACTAAAATACGATTTTGAACACCCTCGTATTTTGTTAAGATGCATAAAACTTTATGCATAATGAAAATTTCCCAGAATCTTAAAAATATATACCAAATACAATTCTTGACCTCTGTTACGATGTTATTATAATGACTCAATAGAAATATCGAAGTATCATCCTGGTACAATAGAGGAAAAATATCAAAGACTTTGAACTTGGTCGCTACCAACAGACTATCTCACGATCAAACTGTGAACTTTGGACCTGAGGATATGAACAAAAGGATTAAGCGGTAGTGATTTTTTTTAATTACATTTAGGTGAAACCATCTTGTTCCTATTTTTTTTCGATATGTGGACTTTGAATAATGGAATTTCCGTTACAAGGCAAGAAATTAACATGTCTATGGCAACCTTGCAAGAAATAATAGTTCATATGTTACAAAAGATATTTTTTTTTACTAAAGTGCTACCTGGAGACAAGCTCAACCTGTATCAAGGAAGTATTTGCTACAGACTGCGATAAAGATCAATTAATACCAATTTTGGGAAAAAAGTACCAAAAATACCAAATTATTTCCAAAAAATACTAAATTAATACCAAAAATACCAAATTAGTATTATTCTTTTTAGTATCTAAAGAATTTAAGATATATGGAGCTTTAGGGCCTATTCATGTCAAACTACGATAATTAGGTCAGAAAAACATATAAGCTTAATTCGAGTTCCAAAAAAGTACGGTTCTAGAACGGTTTAAAACAATCGCACAGTCTAATTACGGCAATCATTCATGTCAAAAGTTGCAAAAAATCATATTGTGCCAGTGTTTTGAACCGTTCTAGAACCGTACTTTTGGGGAACTCGAATAAAGCTACTGTCATGACACGTTTAAAAAGTCATTTTAACGGTTCCATTAACATCGATACTTCAAAAATTTATAAAATAAAAACTAGACATAAGAAGTAATTGAATTTTTTGTACCGTTTTTGCGTAAAAACCATTTTTATGCATTGAAAAATTGCAAGCTTGGCAATTAATATCGGGTAAAAATATCCTATTTTTCAAATAGGCCAGCAACCTAACCTCGAAACGCAAGTAATTATTCTTAAGTTTATATAATTACTTAATATATATTACGAGGTATATTTTATTGTTAAGTAGGTACTTACCTTAGACACTAAATATAAAAACTTAAAAATACTTCATATAAAACAGGTCAACACCAAAAATTTTTGATCATGTAAAAAGCGCGAAGGCGGCTCATGTTCAATGCAAATGTGCTAGAAATGATGCAATCAGCTTCCCGACCGTCATCGTCGCCACGTGTGCGTCTAATCGACATCCACAGTTGCCAGATGTCCAACAAAATACCTGTTAAATACCAGATAAAACCATTTTATTACCAAATAATACCAGTTTATTACCAAGTAATACCCGATTAGTACCAAAAATACCAAATTAGTACCAAAAGTACCAAAAAAATACCAGTATTACCAAGTGCTTGTACAATAAATACCGCCAGTGGTTTGCCCCTCGAACACTTCCTATATCGGAAAGCAAAGCTAGAACTGGAACTGCAAATTATTGAAAAAAAGAAGAATTAAAATATCCTATACATATGCGGTTTACGGCTTTCAAAATTTAATTTGACCAAAACCACAGTTGTTTATTTACAAGTTAATTTCTTTCTTCATATCAACTGTGGTTTTTATGTTGGGACAAAACATATCAATGTATATTAATTAGTCTATCTTTTGTACATGTCAATGGTTTCAATAATTAAATACCTTATGACGTAAAGCAAATTATAATAAAAACCCCAAAAAATCGACGTTACAAAAAATTTGTCGTGGAAAATTATTATATTAATTAATATTTAATTTATCATTATTATAATTAGTATACTAAACAGAAATCTTGTTTATAACTTATAATCTATACCAGCATTTTTACGTAGAAAATAATATTACCCGATTATTGGTATATCAAATTACGTAAACCATAAATTATTTAACCAATCCTCTAATGAAAATTGTATTTTAATCATTTCCCATTAAATAATTTTCCTCTGATCTCGTGACCTTTAAAAAAATCGATATTACCATATTTGTCTCCTTCATATTATAGCATACACTGGAAAAACATTATATTATTCAAAAAAATACAATACTTTGATTATTTTTATGATTAATACAGGGTGTCCCAGAAATAAATGCAAGTATTTTAACTGATAGTACAGTTCAACCCCAGAAACACGCCTATGAGGTTTTTTTGGCAAAAAAAAATTTTGAAAATTCGGAATTTTTTGAAAAATTTTTTTGGAAATTTTTCTAGTTTTTATTTAAAAAAAATAATTTCTTGATAATATGGCAACGTAGGTAGTAGGTTAAATTTACAAGAAAGAAAATCCAGGAAAGATCCAGTGGTCAAAATTTTACCAAAAAAAACATTTTTTTGGAAATTTTCAAAGTAAAATAACGCCGTTATTTTGGACTTATTTGAAAAACGATAAAGAGAAAGTATGTTTCTTTTATCGAGATCTACCACCCCTTAAAATACTTGCACTTATTTCTGGGACACCCTGTATATTGTGTATTTTTTCTCGAAACTGCCTAAAGCTTGATTTTCATGCATCCGTTATACGTTGATACGATGGTCCGACGGTGCTCTGATCGGTCATAGCGTTTTCGCGCCACTTTTCATCCGTAAATATTTTACTTCAGCCCGTCAACGGACCCGTTCATACGATAACGGACGTTTTGACACTTTTTTGACACAAATCTAACCTTAATAAAAATATAAGTAAAATAGTAAAATCGTTATGGAAACGAAAATATAAAATAACACCAACGTATATCCAATAAACGGAGGCATGAAAATGCAATAAATTTAAAAACTGCGTTATTTTCTAACCAATCAAAGTCTTTAAATTCTACCAATAAAATTAATATCGTATCAACGTATCGTCGGACAACGGATGCATGAAAATCAAGCTTAAGTATTTTCCCTAGATCATATATACCCTACGTGGATAAGTAAATCACTATGGAAACTGTCGTAAACATATCCACGACTTCCATTTATCTTCTTTCTTTGTTGCACACGCGGTGCTTCTACTCTATCTATCCTTGTCGAGAACCTATCGTCCACGCGCCAAATTTGAACATTAATTTTAAAAATTTAATTTGTAAAATGCATATATTTGAACACTAAATTGAAAGTTTACTGTCACAAAAATTAATTTATATAAAAAATACATTTAGCCACTCCGTAGGAATGTCAATATTTGTAGGAAATCTCTAACCAGAAAGTGTATGCGTGTGGTTTAATATAAATAAAAGAACAACTGAATACTTTACTTGCCTATGAAAAGATAATTCGGGGACTTTTATATTACAACTTCCACACACCAAACTCGAGTATTTAAAAAGTCCAAAAAAAAATGAAGTATAATTACATTAACTTCTCACCGAACACACTTGCATCTTTGGCTATATAAAAGCGACCGATAAAAGAGTAATTAATACAATTTTTAAAATAAAAAACGCAAAAAACAAGCGTCGTTACACAATGGAAATAAGATTATGACATATGATTATGACAAGATTAATGGATAAATCAAAGTAACATTTTTTTTAAATGCATTTCATTTAAATAAAATGTTTGTTTTTTTCAGTGTATGTATATTGACCGGAATATTTTTCTTCTAATGTGCCAACTAGTCTACAAGCCTTCAAACCTGATTTCATTTTCTTCGAAACCCATTAAATGAAATAATTTTTAAAACCATAAATGGCTATAGAAATTAGTCTTTGGATAATTTTATAGTTTATTAGAATTGTGGTTATACAGTCCTCGTCAATACGAACGCATATTTTAAAAGTATAGCTTTAAATATACCTATTTACTCCAATATAATTTAGGAAAATTTAGGAAAAGAATTTGACAATGTATGTAGATCATATAGTACCGTATGATCGAAAAAAAAAACGGTGTTCAAACTTTCACCAAAATATCAACATTTTGTTTTACCTCGTATAATTGACAGATGGAAACTTTCATTTTTAATTTAGAAAGATATACTAAAAAGTCAAATAATCTAGCTACAAATTGATTAAAAAATCATCAAATCGGCCCACTAGAACAAAATATATTAAAATACACCAAAATTTTAAAATGCCCTTTTTTCGTGCCGTTGAGTGTACAGGGTGGGTCAAATTCGACGCTTTTAAATGGAAACACCCTTTTCTATAGGAGATAGACGAAAACTAATATCAGTGTCTGGAGCTCAATTTTCATCAAAAATATTATGGTGAAAACCGCACATCAATATCTGTTACCGTTTTGGAGTTACGGGGTGTTTTTAAAAAATGTGCATTTTCAATAAATCGCTGTAACTTTTTTTTCTTTGGAAAATGTTGTATTTCTATGAAAACATTTCCAAAGCACCTTTTTACGTAGAATTTATGGTTTAAGTATATATTTTTTAAAATTAATAATTTAAGAGTTATGAACAGAATAATAGATTTTTTATTTGGGACACCCTCTATATTTTTAATTAACTGAAAAGAATTTAAAATTACCTTTCCAAAAATATAGCACACTTGATATTTTGTTATAATCCCCTTAGAAATACAGAATTTTTAAAAGTTCGCCACTTTTAACTAGTAGGCTTTGGACCCCTTATTGATGATATGTCCTTAATGGAACTCGAAAACATATTTTTCCAGCAAGACGATGCACCGCCTCTGAACGCTAAAGTTATCAGCAAATTTTTGTAGCCAATTTCAAGAGTAATTGAATAGCTAACCAAGATCTCAGCCGTTAGCCGTCGAGGCCGCCTGACCATGGATCTAATCCTATGGATATATTTACGGAAGAATAAAGGTTCTTTATTCTTCCATATAATCTAAACAAGAATTAGAAATACTTAGCAGTTATGAGAGGGTATCTTTCACCCTCACTGAGTTAATGAATTCCGCGAGAAATGTTCAAAAACTGCCCCGTCTGTCCATAACAGAAGATAGTCGATATGTCGAACACCTGTAGCAAAATCTCATGTCTTGGTTTGCTATTTATTTTTATTGTTATTAGATATAGTTTAAATGTGTTGTGATGTTGGTTAAATAATATTTTAAATTGTTATAAAATTCTGCATCTCTCATAGCAAATATTATTTTCGTTTTAATTGCACACAGCTAGATTTTTTTTTGCATTACAGCCGGTGCCGTTCAAAGCCTACTTATTTAAAGCGGGCGAATTTTTATATACTCTATATCTCGAAGAGGAATCGAGCAAAATATCAAGTGTGTTATATTTTTTGAAAGGTAATTTTAAATTATTTTCAATAAATTAAAAATATACAGGGTGTCCCATATAAAAAATCAAATTTTCTGTTGATAATTTTTAAATTATTGATTTAAAAAAAATATACTTAAACCAATAAATTCTACGTAAAAAGGTGTTTTGGAAATGTTTTCATAAAAATACAAATTTTTCCATAGCAAAAAAGTTACAGCGATTTGTTAAAAATGCACATTTTTGAAAAACACCCCGTAACTCCGAAACGGTAACAGATATCGATATGCGGTTTTCACCATCTTGTTTTTGACAAAAATTGAGCTCCAGTCACCCATATTAGTTTTTGTCTATCTCCTATAGAAAAGGGTGTTTCCATTTAAAAGCGTCGAATTTGACCCACCCTGTACAGGGTGGCTCGAATTCGACGTTGATCATTGGGATTTAGGAAACCATAAGAGATAGAGGATCGGTTAAATGGAGGCAAAGTTGCGCTATTTGATGTTCAATAAAATGCCGTACTGCATTTTTATTTTTAATTTTTTTTGCATAAAATATTTTGGTGATGAAATTTTCTGTACGAAACGTAGACAAAAATATCAAAGTGACTATATATAGTGTTTTAAGAGTGATGAAAGGATTTAATTAAATTGAAAAAAAAATCAGGTCCGTATTTAAAAAAATTAAGTTGATGATGGTCGCCAGAAGCCGAAACGTCAGAGTCAATATTTAATCACACAGATTTATAGAGCAGAAAAAGTGACCATGAAAATGTGTTTATCATTTTAAGTTATCTTAACAAATAAAGCCAGGAAACAATAGAAAACGAAATTGAAAATTTCGGTTTTTTTTTCGAATATATTCGGAAGTATTCGGAATTTTTCCAAATGCAATACGGCATTTTATTGAGCATCAAATTGCGCAACTTTGCCTCCATTTAACCGATCCTGTATCTCTTACGGTTTCCGAAATCCCAATGATGAGCGTCGAATTCGAGCCACCCTGTACTTGAGAAATTCACCAGTGCAATATCGGACACTTACTCAGAAACACCCTGTATTATTAAACATAAATTAACGAATTTATTCAGTCCCTTTTCAAGAAATGCAATAATTTTAACTAAAATATTACGGAATATATACAGGGTGGCCCATCGAAAACGTTCCGCAAGGCATAACGGCCAGGGTAATTTTTTTTCAGAAAATTCAAAAACACGTCAATTTTGTTTGTGAGGGGGACAATTTTTGCCCCAAAAATGATTGCAAAATCTTCAACCCTCTAAGCGAGGGTGTCATCCCCCATTTTTTTTTTCAAATGGGAAGGGGGTCAAGTGGTACCGCATTGAAAAGGGCTTTCTATTCTCTATACTTTCCCGCTTC
Source organism: Sitophilus oryzae (assembly GCF_002938485.1). Lineage (NCBI taxonomy): Eukaryota > Metazoa > Arthropoda > Insecta > Coleoptera > Curculionidae > Sitophilus > Sitophilus oryzae. Next base: position 9,479,328 of record NW_022146501.1, read on the forward strand.
GTTTTTGAAAATCGGTATTGAGAAAATATGAAGGATTGAAATTTGAAAAGTTTAGTTTAAACATTTATCAGAGTAAATGATAAGAGGATAACCCCTACGACCAATTTGCTTGGTGTGAAAAACCCTAAGAAATTGAACGTGTGGGCTGGTATTTTAGAAATTATATTGTGAGTCCTTTTTTTCTTCCTGGAAATCTAACAGGTGATATGTAATTGGATTAACTGGAAAATACCATCGACCCAACCCTAACTGATATCATAGAGAACAATCCTGGATACGTTGAAGCGGAACTAATATTTCAACAAGACGGTGCACCTCCACATTACTCTCAAAATGTACGTAATTATTTAAACAATAACTTTCCCGTTCGGTGGATAGGACGAAGGGGTGCAATTGAGTGGCCTCCCCGGTCACCCGACTTGACTCCTTTAAACTTTTTTCTATGGGGAATGGGGACACATAAAAAGTAAAGTATATAGCACTCCACCCGCCTCATTAGAAGACCTGCGAAGACGAATTATTGATGTTTGTTGCGAAGTGACCCCGCAAGTTCTTCAGAATGTTCTAGAACGGGTTGAAAATAATTTGTATTAGTGTATGGAGGTTGACCGGCAACATTTTCAGCATTTTCTTCATTAATAAGATAAGTTTTTGTTTATTAATTCAATTTATGTTTTTTTGCAAAAAAAGTACTTTTCAAATTTCACTCTTTCATATTTTCAAAATGACTCGACCGATTTTAAAAACTTTGAATGAAATGAACGCAATGAAAAAGCCCTTTTCATTGCGACGCCACTTGACCCCCTTCCCATTTGAAAAAAGTTGGGGGATGACACCCCCGCTTAGAGGGTTGAAGATTTTGCAATCATTTTTGGGGCAAAAGTTGTCCCCCTCACAAACAAAATTGACGTGTTTTTGGATTTTTCGAAAAAAAAATACCCTGGCTGTTATGCCTTGCGGAACGTTTTCGATGGGCCACCCTGTACATACAGATAATAATGATATATTATGTATTTGCGAAATGTCACAAATCCACTTAGCGTTGTTTAAATAATAAATGTTGATATTTTTTCGGTCCTTTTATTTATTTACTTGACGTAAGTCGTATGCGAATTAGTGTCGTCTAGGCATCATGTGCGAAAAATTACTGCCACGTGCGTAAGTGTTATGAACTTGGTTGGGCTGGTGGATTTTTTATCGCTTTTAATTATATTAATTATGGAAAATTGAATAGAATATTTGATAGAACTGTTAAAATATTATTAAAAAAATATAATTTCAAAAATTCTTTTTATACCGAGTGACATAAAAATGTCTTACAAATTTTTATTTGATTGTTTTTTATCAAAAAATATTAAAAACATTTAGGATTTTAAAAATCAAAAGTTGTATGTGAAAGCCTTCGACTCTGTAAACAGAAATGCACTTTGGGCAATTATGAAAAAGTTCGGAGTACCCAACAAATTTCTTATACCATGTCTAAAAGCCTCCATAACAACGTCAAGAGTGTCACATCATGGATAACTTAGCGATCCCTTCTTAACTACAGGAGTTAAGCAGGGATGTGTCTTAGCGCCTCTCCTATTTAACATATTCATGGCAGCGCTCTCCATTATAGTGGCAGCAAACTGCAGGAAAGAGGATTGGGCATTAGATACAGATACGACGGCGGTCTGTTCAACATACAAAGACTCAGGGCAAAAACACTTACATAATTCATCACAGAGCTTCAATACGCTGCGCTAATAGTTGCAAAAACGTTACAGCGTTACATAAGAAATGTTTGGAAAAAAAACATAAAAAACATATACCTGGGCATACGAGGCTTTGCACCTTAAGCTGAACATCGATAAAACTAAAATCATATGCGCTCCCCCAGATCACAACAATGCTATAAAAATCGGAGAAGAACTATTGGAATATGTAGCGGAATTCAATTACTTCGGCATCGGCAGTTTGATTTCGGAAAAGGCTAATATCGACTCTGAAATTCAGCAGAGGATTAGCAGCGCCTCAAGAGCATTCTGGAAATTAAAAGACAGGGTTTTCTACAATCATAACTTAAGCACAAAAACGAAACTTGCAGTGTACCGAGCAATAATAATTCCGATAATAATTCCCACCACGTTATACGGAAGCGAAACCCGGGTGCCGTACCGCCGACACATGAACGCATTAAACAAGTTGTAACAGAGACACCTTAGACAAATCTTAAGAATCCGGTGGTTCCATCATGTCTCAAACGTATGGGTCCTTGAAAAAGCTAACTGCGATAGTATTGAAGTCATGGTTACAAAATCTCGATTAAGATGGGCTGGTCACGTACGTAGAATGCAAGAAAACCGCATACCAAAATCTCTGCTCTACGGTGAGCTTGTAGACGGTAAGAGGAGGCCGGGTGTACAACTGAAAAGGTACAAGGACATTTTCCACGAAAATTTAAAGGAGATTAACATGCAGAATGAGTGGGAAGAGGCAGCTCACAATAGAACTCAATGGAGAAGAATTGTAATCTCAGTTAACAGCGACCAAAAAGTAAAGAGGCAACAAAGCAATGAGCTTTTTGAATGTCCGGAGTGCAGTAGGCAGATAACATCACGTATCGGGCTTTTCAGTCACAGAAAAGAACCGTGACCATCTTCTGATGCGTGTCGAATACTCGTCAGCGAGTAGTGGCAGTATGTATGTATGTCATTAAGGAACACCATGTACAGTAAGATATGCTATACTATAAAACATTTTTAATTTTAAAATGTGCAATACTATTTCCTACATATTTTATAAAATAGGTTGTATTAAAAATCTCAAAATAGGAAACATGATATTCAGAGATACACGAGGTCATAAACCTATATTATTTATTTCCACTAAACAAAATCAACAATTATTTCTTATTGACGTACATATAAAATACTTAATATTATTGTCCTTCCTGGACTTGCACTAAAAATGGACGTCAAGCATGTTATTTAAGCACTAACACGTACCTATAGTCTGTTATGAATATAAATTTTAAATTATTGCATTTATGCCGTAAATAGCACGAATTTATATTTAATTATCAATTAAAAATAAAAAGCAGATCTCATAGATTTATGTACATGACTAATTATAGATGTGGTGACAATGACTCTTCAATATTCGTATAAAAATTTCAGTATTCCTTTTTTTTATTTATTTTTCACATTCTATTAGCCTAATTAACTAAATTGAGGACGAGACTAATTAATTAACTAAATTGACATATGATTTTTATTCCACGTTCCACATTATTTCTTATTTTCTTATGTCATCATCATCATAATCGTTATATCCATCTTAATCTCTAAGGGATTTGATTATGTGCATGACACTTTATTTGTGGTGTGTAGTGACGTTGGTAGCGAATATTTCCATTCGAATTTTGCAGGAAATTTCAGAAATTTCCGAAATATTCGGTCCCAAAATCGCGAATATTCGAAAAAATCCGAATTTGGCAAGAAATTTCTTTTCAAAATTCAAGACATTGAGCAAAAATTTAACGAAAGTGTATCAAGTATGCCTATTCTTAAATCAGAAGAAAATTGAGCTTCTTACGTTGAGTGGTTTGAGCAAGATCGTGATTAATCAGTGACTCAGTCACTTAAGGATTTTATATTGTATTAGTATAGATTTTATTATTACAGTTTTTAAACATTGTTATTTAACATTTGTTTTGACTTTTAATTCATTTAAATAATGTTTTGCTAATCTAAAATTCATCAAACAAACATTTAATTTCAAATTCAAAATTCAAAAAATAAAATTAGCATCGACAAAAACATTCAAATATGTTTTCCATTCTCTTAAGTCAAATTCTTCTTATTGTTGTTAACTAAATTATCAATTCGCAAATAACCGTTTTGTTATTTAATAAGGACAACACAAAAGAAAATACGCCCATACTCTCTATACACGCGTACGTCATAAATGTCAACGACACACACCGACAAACACCAGCGTAATTAGCCGAGAACCAGATGTAAAAATTTCACCATCGACTAAAATTTCGAAAAAAAGCGGTCTTGCCTACGGCACTGTGCGGTCACAAAGATACACACGTATATGCGCCAAAATATACAGATCGATTTTTTTAACCTGTCACTTACGCCATGGAGGTAAATTGCAAAATGGTGGTAGTTATGGTGAGAACCATTTCCAAAATTTTTCTTTCGTAAAAATTTAAAATGACTATATTTTCAAGAGTCAATCAATGAGGGACGCAAGCAACACATTTTTCAAAAATATTACTGATGCGTTATGCAATTTTTACATATATTATTTGGTATCAATTAAACTTTTAGATGCGTAATCGAGGGCGCGATTTTTAAATTCATTGTTACCAACCATGGAGATATTCGGCGTCGCGCTGACTAGGGCTCGAACTCACTGACGACCAAGTCGCAACGACCTGGCCGTCGCGTCGGCTGGCCGGATATATTGCGTTTTTAGCTGCGGCCAGATGAACGACCAGTTTCAACAGAGTTGACAAATCTAACGATTATTTACATTTTACCAATTAGAAAATATTGTTTCAGAAATGTTAAAATATCCGAGTTAACTAAAAAGCGAAGTTGCTATTTACAACAAACAAAAAGGATTGTGTACGCGCGACCGACAAAAAGGGAGATATTCTGTTTCTTTTTTCTACTGGTATGGCGCCCTTATCGACTTCAGAAGTAAACATATTAGGGCTATCGTAAAAAAAGATCGTCAGACACTGGCTCTAAATATAAGCAGGTAGAAAGTTTAGCTTCCAGTAAACATTGAGTTTACAATATAACGAAGAATTATAATTGATTTAATGGTTTTAGAGGTAGGTGCGTCCTGGCCGGTGCGACCTGGTCGTCAGTGTGTTCGAGCCCTAACTGGAATTTAAATTTCGCGCTGGGGATTCAGGTGGTATTAGCTCTGCTGTAAAAAATGTGAAGTTGCCGCATTTATTTATTTATTTATTTCCAGACATAGTCAATCGTTTTGACACTTTAGTTTTGTATTAAGAGTTGAAAAAGAGTCGTTGAAATTTGAAAAGATTGGTACTTAATAAAAATTAGTGTGATAGCAGAAATGTAAATATTAAAATCCCTATGTGTAGATTTATGAGAATTTTTTTGTACTGTTTGACTCAATAATTGAGATTTTATATTGATTTCATATTATCTGTAAGATATATGAAACAAAACTTAAATCAATTACTTTATAGATGAAAATGATATTATAAGTATCCATAGATAGCAAATCATCCTTTCTATTTCATTAGCAAAGAAGAAAAAAAACAACCGGACTTTGGGATGAAAGAGAAAAAATGTTAAGGTCGTGGTAATGCCCATCCTTTTTATTCATAATACATATTCATAATATCCTATCTGGTAAATGTTAAAGTGATATTAAAAGTGCAGATATGTTTTAAAGTTTTTATTTCTTTAAATTTGTTATTATTTATTTCATAATTACGATTAGGATACCTAATAACTAAAGTCCCTAGATAATAAGGGCTGTATTCCGTTCCTTTCTTAACAGTTTTCTGCTTTGTTTTTGTTCTATTTATTGGGGTCGAACATAAAGAAACACTATGGACTGTATATTTTAACATTTAATTCAACTTTTCTAATATTAAGGTTTACATAAAATACAAGCAGAAAGGTTCGGATTTTGACGCGAATGAATTCGCACCCTGTGCCTTTCACTTTCTCCGAAAGCGTCCCTTTTTTACGTACCATATGTTTCTTTTCGTACCATAAATTCTCGACATCAGTACACAGGTACCTACTCATTTTTATGTTACTAAGAAGGGCTAACTAGTTAGGGTTAAATTATATAAATGAAAGGAAATTATTAAATAATACTTAACAGTTTTAGTTTACTACATTTAATTTTTCTATAAGCTCCCAGACTGCAATGTTGTGAGCAGGCAATCTTTAAGAGGGGTCTGGGTTGATTCTCCCTGTTGGAATGATAATATCCTGTGATATCAAAAATGAAATTAAAATAAAATAAATACACACAACCAAACTTATATGGAATCCCTCTTTATTTCTGACTAAATTTCTGGCATGGAAAAAAATTGGTATACAACTTTAAGATAATGCTTTTTGTTGTAAATAAACATGATAATAAAGAATAAACGATTGCTGCAATTTATTTTCTTGTGAATTTTTTATTGAATAGTAAAATCACGATTGTTCGGTAATTTTTATTCGATCGAAAAAAATAAAAAAATTCCTTATGTTGGATTAACAGATGTACAGAGGGAAAAAATATTGCTCTGATTAAAGAAGGAATGCCCCAAAGAGACGTAGCAGAAATAGTATGCGTTACCCAGGGTGATGCATCGAAAACATATGCAAGGTACTTGAAACTAGTAACATACAAGAACAGGCCCATAAAAAGTCGTCAAAGAGTCACAAGTGAACAACAAAACCGCCTTGTGTGCCAAATTGCTAGGAGAAATCCTAATGTTTCTCATCCGGAGCTACAAAGACAACTTCTGGCAGCTACCAGTGTGAACGTTTCAGTTGAAACCATAAGAAAAAGGCGCTTCGTACTCTAGGGTTGTACAGCAGGAGAGAGTTACGGGTCCCATAGTTATCTCGACAAAATAAAATTGACCGGCTAAATTGGTGCCTTCAACATCAAAACTGGGCAACTGAGAATTGGGAAAATGTTCTTTTTTCGGATGAGACCAGAATTGGCCTAAGATCAGATGGCCATTGACTTCGGGTTCTCAGAGCTCCAGGAAGACGAGCGAGACTCTAGGCTGCCAACTCTGTATCAAGATATAAAGGAGGAATTGTAATGATTCGGGGAGGTATTATGATGAGAGCAAAAACTCCATTGTTACCACTTCAACAAACTTTAACGGGTCGGAGGTATGTTGATTTAGTGCTAGAACCAATCGTTAGTCTTTGAAGAGCTGCTGGGATAATTTTAACATCAAACATCATGCACGATAGTGCACCTCCCCATACTAGCAGAGAATGTCTTGAAATGGAAGGTGTCATAGTTTTGTAGTGGCCTGCGTGTTCACCAGATCTAAATCCTATCGAATACTTGTGGGACCAGCTCAAAAGAAGGCTTAGAGCTCGTAGAAACAATCCGGGAAATCTCGCACAACTTATTGATGCAGCATTAGCAGAATGGGAAAACATATCCCAAGACAACGTTGATAATTTAATAAGATGCATGCCAGCTATCCGAAGCTTGCATAAGGGCTAGAGGTGGCAACAAGGATTACTAAAATTATCAATTTTCTTTTTGTTTTTGCTTTTTTACCTTTAAAAATTTAAATCTCATTTTGTTTCAGAAACCAAAGAGATACCATTGTGTTTATTTCGTGAACTGATTGCTATATGGATTATTTTTCATTAAAAGTCATTGGTAAGGAGTAAGGACTGAGTTTTATTCATAACTCAAAATATTACGTCCCAAAAATTATGAAAAATAATAGATGATCCCATATAAGTTTGGTTGTGTGTATGTTGAACTACAAAAAGACAAAATTAGCCCAAAACTACTGTGTTTGAGATTTCTTCGGTTTTTAATGTTATGCGTACCTACCGCTATCAATTCAAAGCCGTTGTTCTCATAACCTAGTGCATATCTTCACGTTGCTCCTATACGATTATGGTTATAACGACACCGGTTATAACAATCGTCGTTCGATTTGTAATTGCAAATGGTCATCATTATCTGCCGATCGATTGATCTTTAAACATGCATCTCACATGGTTTCGACACAGACCTTTACAATTACCACTAACCTGCCTTAATAATAGGACACTTAAGGTTATTTATGCGTATTTACACCTGAGATGACTGTTTTAAAATTATTGTCAGGCCTTCTAAATTGACGCCTACGATTTTTTCGTCCAAATGTACTGCAGCACATAGGAGCTTGGGCTCAAAAGGCAAATTCCAATCCTCTAACTCCCAGTAGGTGACGTATGAAGAATATACAACGGTGAGAAACACCTCACTATAGTATTGAGTAATAAAAAGAATTGAAAGAGAGAAATATTTGCTCAGCAGTTAAAAGACAATACCATAATGTGGTATAGTGATGCTTCCAAAACCAAAGCAGGTACAGGGATAGGAGTGTTTGAGCCTAAAACTAAATACTCCGAACCATTGGGTACCTACTCCAGCATCTTTCAGGCAGAAATCTAATGCTATCGAAAGATGCGAACAACTTATCTTAGAGCTTTCGGAATATATTTATTCCATGCTCAGGACACTTTGGAAATAGAAAGCTATAAAAGTCAAGTAGCAATAACTTACTCAACATGGTAAAACCTTTTATAAAACTACACTAAAAAATCGGCTTAAAAAATAGACTGAATATTGGAATATGGATAGATACTCGTATAGTATACAGGGTTGTCCACCACATACGACACGGAGTATTGTAGCTAAACGATTAGATTTTTACAAATTGTAAGTTTTGGGTTCGTTGAATGACTATTAGAGCTACAATTTAAAAATATTTTTACAAGATACAAAGTTTCCCAAATAAATAAAAAATATCAAAGTTGTATTTTTTTAAATGGAACACCCTGTGTATTATTGCATTTTTAGTTTCTACGATTAAAATAAACGTAAATTTGATTAAGGTTTATTACACTTACACCTTACCGTTTTTGAAATATTTTCAATTTTGTGAAATTGCAGTATAAATTTTAAGGCTTCATTTCTCCCAGGGTATCAAAGTTTTTAACCTAAATATTTACTGAAGTTTATTTATTAATCAGTTATTGTGTTGCAATAATAAAAATTATACTACCTTATATAGAGTGTCTAAAAATTTATTTTAAATAACTACTAGCTTTAAACGGCAATAACTTGTTTAATTTAAATGGAACACCCTGTATATTTTAGGAGAGTCAGATGCACAATTTAATTGTCTATCAAATTGTATTATACCACTTTTTACCTATCCCTTCAAGTTTCGTAGAAAATGCATTTTCTTATAATTTAGACCTCATTTATCAATATACCCATGGAATATTGACATTTTAGATTGTTTTTAAACAGCAATGTGTTGGGGTTGTACAGGTTAGTAATATTATCGTTTTTAGTAAAACGAGTATATTACTAGCCCATTTGTATGCAAAAAGAAAACTATTTAAATCTTTATAAAAGAGTATACCATTAATTAAATATACCACCAGTATTTCCGACCAAATACATATTAATTACATACTTAATTGTGTTCGTTAATAAATTATTCTAAATAAGTGTGGATTTGAATCAGAAATCAATATAATAATAAGTTATGAAAATGAAAGTCTCTGTTATAAATAAGCATTTGTCAAAAAATAAAATTTCATTTTTAAGGTGTTAGTTTTTTACCACACTGTCTAATACCACACTGTCTAATACACATACATAATTCAGTTTTTTTAGTATTTGGAGCAATTATTATTAATCAACGCAAACAGTCAATTAATGTATTTTGAATACTGGAATCATATTAATTGGTCGTCTTTAACAAATATTTAAACAGTTTTTTTTTATTTTTTAATGAAATAAACGAACTATATCGACAATATTAGTATCTGTACTTTAAAATTTGGTATACTTTAAAAATAATCTAAAGTATTCCATGGGTATATTGATAATGAGTTCTAAATACAAGAAAATGTGCATTTTCTAGGAAACTTGAAGAGATAGGTAAAAAAATATGCATAATACAATTTGATAGACATTTAAATTGTGCATCTGGATTTCATAAAATATACAGGGTGTTCCATTTAAATTAAAACGTTCTTGCCGTTAAGTTAGTAATTATTTAATATAAATTTTAGACACTCTGTATACGGTAGTAAAATTTTTATTATTGCAACACAATAACTGATCAATAAACTTCTCTGTAAATATTTATATGAAAAAGTTTGATACCCTCGGAAATTTCAGCCTTAACATTTTTATATTTACCTCACAAATTGAAAAATATTTCAAGAACGGTAAGGTTTAAGTGTAATAAACTCCTAATAAAATTTACCTTTATTTTAATCAGAAACTAAAAATGTAATAATATACAGGGTGTTCCAATTAAAAAATACAACTTTGATTTTTTTATTTATTTGGAACACTCTTGTGTCTTGTAAAATTATTTTTAAATTTGTAGCTCTTACTAGTCCTTCAACGAACCCAAAACTTACAATTTGTAAAATCTAATCGTTTAGCTACAATATTCCAAAATCGTATGGTGAACAACCGTGGTTGTATAGATTAACAGCACTAAATGTATAATATATAATTATAAATATTTAAACTTTATTCTTACTGAAAAGACGATTTTCATATACATAAATTTACTTATCAATATTTTTAATAATGTTTTTTAACCATTTAAAAACATTATTAATCAATATTTTTGTATAATTTCATTTCTTTGTTAAGTGTTTTGTGTAATTCCCACATAAGTAATAATTATAAACAATATGGAATGACGCGATTTTTATCACCATTGCGTGATTTGAATTAAAAATTTTATCAATCACAAGTATCCTACGATTTCAGTGAATATCCGAGAGTAAAGCCCGCGCGTACCGTATCGGATCGACCAGCAAAAGCGACTGCGACCATCGTATATAGACGGCGCCGGCGTCCACTAATACATTTCGAGTCTGTAGAGGCCAGGAGCCCCTACTCTACCTATCTACGATAGTCGGTCACCGCCCTCGCCGTTTCTCGCCGGACTGGTACCGATTCAGTGCGCGTACACCTTAAAGGCGGCATCCCACGGCGTGTGTATCGGCGATCCTGGCTCATAGCTTGAGTTTCCGTCTAGGCTCGCCTAGGCTTGGCTCGTTAATCTGGGCTTGGCAAGTGGATGCGATCCTCCACGATGCGTGAAAGGTCGTGAAGAAGGCTCGTGTTGGTTTGGCAAATTTAGTTTTTAGTCGTGCCAGTGGTGTTGCAACATGAACGAAAAATCGGGACGAACACAAAATGCAGCTTGTGTTGCAGCCGCTTATTACATCATGTTGCGGAATTTTTGAACCAACAAGAACGGCAAAAAGTGTTGGTGGGAGAGTGTCTTGTATTAAAGCCGCAATATGTAAGTACTTTTATAGGTTGCCCCTTTAAATTCAATACAATTTGATATAGCATACTGGGGAGGGGTGAAAACTAGTCCTATTTATTTTTTGTATCTGTCATTCTTCTGTATATAAAAAAAGTGAAGAATTTTTAGAATTTTGGCTGCAAGGAAAATTTAAACAGTTCTTATTAACTTGTAGTTTTACAAATACCTATTTGGTTGGTATGTTTTTAAAAGTTAAACGGTTTTATTGAAAATAAAAGATAATATGGATGTAGATTATACTAAATCACTTTATATTGATATTATAGCGATTGACTTATTTATTGTCTATGTATCTTTAAGTCAAGACGACACTGATACTGAACCGTACCCTGTACTCGTTTCGAGGACCATTGCGTGATTTGAATTAAAATTTTATCAATCACAAGTATCCTACGATTTCAGTGAATATCCGAGTATTAAGCTCCGCGCGCACTGCATCGGATCGGACCGACCAGCAAAAGCGACTGCGACCATCATCGTACATAGACGGCGCCGGCGTCCACTAATACATTTCGGCCTGTAGAGTGCCAGATTCCTACCTCATACCTATCGATAGTCGAGTCACCGCCCTCGCCGTTTCTCGCTCGTGACTGGTACCGATTCAGTGCGCGTACACCTTAAAGAGGGCGCGCACTGCATCGGATCGGACCGACCAGCAAAAGCGACTGCGACCATCGTACATATAGACGGCGCCGGCGTCCACTAAACATTTTCGGCCTGTAGAGGCCAGATTCCTACCTCTGCCTATCTACGATAGTCGAGTCACCGCCCTCGCCGTTTCTCGCCGAACTGGTACCGATTCAGTGCGCGTACACCTTTAATATTTTTATTAACATTTAGACACTAAGAAAATATTATTTTGTATATAATGGCAAATATTGTCTGGTTTAAGTCTTTTTGCGTTGAGGTATGAACGTAGCCTTGAAGGTATTTTTAATGGTAATTTTATTGTTCTATTTAATAATTAGAGATATTATCAAGTTTTGCTACGATGTTTTTAATATTAAATGAAATGCATTTCATTTAAATTAAAATATACCATATTTTCTTTCAAATGTGTAACAAACACTATTAGTAGGGGAGCCCAAGTTGCTTTTTTTAAACCGATACGTTTGAGTCCTTGAAAAAGCTAACTGCGGGAGTATTGAAGTCATGATTACAAAGTCCCGCTTAAGATGGGCTGGTCACGTATGCAGAATGCAAGAAAACCGCATACCAAAATCTCTGCTTTACGGTGAGCTTGTAGACGGTAAGAGGAAGCCGGGTTGACAACTCAAAAGGTACAAGGATATTTTCCACGAAAACTTAAAGGGGATTAACGAGCAGAATGAGTGGGAAGAAGCAGTTCACAATAGAACGGAATGGAGAAGAATTCTAAAGTCAGTTAAGAGCGACAACCAAAAAGTAAAGAGGCAACAAAGCAATGAGATTTTTGAATGTCTGGAGTGCGGTAGACAGATAACATCACGTATCGGGCTTTTCAGTCACAGGAAAGCTCATGAAAGAAAACGCCTTGCGTGACCATCTTCTGATGTGTGTCAAATACTGGTCAGCGAGTAATGGAAGTATATGTATAAATAAATATTTTTTAAACCCTTTAACTAAAAATATATACATTATCACAGACTTACACTAACTAACTTAACTAATAAAATGCACTTAACTAATGTAAATACTAAGTCGAAAAAAGAACTAAAAAAACTGTATACAAGGTGGTCCGAACTGTATTCAGGAAACTTCGGCAGTATATTCTGCACATAAAAATAAGTAAAAAAGTTCGTATAAATGTATTTCCTAAAATGCTTAGTTTTGGAGATACAGGGTGTAGAAATTTAAATTTTATTTCGATTTTAAATAGTTTCTAAAGTAATGTCAATATTTGGATGAAAATTGATCTCTGGGAGTTTTTTAATAATTTTTTCTGCGAAAAAATGATGATAAAACCGTTTCTTTTGAACTGTTGGCACAAAAGCATTTCAAATTTATGATTTCAGTCTAATAACTATTTAGTCAACATGTTTAATAATTTATGGGGTAAAAATGTATACAGGGTGTTTCGAAAAATCTGGTCATTGATTCCTGCTTAAAGCGCTTGACGTAAAAAGCTGATTTTTGGAAAACGGATTGACTTTAGGGTGTAGAGGTTCAAGAAGGGATTTTTCGAAACTCGAATTCTAAGGGGGTGAAACCACCCCTCAAATATTAGAATATTTTTTTTGTTTAAAAACCGGTGAGTTTTTCGGGAAAACTCTTAAACACGTATATTTTATTTTGTTGTTTTACATATTTTAAGATTTTATAAAAATTTATACAGGGTGTTTTATAAAATATGACCAGTGAGTAATCACGCTTCTGCTTAAACTGCTTGACGTTTAAAGCTGATTTTTGGCAAACAGATTGACTGTGGGGTGTAGAGGTTCGATAAGAAGGGGTTTCTCGAATCTCAAATTCCAAGAGGGTGAAAACGCCCCTTAAATATTACAATATTTGTTATTTAAAAAACGGTTAGTCTTTCGGGAAAACGCTTGGACACGCATAATTTATTTTGTTTTTTACATATTATGATTTTTTTTTAAATCATACAGGGTGTTCCAAAAAGTTGGGTAATTATGATTAACCACGATTCTACTTAAACTGCTTGACGTAAAAAGCTTATTTTTGGCAAAAGGATTTTTCGAAAGTCAAATTCCAACATATCGCCATATTGTTTTTTCTCATGCTGACATAAATGTGAGAAAAATTTATCCAGTTTGTATGTTAATGAAAATTCTTGCTTTGCTTTATCACCACCATTACAAATGATTAATTCGACGCGAACGAAGTCGCGGGTACACGCTAGTATTAATATATAATAATATAGTAATGTTCAAAGTTAATGTGCTATGGTAACATATTTTGTAGTTTTCAGAATTAACTCCTTTCGTGCCAGAACTACATATATCTTCATCTCTCTCTTTAGTTTCATTTTTTAGTCACTTTAACAATAAAAAAAGAAGTAACCAAGGTAAATTAATATACCTGCAATTGCAAGATTTTGAATCTTTCAGAGTTCTTCATACTTTACTGACATTTAATGTAAGTAACTTTAAAGTGTAATGTATGAATATTTCCTATTTTGTCGTTTTTCAATGACGTCTAATAACAAACTGTACATAAAGAAAAAAATCGTTTGAATAACGTAAAAAATGTCAATGCTTATCATCTGTTCTGTTTACAAAACACACAAGTGCATTCCAACGCAGGCAGTAGCATTTAACAGAAATGTGTTTGTTTAGGTACGTATAAATAAAATGCAGTAGGCGATGCGTCATAGAGCAAAAGTGCACGTAGACGACACGTGTATGTGGTATTGTTGACCCTCGTTCATAAAATAGTGATTCAATGAAGATCACTGTCATTTTATATGTAAAATTATATATGAAATGTTATCGATCGTCACTTCCAAACCAACTGGACACTGTTTTTTTTCGATCATACGATATAATAAAAATAAACGAATAAAATTTTTTAAAAATTTATACAGGGTGTTTCATAAAATATGACCACTAAGTAATCACGATACTGCTTAAACTGCTTGACGTTTAAAGCTGATTTTTGACAAACGGATTGACTGTGGGGTGTAGAGGTTCAATAAGGAGGGTTTTCTCGAATCTTAAATTCCAAGAGGGTGAAAACGCTCCTCAAATATTACAATATTTGTTTTTTAAAAAACGGTTAGTCTTTCAGGAAAACGCTTGGACAAGCATTATTTATTTTGTTTTTTTTACATATTTTGAAATATTTTAAAAAATCATACCGGATGTTTCAAAAAGTTGGGTAATTGATTAACCACGATTCTGCTTAAACTGCTTGACGTAAAAAGCTTATTTTTGGCAAACGGAATTTCCGAAAGTCAAATTCCAACGATATGTAACTACCCGTCAAATATTACCAAGTTATATAATAATATCGCCATATTGTTTTTTCTCATGCTGACATAAATGTGAGAAAATGTTATCCAGTTTGTATGTTAATGGAAATTCTTGCTTTGCTTTATCATCACCATTACAAATGATTAATTCGACGCGAACGAAGTCGCGGGTACACGCTAGTGAATTTATATAACACCATTTTTTTGTTTATTATTTTTTTATTTATTTTTTTATATTTTTTGTTATGAAAATCATGAAACTACGCAAATGACTCCAAAAAGCTCCAAACTCAAAACATAGTATGTATGTGGGTAAAATTTCAAAATTAAAAGAAAATTTAATTTCTAAGAGGTTTTTCATAATTCACAACTATTCAAACAAAAATCGTAAATCAAAGTAAAACTTCAAATAGATCTCTTAGAATTACATCAACTCACGTGACATACTCCCATCTGATGCATTTATTTATATCTAATATTCCGTGTAATGTTTATAAGAATCTGTTTAATGTGTAAATTCTTCTAAGAACTCGGCAAACAGATAAACATGATCTAATAACCCTTCATATCTCATTATTAAGACAAATAAAAATTACAAGTAATCACTCCATATTCAGATATTTAGGTTAAGGATACACCTACACATACAAAGCCATTTCTTCTAAAATATTGTCACAATAAAATAAATAAGGCTGCCTGCATTTTTATTCGACGTCATCAAAAACAGATCATTGCATTTTTATAAAACAAAATCAACATAATGGTGAGTCATGATGAAATGCAACGTAATATCATGGAATTTAATTTTGTTATTAAATAATTTATATCATTAATCATTAGTACGTAGTTGTTTATGGTAAAAATTAAAAAAGCATCTATTAAATGGTAATTGATAATATTGTTTATGTAATAAATGACGTCTAAACTTACTAAAAGATTCATTTTTCGGCGTTAGTTTTATTTATATCGAATATACAGGGTGTCCCAGAAATAAGTGCAAGTATTTTAACTGGTAGTATAGTTCGACCCCAGAAACACGCCTAAGGCCTTTTTTTGGGGGGAGAAAATTGAAAATTCGAAATTTTTTGAATAGTTTTTTGGAAATTTTTTTAGTTTTTAGTTAAAAAACATAATTTCTTGATAATATGGCAACATAGGTATTAGATTAAATTTACAAGAAAGAAAATCCAGAAAAGATCCAGTGGTTGCGACTCGTGGTGTAAATTTTCAAAGTAAAATAACTCCGTTATTTTAGACTCATTTGAAAAACGATAAAGAGAAAATATGTTTGTTTTATCGAAATCTACCACCCCTTAATTTTAAATGCAAATATTTACTTGCACTTATTTCTGGAACACCCTGTATATTTTGAAAACTAAATACAAATTTTCTGATATTTTTTTACAGCAAATTAAACAAGAAAATCCAGATCTCCATTTAAAAAATACGAACTAATTGTAATCACATTTTTATGAACACACTGCAATCTACAGGGTGACCCTAAAAAACCTCTAGAAAGGCTCAATATCAGATTTTTTATTTGAAATTCTCATCCATATTTTTAACAAAATTGGTGGGTAAAGGTAATTCATAATTTAATTTTTTTTGAAATTCACAAAAACTAGAGCACTTCAAAAAAAATTACCGTAAATTCATTAAAAAAAATTTGGATGCAGAAATAATAATTAGCATTTGCTCTGCAAAGTAAAAAACGCTTAAAATTGTACAGGGTGAGTCTTAAATAAGTGCAAATATTTTAGGGGTAGTATATTTCGACCTCAGAAAACACGTCAATGAGGGTTTTTCGCGAAAAAATAAAATAAAAATTGGGAATTTTTGAAAAAAAAATTATTTTTTTTTTAGTTTTTAGTTAAAAAAAAACATAATTTCTTTATAATATGGCAACATAAGTAGTAGATTAAATTAACAAGAAAGAACACCCAGAAAAAATTCAGCCGTTCTCAAAATTTAAGCAAAATAGATTTTTTTGGAAATTTTCAAAGTAAAATCATTTGATTATTTTCGACTCATTTGAAAAACGGTAAAAAGAAAATATGTTTCTTTTATCGAGATCTACCAGCCCTGAAAATATTTGCAATTATTTCAGACTCACCCTGTATATAAAATATATTTAAAATTTAAATATAATAGACTAACTTATACTAAATGCCTGTGTCCAATGGCTTGTTGTTTATTTATTGTTTAATTTAAATAATTTTTAGCAATCTTACCTTAATAAGTCCCCGTTTGTTTATTCATGATTATGTTTTAATTTGTTGTACTAACCTGTAACAAAAGAAAAAATAATACATTATTAATATTTATTATTACAGTTGAGGGTTGGAACCTTTGGTGTTACACAGCAAAATAAAAACACTAAATCACCAAAATACACCAAAACACTTTTACTTTTACACTGGACGCGCGTTTCGCTAACCATGTTAGCATCATCAGCAGATGATTATAAACTAAAGTACACACAGTTAGTGTGTACACTAAAGTCTACAAGTTGAGCGTTTATATACTCGCCCAGTGGGCACCGAGTGGGCGTGGCAAAATCTAGCCAACCGTTTTTGTTTGTTCTTTTGTGAGCTAAAATATTCGCCCAGTCGCGATCGATTATTGTCACACTCAATCAAAAACGTCGGCAGGAATGGACAGTAAACAATTGTAATTTAGATTACTTTTACTTTTAAATTGAACTTATTTACAGCAAAAAATCGAATCCATTAAATACATACACATGTTATATATTATCTTTGTCAGATCAAATAAATAAGGAAAAGTTTTGGCACAGAATCTTACAACAGGAAAACAAAATAATATGCTTAATCTACGACAATGTCATTATGACCATAATTATGACACATTTAACATGATATCGTCATTTAAATGTCATTATGGCTTTCATAATACCGTAAGATCGAATAAAAACGGCGTCAGCGATGGCTATGAAATGAAGATCGCTGTCATTTTATATGTAAAATTATATGGGAAATGTCATCGATCGTCATTTCCAAGCAAAATGGACGCCGTTTTTTTTCGATCATACGGTAGTAGCACTAGTGCTATTATGAATTCATAATAACACGAAAATTTTAAAATAAGAAACAAACAAAAAAGCTACCTAAATACGTTTATTTATTGTAAACATTAATTATAATATCAGTACAATTGGTTAAATTAATTCCAGACGATGACAGGTGAGTTGAATTTTAAGAAAGTAAATTTATTTCCTGAGTACTTGAACTTGTTGACGACCCATCATTGTCAGAAATGTTACCCAAAATATTACATGACACTTTTTTCTTATTTTCTTTGGAATTTTCTATATAGCTCTCTGCCACTGTGTTAGAGCGCAAACCACCATGTCTTTTAACAGTTAATAAATCCACTCCTGAATCTGCAAGCAACGACGCAGACGATCTACGGAAACAATTTCCAGTGTATTGTTGTAGATTTGGAAGACTTAGGAACAATGCTATTTTATACGGCATTTTCACTAAAATATTAATGCCAACGGGTTTAATACATTTTCCATTTCTGTACCCCACAAAAATCGAGTATGCTCTGTGTTGCTTGGCCGCATAGCTATATATCTTCGAACCATTTCCACCATATTTATTCCTTCAAGTTTCCCTTTCGTTATAAAAAAATCTCGTGATATCTTTGTTTTCGTAAATGGAATAATGACATGAATGCATTGTCCTCCATCTTTAACTTTGCAGCTGCAGATTTGTCAACTCGATACGCCGGCAGGCTCCCGCAAATCCCACTATCAATGAAACTTTTGTAAGGAAATAAGTTTTATCATCGGCTTCCAACAAAAACGAGTTATGTCTTCTTTTCTTAAAATTCTCGATTTTTTGACCAAAATCCTTCCGATTTTCTTTTTAGAAATGCAATTAAATGGACGTACTTACTAATATCTGTATTTTTCTTCACTGATATAACTGAACGTTGCATGGAATAATATACCCAAAGTATGAAGCCTTCCTATGTTTTGAAAGATGTTAAAAATATGCCAGGAGAACCTTTTCGTTACTACTATTCTTGATTCCTTTCCCTTTACACCAATCTTCAAGTTTTACATAGGCTTGCTCGTACGTTTGTCGTGATTTTTCGGGAAGTAGGGAATCGACAACGTTTTGCGCAATGCCTTCAATATCCGAAGGGACACTTTCAGAATCAGAATCACCCATATTAATATTTTTTTTTTGCTTTTTGCTAAAACTGAACGTTTAACACAAAATTGAACATCAATAAATGAGTTGTCAAAGTCAAAATGGAAACAATCAACAAACACGGTGACTAATATGGGCACCTGATAATTTTGAATTTTAATTTTTATGAGAATATCTCTGATATTTTAAATTAAATCAAATATCTTTGTATGGTCCCTCGTGTCGCGTCGTCGATTAAATTTTGAATGATACACGTTCGATGTGAACTTTTTAAATTCGAAACAATTACTAGTTACTCGTGGCTTAACATTACACGCGTTTCATTATGATGTTCGTATCGAACTTGTATCATTAATAACTATTAGTGAACTTAATTATTAATAAGGAAGAAACATTTACTTTACCTTTAATAACATTCTTTGTCACAAAACTTACAAACAAATATAACATCAATGCGCATGCCTCTCGAACGGTAGTCTAAAAGCTGTTACCTAACACTTATCATCTCTATTCTTTGTCTGATTTCCCTCTCCCGAGTTTACGAATATTTTAAAAATCAATAATTATTTATGTATACAGAGTGTCTTAAAACTTTTTTTGAATTTAAAGAAATATGTTTATTTTTAAATAGGCGAGTCATCTCAAACTTTTTTTTCCAAGTAGATCTGAGTGTCTGGAAACGTTCTATCCTTTTTTAATCTTTCTATAATTAGTGTTAATTTTTAACAAGTTTTATGTCAATTTTTAGTAAATGACGTCTTTAGTAAATGATTGTCATACACCAGCCGTCTTTGACGCCGTTTTTTTTTTCGTCATACGGTATAAATCATGTGACCTATATAAAAATTTATAAAAACTTTTATTGGGCCCAAGTAAACATTTTCAGACTTATAGATTATAATATTACGAAAGCGTAGAGCTGCCATCGCAACATTGAAAAATATTTTTAGCAAAATTTACACTTTTTCTGTAAATTTACGTTGAGATTTTCTCTGTAAATTTACAGATTTTCATTAAATTTACACTTTTCCGTAAATTTACAGATTTTCTGTAAAGTTACACTTTTTCTGTTAATTTATGCGTTAGTGGCAACAGTGGTGCGTTATTCTACGAGTAGTTCCCATCGAATTCTGTTCTACGCCAGTTTATTCACAAAAGTCTTTACTAGTAAAGACAGAATTAGGGAACCACTGCGGCAATTAATTGAAGGATTGAAGACATGCGGACTATATGAAAAGATTAAGCAATATCCCAGTATATTCAAAGATATATTTTGTTCTGAAACCACACTCTCTTCAAAAATACTTGAAGAATTATTCCTCATCGTCTATACTGAACCTGGTCTAACATAGTACAGAAAATCGGGTGATCTCTTATTTTAGGGATTATGTATTAAATTTCGAATGTGTATGATATAATAGTATGGCATTTTTTTGTTTAATATGTTTTCTAATATGCTTTTAATCGACCCGGAAAGTATTTTCACCCTTTCCGATGCATTACTGTTTGCAAGAGGATCTGATGGCCTCCACCTCTGGGATGACGTAAACTGTCGTCTGCAAATGATGTAAACTTAACATAACCATCCTCTAGCAGACATGTCAAAATTTCTTTATGACTTAATCCGATATGAAAGTAGGTTTTAATGTATTCGTCCATAATCTCTGATGAATATATGTACTACTTAGGCACAATAGCAACTTAATCAGCGCAGAACAATGCTCACTTGTAACTAGTGAGTAACGAGCAGGTCGATGCCGAGACGTCATTCTGCTGGGTAGTAAATTTCGCATGCAATTTACAGAAAAAGTGTAAATTTACAGAAAAGTGTAAATTTACAGAAAATCTCTAATTTTACAGAAAAAGTGTAAATTTACAGAAAAAGTGTAAAATTTACAGAAAATCTAATTTTTACAGAGAAAAATGTGTAAATTTACAGTGAAAGGTGTAAATTTAACACATATAGAAAAGTGTAGAAATTTACAGAAAATCTAATAAATTTACAGAAAAAGTGTAAATTTTGCTAAAATTATATTTCATTGTTGCGATGCAGCTCTACGCTTATAATATGGGTTAAAAGAAT
The DNA here is from genome assembly GCF_002938485.1 of Sitophilus oryzae. Classification (NCBI taxonomy): domain Eukaryota; kingdom Metazoa; phylum Arthropoda; class Insecta; order Coleoptera; family Curculionidae; genus Sitophilus; species Sitophilus oryzae. Next base: position 9,500,612 of record NW_022146501.1, read on the forward strand.
GACATTTATTTAACTAAAAAAGAAATATAATGCTACCGCTGCGCTGCTGCTATATTTGCCCAACGCTGACATTTTAAATCGAATCTAAAAAAATCCATTTATATTTATATATAACTCCGACCAAGGCCTACCTTATTACCGTAATCACTGGCTTGCTATAATTAATTAAATATACCTGTTTTTGCAAAAAAATCGTATTTCTGACAAACGAAAAAGCATTCTACACTCATACACGTGTGCCCTTGAATGAATTGTAATTGTTCCAGCGGTAAAATTAGTACGAAAACAGCGGAAATGGAATGAAAATGATGTATTTTTTAGATAATACTCTCTCGTTAATTCTAAATTTAAAAAAATAACAAAAATTTATACAGGGCGTCCCAGAAATAAGTGCAAGTATTTTAAGGGCAGGTAGATCTCGATAAAAGAAACATATTATTTTTTTATCGTTTTTCAAATAAATCCAAAATAACGGAGTTATTTTATTTTGAAAATTTCAAAAAATAATGATTTTTTACTAAAACCTTAAGAACCACTGGATCTTTTCTGGATTTTCTTTTTTGTAAATTTAATCTAATACCTATGTTGCCATATTATCAAGAAATTATGCTTTTTAACTAAAAACTAAAAAAAAATTCCAAAAAATTCAAGCGAAAAGAACCTCACAGGCGTGTTTCTGGGGTGGGGGGGGGGGGTGTTGAACTATACTACCAGTTAAAACACTTGCACTTATTTCAGGGACACCCTGTAGAGTTATTAGAAGTGCAATTTGTTTATTCATAAATACAATATAATCGGAAAAAATAGCGTCAGCTATGGCTATGAAATGAAGATCGCGGTTATTTTATATGTGAAATTATATGGGGAATGTCATCGATCGTCATTTCCACGCCAACTGGCCGCCGTTTTTTTCTCGATCATACCGGTACACTTTAATATGACTAAGTAGGAAATTGTATTAAAGATTCAAGATTTAATTCAAATTTGTAATTAAATAAAAGATTCAAATTAGCTAAATCTACTCAACAACACAACTACTAAACTCACAAACATACAACAGCACTAATATAGATAATACAATGCAAAATAGGTAAACAATACGCGTATTGATTTTGGTAATCATAAAGTACTTAATACTGGCATTATAATAATTATTACAAAAATGAGACAAATCTGTGCTAAAAAAGTTTTTAAAAATTCCAGTTCCATTAATAAAAAAAAGTTGTTAAAAGTTAAATTCAAATTTTAAAGATTCATTATAGATGAATCCTTATTTTACATTTTATTCATTTTATGGAAAGCACTGTTCATTAAAATGTTGTATCCTATGTTATAGGGCTTGTTTCTCTCTACAATTTCCTGTCTCACAATGTACCGTTTGTGTCGGGGAAGTAGTTTCATAGTTGTCGATTTTCGAAAGAGATCAGTACATGTATATTATTTCGTATATTTTTCATTTTATTGATTTTATGGAATGCACTGTTCATTAAAATGTTGTATCCTATGTATTAAAATGTTGTATCCTATAGGGCTTGTTTCTCTCTACAATTTCCTGTCTCACAATGTACCGTTTGTGTCCGGGAAGGGTTCATAGTTTCATAGTTGTCGATTTTCGAAAGAAATCAGTACATGTACATTATTTCGTATATTTTTCATTTTATTCATTTTATGGAAAGCGCTATTCATTAAAGTGCTGTATCCTATGTTATAGGGCTTGTTTCTCTCTACAATTTCCTGTCTCACAATGTACCGTTTGTGTCGGGGAAGGGATCATAGTTTCATAGTTGTCGATTTTCGAAAGAAATCAGTACATGTATATTATTTCGTATATTTTGCATTTTATTCCTTTTATGGAAAGCGCTGTTTATTAAAATGCTGTATCCTATGTTATAGGGCTTGTTTCTCTCTACAATTTCCTGTCTCACAATGTACCGTTTGTGTCGGGGAAGGGATCATAGTTTCATAGTTGTCGATTTTCGTAAGAAATCAGTACATGTATATTATTTCGTATATTTTTCATTTTATTCATTTTATGGAAAGCGCTATTCATTAAAGTGCTGTATCCTATGTTATAGGGCTTGTTTCTCTCTACAATTTCCTGTCTCACAATGTACCGTTTGTGTCCGGGAAGGGTTCATAGTTTCATAGTTGTCGATTTTCGAAAGAAATCAGTACATGTACATTATTTCGTATATTTTTCATTTTATTCATTTTATGGAAAGCGCTGTTCATTAAAATGCTGTATCCTATGTTATAGGGCTTGTTTCTCTCTACCATTTCCTGTCTCACAATGTACCTTTTGTGTCGGGAAAGGGATCATAGTTTCATAGTTGTGGATTTTCGAAAGAAATCAGTACATGTATATTATTTCGTATATTTTGCATTTTATTCATTTTATGGAAAGCACTGTTCATTAAAATGTTGTATCCTATTAAAATGTTCTATCCTATAGGGCTTGTTTCTCTCTACAATTTCCTGTCTAACAATGTACCTTTTGTGTCGGGGAAGGGATCATCGTTTCATAGTTGTCGATTTTCGAAAGAGATCAGTACATGTATATTATTTCGTATATTTTGCATTTTATTGATTTTATGGAATGCACTGTTCATTAAAATGTTGTATCCTATGTTATAGGGCTTGGTTTCGTAGCTACAGGGTGTTAAAATGTTAATATTTTTTCGATTTATTACAATTTTCTTCCAAGTACTTTTATTGTTTCGAATGAAATTTTGAGGATAAAAGTTATTAGCGAAAAAGAAGTTAGCGATATAATAGATAAACGCAATTTTATTAATTTGCCTTGATCCAAGTCTAATAGCATCCTTTAAAAAATTTCAATATCATTAACTTGCGAAAGTTTTAAATAAGTACTCATTGATTCCACATCAAAAAATACGAAAAAAAGTTCCTATCAACATGGGTGTGGAAATGCATAGTTTTAGAGTTACAGGATGTTAAAAACTTTTTAAAAAAGTGCAGTATTGTTTATTTTTATTTTAATTTTATTAATTGTGATTAATAAAATTGCGTTCATCTCATCAAGGAGGCTGAATTCTACAAAATATCAAGAGATAACTTTTAATTGGCATTAAATGGCCTACACAATTTTGACATCAAAAGAAAAAAAAGTCAGTGGCGTACATGTTTTTTTTGAAAAATATTCCAGTGATAACCGATATATACGTCCCTGATGAATTTATCGACACTTTTTTAGCATTAAAATATGTAGCATTTATAGTAACTTTTACCCTCAAAATTTCGTTCAAATCACTAAAAGTACTTGGTAGAAAATTGATTAAGATTTTAACACCCTGTATCTACAAAACAAAGCAGAATCGGACCTATGTTGATACGGAAAATAAAATTTTTACGTGAGGAATCTCTCCACGAGAGATGGCACATGTTTTTTGAAACACCCTGTATAGTTGAATCATCGGTTGAATCTATAAAACTAAAAGTGCAGTATTTTTTTTTTAAGCTCACTTTCATGTAATTAACAAACTTTAATGTTAAAATAATCTATTTATCACGTTTGACAATTTTTATCTACACGTATATTGTTTTCGGTAATCAGGAAGTAATGCGAGCGTGTTCGTAATGACGAAAAATAACACACAAGGCTGTGTGAATCGTGTTTTATAGTTGGAACAGACCTTAACAATGACTGGTGCGACCTTAACCTCGTTATCGCCAAAATAATACTTAACGATACCTGAGGACGCCGACACTGTACGAAATTCTATTCTAATCGCGCCATATTAATTCGAATTCTGATTAATTAGTAGTGCGATTAATATGCAAAGTAAATTATTAACGTACAGGGTGCCTCAAATTAGAGGGTGACCATTAGGATTTAGGGAACTTTTACAATTTTATATTGAATAAAATGACGTCTTGAAAGTTGAAATACAGGGTGTTTCAAAAAACATGTGCCATCTCTCGTGGGGAGATCCCTCACGTAAAAATAAGATTTATTTTTCATATCAACACAGGTCCGATTCTGCTTTGTTTCGTAGCTACAGGGTGTTAAAATCTTAATAATCTTTCAATTTATTATAATTCTCTTCCAAGAAATTTTAGTGGTTCGAATGAAATTTTGAGGGTTATTAATATTATAATGCTAAAAAAAGTGTCGGATAAATTCATCAAGGACATGCATATGGGTTATCACGAGGGTTATCACTGGAATATTTAAAAAAAAACATGTGCGCCACTGACTTTTTTTCTTTTGATATTTTATCGAATTCAGCCTCCTTGATGAGATAAAGCAATTTTATTAATCACAATTAATAAAATTAAAATAAAAATAAAATTAATAAATTATATATTTTACCCATATAATTTATTATTAAATATTATTACTATTAGTTATTATTACTATTAGTCCAACTTGCAGCAATTTAAAATAAAAAAATAATGGTATTTAAGATAATTAAGTAAAAAACCTAATTTTAAAAAGTTTTAACATCCTGTAACTCTAAACTATGCATTTCCATACCCATGTTTATAGAAACTTTTTTTTCATATTTTTGATGAGGAATCAATGAGTACAATACCTACATACTTAAAACTTTCGCAAGTTAATGATATTAATTTTTTAAAGGTTGTTATTAGACTTGGATCAAGGCAAATTAATAAAATTGCGTTTATCTCATCAAAGGAGGTCGAAATCGACAAAATATCAAGAGACAACTTTTAATCGGCATTAAAGAAAAAGAATTCAGTGGCGTACATGTTTTTTTAGAAAAATATTCCAGTGATAACCCATATACACGTCCCTGGTAAGTATGTCGACAGTTTTTAGCTTAAAAATATGTCGCATAGTAACTTTAACCATCAAAATTCCATTCAAAACACTAAAAGTACTTGGAAGAAAATTATAAAAAATACAAAAAATATTAAGACTCTAACACCCTGTAGTTACGAAACAAAGCAGAATCGGACCTATGTTGATATGAAAAATAAATCTTATTTTTACGTGAGGAATCTCCCTACGAGAGATGGCACATGTTTTTTGAAACACCCTGTATTACGAATACATCCGTAACAAAAAATGATTTTATTTATTTATGATTTTATTTGAAGTGATTGATTTTAAAATAAATGCCACTTCATCATGGTCACTTCTTCACCAAGCGATCGATTTAGTGGAAACGCTTAAAAAATTGTTTACAAATTTTTAAATAGACTACTCAAATATGAACATCACTATAAATGCTTGTAAAAATGGGATCATAGAATTTGCATAAAAATAATTTGAAAATATGAATTACATAACGAATTAAAAGAGCCAGGTGTGAATCAATTGTATTCAAATTCAGGCTGAGATAAAAATATATCCGATTGAAAAATTAGCACACAACGAGACTATTTTGCAACAAATTTGCGTTTGTTTTAATTTGCATTAATATTTGCCAGACGTCTTTCTAAAATGGTTCTAAATAAAACAAATAAATTGTTCAGTATAATCATGGACATGGATATAAACATAAACTAACCTTATAGATTAATCTATTTTGATCCAATAGAGTGTAATTTTAAAAGGCGTCCATTAATCCCAAAGAGCCCTGGTTTGTAAATACAAAAGACGAAGCAAAAAAGAGACTTTGAGTCTTTTGCTTTCTCTTTTGTAAACAGAATGTACAAACGAAACTATATACCAAACCAATTTGCAGTTTCATTGGATCAAAGACATAATACAGGGTTCTTCGGCAGCATATTCTGCAGATAGAAATAAGCAAAAAAGTTCGTATAAATGTATGTCCTAAAATTCTTAGTTTCGGAGATCCAGGGTGTAGAAGTTTCATTTTTATTTCGATTTTTTCCAAATAATTTATGAAGTAACGTCAATATTTGATGAAAATTGGTGTCTGGGAATTTTTTGACATGAGAAATTTGATTTTGATGTTAATATGACTCCTATTTGTAGGGGCCCCACCTACAACATGTGTTTTAATTTTTTGAAGGCTATTAAATTTTTGTCCGTACCTGTGTAAAATATACATGAGTCGAAAATATACATTTATTTGACTGAAATGATAAATTTGGGAACTTTTTATTTTTTTTAAATTAATCATAAATTTTTCTTCGAAAAAATCATGGTAAAACAGTTTCTGTTGGACTTTTGGCACAAAAACATTTTAAATTTATGTTTACAGTCTAATAACTACAATATGATCGAAAAAAACGGCGTCAGCGATGGCTATGAAATGAAGATCGTTGACATTATATATGTAAAATTATATGGGGAACGTCATCGGTGTTCATTTCCAATTATATTTAGTCAACATGTTTATGTCAATGACGTCAGGTATTGATAATTTCGATTCCAAATATCTTGAGAACCATTACTCGTAGCGATTTTTGCAAAGAGACCTTTTTTACGTAAAAAATGTCGTGAATGTATACTTTTTTACTCAGTAGTTTTATACACGTACAGACGAAAAGTTATTACTCTTCAAACCAGTTAAAAAATATGTAGGTGGCACCCCCTACAATTAGGAGTCATATTGACATCAAAATCAAATTTCTCATGTCGAAAAACTCCCAGACACCAATTTTCATCCAAATATTGACGTTACTTCAAAAATTATTTGGAAAAAATCGAAATAAAAATGAAACTTCTACACCCTGTATCTCCGAAACGTAGCATTTTAACACATAAATTTATACGAACTTCTTTACTTCTTTTTATCTGCAGAATATGCTGCCAAAGTTTCCGGAATACACTTTGGACCACCCTGTATACTGGACGTATGCAAGAGTCCAAGAACGCATGCAATTATTTCAAAAACTAAGAGGGCTAAGACAAATCTATGTACAGCATTTTTAGTTTCATAAAAATATAGCACTGTAATATGAAAACTGAAAACCGTATCTTTGTATCTCTACTCAGAAACGAGAAAACCTATAAAACACACGAAAATCGGACATCCTGTACAGAAGAATGACTTGGACCAACTACTTTCAGTAAATATTACTCTCACAAGCGACTGCTAACAATTTACTAGTAAAAATCGAAAAATTTCTTTAAAATACTACCTACTAGCCCAATGCTTAATTTGTTAACAATCCCTAGCGGTTGTTGACATTTGCCTACATTATTAATCATAGTCTATAATCTTGAATGTAAAAACTTATCTTTTACAGTTAAACAATATGAAAAATCACTTAAAAACAGGCTGAACATTAATATTAAATAAATTAAGGTACAAAACTTACCCATTTCACAAGTTTACAAACCAAAAACACATCAACATTGTTATTAACATGAATATTTTTCATAACTAATCGCGTATGTCTGTTCTTAGATCAAAACTGATCGCTTTCTTCGGTTGTCGTTCAAGTCACAGCACACCACCACACTACTATCAACAATATTCTGCCAGTAATGAACAAAATAAAGGCTACGGGACCGGCGAAAAATATTGCAATTTTTTCTTCATATTTTTGTGGAAATATTTGTGCCTGGGTGATTTACTGTATAATATAATCTCCCTAGATGTTTGTTACGTCTACTAAAGGGGTAAGTTTTACGAAATCTTTATTTATTTACCTTATTTTTGTCATTTTATGGTTAAGTTTTTAACCTATAAGGCGACGCGTCAAAGTATTTGTTTCGCGATGGAAGGCAGCCACGGGATTTTCATGGCAAACGTGATAGATTTCCTGTATGCAACCTGCAGCATCGGTCGAAAATATCGATGCCGCGGGAGACGATATTCCGCGTGAATAACGTCGTTTTGAGAGAAATTACTAGGAGTTTTCACGATTGCACCATAAAAAATCGATAAATCAAAATATAAACATTTTACTTGACTTTTAACATTTGTTTATTTTAGAGTTTGCATTCTAGGGGTCTTATTGTATATGATTATATAAGAGAAACAGATTCAAATTGGTAATAAGGCATAGTTTTATGAAGTTCGAGTAAAAATAAAATACGCTGTTACTTAATTCTGGGAATTTTATTATTTTTCTTGCTTAACTAGAGACTGATTAGTATTTTGTCTTCTTTTACAAATTACAAATTATTATTTTTTCTTCTTTGGGTTTGTAGGTACAGGCTTAACTATGTTATATTAAAAAGTAGATCTTACTATTTTCTATATTATTACTATTATTTTTTATTTTTGTTGGTGGCGTAGTAGTTGCTGACGAGTAATACAAGGTTACTTCGGAGAATCTGTTTATTAAAAGTACTGTAAGATCAAATTTAGGTACAAATTTTAAAGTTTCAATCAATTAGGTATATATGTCGAGGTGTATTTTCTTTCTAAAATATTTTTCAACTTTTTTCTAGGCATCGATCACCAGGATCACTAGCCATGGTCAGTGCATTTTTATTATCCTATACTAACACGGGGCAATCAAGCAATTACAGGGATCACTCTACACTAGGTTTGACAACTAGTCCCTGGATATTAACAGTCACAAAGACAATTCAAACTTTAAATTGGCTACAGTAGAGGAAATTGTACATGACACAATAAGCACCGCCATAAATATTTTCAGTTGATAAAACATCAAAACAGACACATAAAAGTAGAAGAAAATAAAAAAAAACAAGAAAAATAGGTAAGTACCATATCATAGAAAAAAAAACGGCGTCAGAGAAAGGCTATGAAATGAAGATCGCTGTCATTTTATATGGGAATTATCATCGATCGTCATTTCCTAGCTAACTGGACGCCGTTTTTTTTCGATCATACGGTATATAGTAATATCACAGTTAAGTATGAGTTTTCCATGCAGTATCACAGAGGGCAGTATACAGAGTGTCCCAATATTTTGTGAACATAGAACGACTACGTATTTTTGGAATCAAAATAAAAGTTCATTGGACACAATTTACCTCTATACAAAAGTGCTTCGTTTCTCCGCTAGAGGGCATCTAACTTTAAAAAATAAACACATTTTTAGAGATATTTTAAGAACCGCTATTCCGATTTGAATGGGATTTTGGGGTCTAGGTTTTTCTAAGTTCTTTAACGTGTGACTTTCACCAAAATCAAGAAAAAGTACGGAAGGAGTGAAAACTACCCCAAATATTTTCTAATAAATGAAACTCCACCGATGACAGATTTTCTTTTCGTAAAATGGTCACTCTAGTATTTATTACATTTTTTTATGTCTTGTAAAAAACGCCATTTCGTATAGTTTTTGAGAAAGAAAATTTTGGAGAATTAATTTTTCCAAAGCAGACATACAAAATATACAGAGAGTTCCAATATTCCGTGGACATAGAACAACTACGTAGTTTTTGAACCAAAATAAAATTAACAAAATAATTGCACATAATTTGCCTTTATACAAAAGTGCTTCGTTTCTCCGCTAGAGGGCGTCAATCAAAAATTAACCCCAACGTTAATTAATGTAAAATTCATTAATTTTTTTAAGCGTTTTATGAAGCTTACTGTTAAATATTATTTATGATACTAACATAAAATTCCATATTTTCGCCAACTAGATTATTAGAGCACAATAGATTTTATGCGCCTCCATAGCTTGATGTGATAAATACATTTTTTGGAAGTCAGCTTTGGAATTTTTTTTCCTCAAAAAAGATGCGCGGTGGCCTATTTTTACAAGAAACAAAAATTGTAGTAAATAGTAAATACTAAGTAACTAGTTACAAACGTGTTGATATTTTGACATAATCTGACGTTCGTTTCCTAGGCTACTACTATAACTTTTAGACTATAATATAATCCTAATAATCGGCAGCCTAACATGATTTGTTCCCTTAATATCTCCGGTTAGAGAGAAGATAGAAAGTTGCGGTTTGCGCTGATATTTTCGTAATTTTGTGCTCTATTTAACTGTGCAAAGAGAAATACAACCACCTATTTAATTTTTTTTAAAGCAAAAGCGCAATATTTTTTATGATGTCAAACAGCGCCCTCTAGCTACCACGAAAAAAATTATGGAAACAAAATTTATACCGGAGATCATTAAGGAAGAAAAGCTCTTTAAACGAGCCCTAGTTTGTTTAAATCGGCTAACCTAAACCAGAGTTATCCTTATTTTAATAAAACCAAGTTTAACCTTTCCCCACTACTTTATTTTATGAAGTAGAGCAAAACACTCTACAGGGTTGTTCACCACATACGACACGGAGTATTGTAGCTAAACGATTAGATTTTTACAAATTATAAGTTTTGGGTTCGTTGAAGGACCATTAGAGCTACAATTTAAAAATATTTTTACAAGATACAGAGTGTCCCAAATAAATAAAAAATATCAAAGTTAGACAAATATCAAGACAGTGTATTAAAAAGTAACACCTTAAGAATTTTATTTCATTTTTTGACGAATGCTTATTTACAACAACAGAGACGTTTATTTTCATAACTTATTATTATATTGATTTCTGATTCCAATACACAATTATTTAGAATAGTTTATTAACTAACACAATTAAGTATGTAATTAATTAATATTTGGGCGGATAATGGTGGTATATTTAATTAATGGTATACTCTTTTATAAAGATTTAAATAGTTCTTCTAATTTCTTTCTTTTTGAATATAAATGGGCTAGTAATATTATCGTTTTTAGCACCTGTACATTTTGTACATTTGTTGCTTTAAAAACAATCTGAAATGTCAATATTCCATGGGTATATTGATAAATGGAGGTCTAAATTATAAGAAAATGCATTTTCTACCAAAACTTAAAAAGATAGGTAAAAAATGGTATAATACAATTTGATAGACAATTAAATTGTACATTTGATTCTCTTAAAATATACAGGGTGTTCCATTTAAATTAAACAAGTTATTGCCGTTTAAAGCTAGAGATTATTTAAGATAAATTTTTAGACACTCTGTATGAGGTAGTATTATTTTTATTATTGCAACACAATAACTGAGCAATAAATAGACTTCAGTAAATATTTAGTATTAAAAACTTTGACACCCTTGGAAAAATGAAGCCTTAAAATTTTTACTGCAATTTCACAAAATTGAAAATATTTAGAAAACGGTAAGGTTTAAGTGTAATAAACCTAAATCAAATTTACCTTTATTTTAATCGTAGAAACTAAAAATGGAATAATATACAGGGTATTCCATTTAAAAAAATACAACTTTGATATTTTTTATTTATTTGGGTCACTCTGTATCTTGTAAAAATATTTTTAAATCGTAGCTCTAATAGTCCTTCAACGAACCCAAAACTTACAATTTGTAAAAATCTAATCATTTAGCTACAATATTCCGTGTCGTATGTGGTGAACCAGGGTTGTTAAAAAATTCAATATCAAAATTCAAATATCAAAAAATTACAAATTTCTCGAAGATTACAATAGTAATATTTAAAATACCTGTTCACTTTTATATTCTTGAGAAAGATGTAAAAATTTATTCTAATTAAATTATAATGTTCAAAAAAAATTATCTACGTTCAGTATTCGTACGCACCAATGAAATTCAAATCGTAAGATAGGGAAAAAAATAAAAATTGAATTGTACGATACCAAATAGTTGAAAATCTTCTAAATCAAATCAATCTTGGGCAGACACCGTCGGCTGTCAACTGTCAACCGTCGACTGTCAACTCCTCCAG